>NW_027361928.1:1395000-1880616 GCF_039654945.1 Dendrobates tinctorius | reverse complement strand
TCCCAGGGGCACAAGTCACAAAAATCCGCTGTTCAACAATCCCACAAGCAGAGAAGGTGATCAGTACTTCACAGAGCCCACACACCTCATACTACACACCGGCACAAACGATATCCAACAAGAGACAGTCACTCAGGACCTAACAAAACTCGCAATAGCAGCCCAGCAAAAATTCCCCAGAACCAAGATAATCCTGTGTGCCCTGCTTCCAAGGAAAGAAATAAACCAAGAGGTAATCCAGCAAATCAACTCAGAGCTGGCTGCCAGTATCACCTCAACACCAAATATACAGCTGGCAAGCCACCCCAGAATAACGCTCCGTCACCTATACGACGACAAACACCTCAATAAACAAGGGGTCAGCAATCTAGCAAAAGAGCTAAAGGACATGGTTCTAAACAGACCTCCGAGACTACAAGCAAGACGCCCACCAAACAGATGGCAAACCACAGCGATCCCTGGAGAGAATCCACAGAGAGGGCAAAGGAGACAACATGCCCCACAATGGCAACGCACAGCGATCCCCAATGAGAGTCCACAGACAGGGCACAGGAGACAACATGCCCCACAATGGCAACGCACAGCGATCCCCAATGAGAGTCCACAGACAGGGCACAGGAGACAACATGCCCCACAATGGCAACGCACAGCGATCCCCAATGAGAGTCCACAGACAGGGCACAGGAGACAACATGCCCCACAATGGCAACACAGAGCAACAGAGAACAGCAACATGGCTGAAATAAGGACATTGCTCAGCACACTACGCAGCCAACTCATGGGACACCCTTAAAATATGCCACCCAAACCCACCACAAGAACGTGTTACGTCCTATGAAAATCTTTCTTCATTATAAGGTATATCGACCAAATATGACATCCTTAGTTATCAGCAGCTGGAACGTTCAAGGACTGAATGCCTCAGCCTTTGGGTCCAAGACAAATGACCCAGACTTCAAGCAAAAGCTAAAGAACATTGACATCCAGATCCTTCTGGAGACATGGGCCCGGGCAGAGGAGGAATCCCTGACACCCATGGGATACAGGGAATTTTCTCTCTCTGCCCAGAAAAACAAGAACATCAAACAGGGCCGTTGTTCAGGGGGCATACTAATATGGTACAAGGAGGAAATCAAAGAGCACATCAAGGCAGTAAAAAGAGGAGAAAGCCATATCTGGATGAGGATAAGCAGCGCCATCCTCACCTCTCAGCAGGACATCTACCTCTGCGCAGCCTACATCCCTCCATCAGAATCCCCATACTATAAGCCGGACATCTATGAGGTCATACAGAGAGAGGCAGCCCAATTCCAGTCCATGGGCAGAGTGCTCCTCTGCGGAGACCTCAATGCCAGGACGGGTACAGAGAAGGACTACATCTCACCCGACGGAAACACATATGTAATGGGAGATGGATCCTTCTATAATGACTCAGTACAGACCGCAAGAAACAGCTATGACAGAGTGGTGAATAAAAGCGGCAGAACCTTGCTGAACCTGTGCCGGAGCTTGGGGCTGTATATAGTGAATGGACGCATCAGGGGGGACTCACTAGGGAGATTTACACTAAACTCCCACTTGGGCAGCAGTGTGGTGGATTACGCGATAACGGACATAGACCCAGCAAACATAAATGCCTTCATAGTCACCCCTGAAACCCACCTGTCAGACCACAACCAGACACTGCTGTACATGAGATCCACGGACAAACAACCCATAGAAAAGCCACACCTGACCAGTTTACACAACCTGCCACCATCCTACAAGTGGCCCAAACAGTTATCCACTGAATACACCAACATGACTAACAGAACCGAGATCCAAGAGCTACTTGTAAATTTCAACACAAGTAGTTACGCATCAAACCAGCAAGGGGTCAACGGGGCAGTGAATGACTTTAACAACATCCTATACACCATGGCAGAGCTAGCAGGCATCAGAAGAACCAACCCCAAGAAACCAACAAATAAACAAGGCCAAAAATGGTTTGACAAAGAATGTAAGTCACTACGCAACTCCCTAAGGGTAGCCTCAAACCAAAAGCACAGAGATCCAAACAACAGGGACCTAAGAGCGGCCCATGACATCCTACAGAGGCAATACAAACGCACTCTCAGGGAGAAAAAACAGAGGCATATCTGCCAAGAACTACAGAAGCTTGAGGACTCCCTCCAGGACAACTCATTCTGGGAGACCTGGAATCATATCGGCACAAAGCCCAAGCAGAGCACCCTCCACATCCAAAATGGCAACATCTGGCACAGCTACTTCAAAGGCCTCTACAAGAACATACCAGAAGAAGACCTAACCCCAGAACAGAAGCACCTAACCACTAAACTCAGAGACATGGAGGAGACAATCAAAGACTTCCAAAATCCTCTGGACATACCAATCAGTGTGCTGGAAATAAAAGACAGTATCAAACTTATGAAATGCAAGAAGGCCGCGGGCAGTGACGGCATCCTGCCAGAGATGATCAGTTCCCCAGATATACATGCAGCACTGGCAAAACTATTCACCCACATCCTGAGTGCTGGCTACTTCCCAAAAAGCTGGAATCAAGGTCTCATAACGCCCATCTACAAGAATGGAGACAGATATGATCCAGCAAACTACAGAGGAATATGTGTTAACAGCGTTCTGGGAAAACTATTTAACAGCATTATTAACAAAAGGATCATCACCTTCCTCACCCAGCGGGACACCCTCAGCAGAAGACAAGCTGAGTTCATGCCAAACCATCGCACCACGGATCACATCTACACCCTGCAAAGCCTCATCAAGACCCACATCCATAGGAAAAAACAGGGGAAAATATTTGCATAGTCTCTGCTCTGAATCCACTCCTGTGTCTCCATTCAATGTCAGCAAGCAGTTAATCCTGAATGCTATCTCTGTGTTTTCAACTCTGCAAGCTTATATATGGTATATAGTTTTTTCAACTTACTCTGCTTGTCCCCTTATGTTGTGAGGTCAAGAAACTTTTCAAAGTGCTTTATGATCCATGTAGTGCTGGACATGTGTTTATTTGACCACAACATTTTATTGGGTCCTGGTGTCTCAATTTAGTGTGATTGATTAACGAGAAGAGAGAGAGGCCAAAAAAAAAAAAAAGTTCTAAGTCTTATCCTCCTATATATTCAGACATAGCTTGGGGATAACATTTATGCAGGGGGCATTTATGCACACTTTATCCAAGTACAGTTTATCAAAGTACTGGCAGTTATAACATGGCAGTGAGACAGGGCTGGAGACAGGTAGGACATTTATATACATCTACTCCCTGTACATTTGGAGTACAACAAATATATACCATATGCATTTGTGTAATTTATATCCTGGCCGCTGCATTCACACACATCCACCGCCCTGGCATTAACTCTCCACACTCCATCCACATTGGCCCCTCGCTTCTTTCCTCTCCTATGTATAGCACTCATGCTCTTTTCACATTGTTAAATTGCACAGATCCAGCCAGTCCCACCATTCAACATCAGAGACGCTCTCACAAATCACTTAACCATCTGCTCACTCTTTCTATCCTCCTTCTCCTAGTCGCAGGAGACATTGCTCCCAACCCTGGTCCCCCATGTTATAGAAAGTCGAACCTCCCGACTGCTACACTCAGAAACCCCTCTAATCTTATTAATATTCCCTGCATGCCATCTGTCTCTCTTAATTGTGCACTTTGGAATTCTCGCTCAGTGTGTAACAAACTCTCCTTCATTCATGACTTTTTCCTTTCTAATTCTCTTAACCTCCTGGCTCTTACTGAAACCTGGATCCAGCAGTCAGACACTACTGCTGCTGCTGCTCTTTCATACGGGGGGCTTCACTTCTCTCATACCCCAAGATCAGACAGTAGAGCTGGTGGAGGCGTTGGTCTGCTCCTATCACCAAAATGTACCTTTCAGGTTATCCCTCAAGTACCCTCACTTGTCTTCCCTTCTTTTGAGGTCCATGCCGTCAGACTCTACTCCCCCTTCTCCATGCGAGTGGCGGTGGTGTATCGTCCTCCCGGCCCCTCCCATCAGTTCCTGGATCATTTTGCCACTTGGCTTCCACATTTTCTCTCCTGTGACATCCCTACCCTCATCATGGGAGATTTCAACATCCCCATTGCTTTTCCCCTCTCCCCATCTGCTACTCACCTTTTATCTCTAACCTCCTCATTTGGCCTTTCGCAGCTTACTAATTCTCCAACGCATGAAGATGGAAACTCCCTCGACTTGGTCTTCTCTCGGCTTTGTGCAGTGGATGATTTTGCAAACTCCCCTCTCCCGCTCTCTGACCACAATCTTCTTTCATTCTCTATAAAGAACTGCCAGGCTGCTCAGGTCACCCCCACTGTCCAGACTTATAGAAACATACAGGCCATTAACACCCAGAAACTTCTGAAGAACTTGCGGTCTTCATTGGCCCCTATCTCCTCCCTCTCATGTCCTGATTCTGCATTGAAGCATTACAATGAAACACTTCAAACTGCCCTGGATGAATTTGCTCCTCCTATAAATAGAACACCACAACGCAGACGGCGACAACCCTGGCACACGGTGCAAACACGTTTCCTGCAGCGGTGCTCCAGGTGCGCCGAACGTCTGTGGAGAAAATCCAACCTACCCGAAGATTTCATCCATTTTAAGTTTATGCTTAGAACATACAACACTGCCCTTCACCTCTCCAAACAAACCTATTTCAACACCCTCATCACCTCACTGTCCAATAACCCGAAACGTCTCTTTGACACTTTTCATTCTCTACTCAATCCAAGAGTACAGGCCCCAACCACGGAGCTCCGAGCTGACGATCTGGCCACTTACTTCAAAGAAAAAATTGACCAGATCCGACAGGAAATTATCTCCCAATCCCCTCATACCATGCACTGTCCTCCCTCCCCCACTGCATCTAACTCACTCTCTGATTTTGAACCAGTCACAGAAGAAGAAGTAAGCAGGCTCCTTGCATCTTCTCGCCCAACTACTTGCACCAGTGACCCATTTCCGTCACAGCTCCTCCAGTCCCTTTCCCCTGCTGTCACCCCTCACCTAACTAAAATATTTAACCTCTCTCTCTCTTCTGGTATTTTTCCCTCCTCATTTAAGCATGTCATCATACATCCACTACTTAAAAAACCATCCCTCGACCAAAACTGTGCCGCTAACTATAGACCTGTCTCTAATCTTCACTTCATCTCTAAACTCCTGGAACGCCTGGTCCACTCCCGTCTCATCCGCTATCTCTTTGATAACTCTCTTCTCGACCCTCTCCAATCCGGTTTCCGCTCTTTACACTCTACTGAAACTGCCCTCACTAAAGTCTCTAATGATCTGCTAACAGCTAAATCTAATGGTCATTACTCCATGCTAATTCTCTTGGATCTCTCTCCAGCATTCGACACTGTGGATCATCAGCTCCTCCTCACTATGCTCCATTCCATTGGCCTCAAGGACACCGTTCTCTCCTGGTTCTCCTCCTATCTCTCTGACCGCTCCTTTACTGTATCTTTTGCCGGTTCCTCCTCCTCTCACCTTCCCCTTACTGTTGGGGTTCCTCAAGGATCGGTTCTAGGCCCCCTCCTCTTCTCCTTGTACACTGCCCCTATTGGTCAAACAATCAGTAGATTTGGTTTCCAGTACCATCTCTATGCTGATGACACCCAATTATACGCTTCTTCTCCTGACATCACGCCAGCCTTTCTAGAAAACACCGGCGATTGTCTAAACGCTGTGTCTAACATCATGTCCTCACTATATCTGAAACTGAACCTGTCAAAGACTGAACTCCTTGTGTTTCCTCCCTCTACTAATGTACCTATACCCGACATTGCCATTTCCGTGTGTGGTTCCACTATTACTCCCCAGCAACATGCCCGCTGTCTTGGGGTCATACTTGATTCCGAGCTTTCCTTTGCCCCCCACATTCGATCACTGGCTCGCTCTTGTCATCTGCACCTCAAAAACATTTCTAGAATTCGACCTTTTCTTACCTTTGACTCTGCAAAAACTCTTACTGTTTCTCTTATTCATTCTCGTCTGGACTATGGTAACTCTCTTCTAATCGGTCTCCCTCTTACCAAACTCTCCCCTCTCCAATCTGTCTTGAATGCTGCAGCCAGGATCATATTCCTCACCAATCGTTACACCGATGCCTCTACCTTGTGCCAGTCATTACACTGGCTACCCATCCACTCCAGAATTCAGTATAAACTTATTACCCTCACCCACAAAGCCCTCCATGGCTCAGCACCACCCTACATCTCCTCCCTTGTTTCAGTATACCATCCTACCCGCGCCCTCCGTTCTGCTGATGACCGAGGTAATCATCCTCAATAATCAGAACCTCCCACTCCCGTCTCCAAGACTTTACACGTGCCGCGCCAATTCTTTGGAATGCACTTCCCAGGTCAATACGATTAGTCCCCAATCCCCACAATTTTAAGCGTGTCCTGAAAACTCATTTATTCAGACTGGCCTATCGCCTCAACACATTAACCTAATCTATCCCTGTGTGGCACAGCCAAAAGTTTTACCATAACCAGGTTCCCAGCATCATGTTCCCACATGCTTTATGCATCCATTAGCCCTCTGTGTCTGTACTGTTACACACTTAACATTATGGCTGGTCCATACAATCAGGGCAACTGTTACCACCCACCTTTCGTGTCTCCCTCTTTCCTCATAGACTGTAAGCTTGTGAGCAGGGCCCTCACTCCTCTTGGTATTTGTTATAATCTATGTGATTATTGTTATGCTGTAATGTCTATCGTCTGTACAAATCCCCTCTGAAATGTAAAGTGCTGCGGAATATGTCGGCGCTATAAAAATAAAATTTATTATTATTATTATTATTATTATTTGCATGTTTTGTGGACTTCAAGAAGGCCTTTGACTCAGTGTGGCACCCAGGTCTGTTCCTGAAACTCCTGGAGAGCGGAATAGGTGGCAGAACCTACGACGTCATCAAGAGCTCATACACTGAGAATCGGTGCAGCGTGAAGGTGAATGGAAAGAGGACGGCCTTCTTCCGGAAGTGCCGTGGGGTAAGACAGGGCTGCAGCCTGAGCCCAACTCTATTTAACATCTACATAAATGGACTGGCAGCGGCCCTGGAATCCTCCTCTGCCCCAGGTCTCAGCCTGCACGACCGAGAGGTGAAGATCCTGCTGTATGCAGACGACCTCCTGCTGCTTTCCCCAACCAAGAGAGGCCTCCAAGATAGCTTGGCCGTGCTGGAAACATTCAGCACCACATGGGCGCTGCCCATCAACCAAAAGAAGACCAAAGTCATGGTGTTTCAAAAGAGGAGTTCTAAAGAAACCTCCACTTACTCCCTCACACTATATGGTGCCACGCTAGAGAAGACAAGCAGCTATACCTACCTCGGTCTGGAGCTAAGCCAAACCGGGAGCCTCAAGCAAGCAGCAGAGACCCTGAAAGGGAAAGCATGCAGAACCTTCTATGCCATCAGAAGACAAATGTACCACCTCAAACCACCGGTGAGAGTCTGGCTCAAGATATTCGACAGCGTCATCACACCTATACTGCAATATGGCAGCGAGGTATGGGGTCCAGCAACCTATCCAGACCAGAAAAAGTGGGATTCCAGCCCAACCGAAGTCTTCCATCTGGAGTTCTGCAAATATCTCCTCCAGGTACATCGCAGCACCTCAAACATAGCCTGTCGGGCAGAGCTGGGCCGATTCCCCTTATGGCTCACTATACACAAGAGGGCGCTATCACACCAGGCGCATATACAGAACAGCAACCCCAGCTCCTACCATCATAAAGCCCTGCTGAGCCAGAGCCAAGAGCAAGCCAGGAACCTCGGCAGCCAGCTCAACCAAAGTCAGCAACACACTCTAACTAAAGCCCAAATAAAAGAGATCTCAGAGAGCTGCAAGATGCAATACATAGAGGGTTGGAAGAGTGAATTGGAGAACTCCCAGAACCACCACTATGCCCCACATAATAATGCCACCACTGTGCCCCCCCACATAATAATGCCACCACTGTTCCCCCGACATAATACCACCACTGTGCCCAACACATAATACTACCACCACTGTGCCCCCCACATAATACCAACACTGTGTCCCCCACATAATACCACCACTGTGTCCCCCACATAATACCACCACTGTGCCCCCCACATAATACACCACCACTGTGCTCCCCCACAAAATACCACCTACCACCACTGTGCCCCCCCACATAATACCACCACTGTGCCCACCCTACATAATACCACCACTGTGCCCCCCCCACATAATAATGCCACCACTGTGCCCCCCCACATAATACCACCATTGTGCCCCCCACATAATACCACCACTGTGCCCCCCACATAATACCACCATTGTGCCCCCCCCACATAATACCACCACTGTGCCCCCCCGCATAATACCACCACTGTGCCCCCCCACATAATACCACCACTGTGCCCACCCAAATAATACCACCACTGTGCCCCCCACATAATACCACCACTGTGCCCACCCACATAATACCACCACTGTGCCCCCCCACATAATAATGCCACCACTGTGCCCCGCAAATAATAATGCCACCACTGTGCCCCGCACATAATAATGCCACCACTGTGCCCCTCCACATAATACCATCACTGTGCCCCCCCACATAATACCACCACTGTGCCCCCCACATAATAATGCCACCACTGTGCCCCCCCGACATAATACCACTACTGTGCCCCCCCACGTAATACCACCACTGTGCCCCCCACATACCACCACTGTGCCCCCCACATAATACCACCACTGTGCCCCCCACATAATAATGCCACCACTGTGCCCCGCACATAATACCACCACTGTGCCCCCCCACATAATACCACCACTGTGCCCCCCACACATAATACCACCACTGTGCCCCCCCCACATAATACCACCACTGTGCACCCCCACATAATAAAACCACTGTGCCCCCCACATAATACCACCACTGTGCCCCCCACATAATAATGCCACCACTGTGCCCCGCACATAATACCACCACTGTGCCCCCCCACATAATACCACCACTGTGCCCCCCCACATAATACCACCACTGTGCCCCACCACATAATACCACCACTGTCCCCCCCACATAATACCACCTACCACCACTGTGCCCCCCACATAATACCACCACTGTGCCCACCCCACATAATAACACCACTGTGCCCCCAACATAATAATGCCACCACGGTGCCCCCCACATAATACCACCACTGTGCCCAACACATAATATTACCACCACTGTGCCCCCCCACATAATACCACCACTGTGTCCCCCACATAATACCACCACTGTGTCCCCCACATAATACCACCACTGTGTCCCCCACATAATACCACCACTGTGCCCCCTCACGTAATACCACCACTGTACCCCCCACACATAATACCACCACTGTGCCCCCCCACATAATACCACTACTGTGCCCCCCCACATAACACCACCACTGTGCCCCCCCACATAATACCACCACTGTGCCCACCCACATAATACCACCATTGTGCCCCCCACATAATACCACCATTGTGCCCCCCACATAATACCACCACTGTGCCCCCCACATAATACCACCACTGTGCCCCCCCACATAACACCACCACTGTGCCCCCCCACATAATACCACCACTGTGCCCCCCCACATAATACCACCACTGTGACCACCCACGTAATACCACCATTGTGCCCCCCACATAATACCACAACTGTGTCCCCCACATAATACCACCACTGTGCCCCCCACATAATACCACCAATGTGACCCCCACATAATACCACCACTGTGCCCCCCACATAATTACACCACTGTGCCCCCCCACATAATACCACCACTGTGCCCCCCCACATAATACCACCTACCACCACTGTGCCCCCCCACATAATACCACCACTGTGCCCACCCCACATAATACCACCACTGTGCCCCCCACATAATAATGCCACCACTGTGCCCCCACATAATACCACCACTGTGCCCAACACATAATACCACCACTGTGCCCCCCCACATAACACCACCACTGTAACATAATACCACCACTGTGCCCCCCCACATAATACCACCACTGTGCCCACCCACATAATACCACCACTGTGCCCCCCACATAATACCACCACTGTGCCCCCCACATAATACCACCACTGAGCCCCCCCACATAATACCACCAATGTGACCCCCACATAATACCACCACTGTGCCCCCCACATAATACCACCACTGTGCCCCCCCACATAATACCACCACTGTGCCCCCCCACATAATACCACCTACCACCACTGTGGCCCCCCACATAATACCACCACTGCGCCCACCCCACATAATACCACCACTGTGCCCCCCACATAATAATGCCACCACTGTGCCCCCACATAATACCAAAACTGTGCCCAACACATAATATTACCACCACTGTGCCCCACCACATAATACCACCACTGTGTCCCCCACATATTACCACCACTGTGTCCCCCACATAATACCACCACTGTGCCCCCCACATAATACCACCTACCACCACTGTGCCCCCCCACATAATACCACCACTGTACCCACCCCACATAATACTACCACTGTGCCCCCCTACATAATAAAGCCACCACTGTGCCCCCTCACATAATACCACCATTGTGCCCCCCACATAATACCACCATTGTGCCCCCCACATAATACCACCACTGTGCCCCCCCACATAATACCACCACTGTGCCCCCCCGCATAATACCACCACTGTGCCCCCCACATAATACCACCACTGTGCCCCCTCACATAATACCACCACTGTGCCCCCCCCACATAATAATGCCACCACTGTGCCTCGCAAATAATAATGCCACCACTGTGCCCCGCACATAATAATGCCATCACTGTGTCCCCCCACATAATACCACCACTGTGCCCCCCACATACCACCACTGTGCCCAACACATAATATTACCACCACTGTGCCCCCCACATAATACCACCACTGTGCCCCCCCACATAATACCACCACTGTGCCCCCCACATAATACCACCACTGTGCCCCCCCCACATAATAATGCCACCATTGTGCCCGGCAAATAATAATGCCACCACTGTGCCCCGCACATAATAATGCCACCACTGTGCCCCCCCACAAAATATTACCACCACCGTGCCCCCCACATAATAATAATAATAACCCGAAACGGCCATTGTCAGCTGTTTATTCACTCCCGACATCACTTCCCTGGCCGACATGTAATACATGTGCCAATAAATCCACTACAATTTCACCAGCTCGTTGAATGCGACCTTTTACTCTCTCTTTCTGTATGAATACCACATAATACCACCACTGTGCCCCACATAATAATGCCAACACTGTGCCCCCCCACATAATACCACCACTGTGCCCCCCCACATAACACCACCACTGTGCCCCCCCACATAATACCACCACTGTGCCACCCACATAATACCACCATTGTGCCCCCCACATAATACCACCATTGTGCCCCCCACATAATACCACCACTGTGCCCCCACATAATATCACCACTGTGCCCCCCCACATAACACCACCACTGTGCCCCCCACATAATACCACCACTGTGCCCCCCCCACATAATACCACCACTGTGCCCCCCCACATAATACCACCACTGTGTCCCCCACATAATACCACCACTGTGCCCCCCACATAATACCACCACTGTGCCCCCCCACATAATACCACCTACCACTACTGTGCCCCCCCATATAATACCACCACTGTGCCCACCCCACATAATACCACCACTGTGCCCTCCCACATAATAATGCCACCACTGTGACCCCCACATAATACCACAACTGTGCCCAGCACATAATATTAGCACCACTGTGCCCCCCACATAATACCACCACTGTGTCCCTCACATATTACCAACACTGTGTCCCCCACATAATACCACCACTGTGCCCCCCACATAATACCACCACTGTGCCCCCCCACATAATACCACCTACCACCTCTGTGCCCCCCCACATAATACCACCACTGTGCCCACCCCACATAATACTACCACTGTGCCCCCCCACATAATAATGCCACCACTGTGCCCCCCCACATAATACCACCATTGTACCCCCCACATAATACCACCACTGTGCCCCACACATAATACAAACATTGTGCCCTCCACATAATACCACAACTGTGCCCCCCCACATAATACCACCACTGTGCCCCCCCGCATAATACCACCACTGTGCCCCCCCACATAATACCACCACTGTGCCCCCCCACATAATACCACCACTGTGCCCCCCCACAAAATACCACCACTGTGCCCCCCCACATAATAATGCCACCACTGTGCCCGCAAATAATAATGCCACCACTGTGCTCGCACATAATAATGCCACCACTGTGCCCACCATATAATACCATCACTGTGCCCCCCCACATAATACCACCACTGTGCCCCCCACATACCACCACTGTGCCCAACACATAATATTACCACCACTGTGCCCCCCCACATAATACCACCACTGTGTCCCCCACATAATACCACTGCTGTGTCCCCCACATAATACCACCACTGTGCCCCCTACATAATACCACCACTGTGCCCCCCCACATAATACCACCTACCACCACTGTGCCCCCCCACGTAATACCACCAATGTGCCCACCCCACATAATACCACCACTGTGCCCCCCCACATAATAATGCCACCACTGTGCCCCCCCCACATAATACCACCATTGTGCCCCCCACATAATACCACCACTGTGCCCCCCACATAATACCACCACCGTGCCCCCCCACATAATACCACCACTGTGCCCCCCACATAATACCACCATTGTGCCCCCTCACATAATACCACCACTGTGCCCCCCCACATAATAATGCCACCACTGTGCCTCGCAAATAATAATGCCACCACTGTGCCCCGCACATAATAATGCCATCACTGTGTCCCCCCACATAATACCACCACTGTGCCCCCCACATACCACCACTGTGCCCAACACATAATATTACCACCACTGTGCCCCCCACATAATACCACCACTGTGCCCCCCCACATAATATCACCACTGTGCCCCCCACATAATACCACCACTGTGCCCCCCCCACATAATAATGCCACCATTGTGCCCGGCAAATAATAATGCCACCACTGTGACCCGCACATAATAATGCCACCACTGTGCCCCCCCACATAATATTACCACCACTGTGCCCCCCACATAATAATAATAATAACCCGAAACGGCCATTGTCAGCTGCTTCTTCACTCCCGACATCACTTCCCTGGCCGACATGTAATACATGTGCCAATAAATCCACTACAATTTCACCAGCTCGTTGAATGCGACCTTTTACTCTTTCTTTCTGGATGAATACCACATAATACCACCACTGTGCCCCACATAATAATGCCAACACTGTGCCCCCCCACATAATACCACCACTGTGCCCCCCCACATAACACCACCACTGTGCCCCCCCACATAATACCACCACTGTGCCACCCACATAATACCACCATTGTGCCCCCCACATAATACCACCATTGTGCCCCCCACATAATACCACCACTGTGCCCCCACATAATATCACCACTGTGCCCCCCCACATAACACCACCACTGTGCCCCCCACATAATACCACCACTGTGCCCCCCCCACATAATACCACCACTGTGCCCCCCCACATAATACCACCACTGTGTCCCCCACATAATACCACCACTGTGCCCCCCACATAATACCACCACTGTGCCCCCCCACATAATACCACCTACCACCACTGTGCCCACCCCACATAATACCACCACTGTGCCCACCCCACATAATACCACCACTGTGCCCTCCCACATAATAATGCCACCACTGTGCCCCCCACATAATACCACAACTGTGCCCAGCACATAATATTAGCACCACTGTGCCCCCCCACATAATACCACCACTGTGTCCCTCACATATTACCAACACTGTGTCCCCCACATAATACCACCACTGTGCCCCCACATAATACCACTACTGTGCCCCCCCACATAATACCACCTACCACCTCTGTGCCCCCCCACATAATACCACCACTGTGCCCACCCCACATAATTCTACCACTGTGCCCCCCCACATAATAATGCCACCACTGTGCCCCCCCACATAATACCACCATTGTACCCCCCACATAATACCACCACTGTGCCCCACACATAATACCAACATTGTGCCCTCCACATAATACCACAACTGTGCCCCCCCACATAATACCACCACTGTGCCCCCCCGCATAATACCACCACTGTGCCCCCCACATAATACCACCACTGTGCCCCCCCACATAATACCACCACTGTGCCCCCCCACAAAATACCACCACTGTGCCCCCCCACATAATAATGCCACCACTGTGCCCGCAAATAATAATGCCACCACTGTGCTCGCACATAATAATGCCACCACTGTGCCCACCATATAATACCATCACTGTGCCCCCCCACATAATACCACCACTGTGCCCCCCACATACCACCACTGTGCCCAACACATAATATTACCACCACTGTGCCCCCCCACATAATACCACCACTGTGTCCCCCACATAATACCACTGCTGTGTCCCCCACATAATACCACCACTGTGCCCCCTACATAATACCACCACTGTGCCCCCCCACATAATACCACCTACCACCACTGTGCCCCCCCACGTAATACCACCACTGTGCCCACCCCACATAATACCACCACTGTGCCCCCCACATAATAATGCCACCACTGTGCCCCCCCCACATAATACCACCATTGTGCCCCCCACATAATACCACCACTGTGCCCCCCACATAATACCACCACTGTGCCCCCCGCACATAATACCACCACTGTGCCCCCCACATAATACCACCATTGTGCCCCCTCACATAATACCACCACTGTGCCCCCCCACATAATAATGCCACCACTGTGCCTCGCAAATAATAATGCCACCACTGTGCCCCGCACATAATATTTGCCATCACTGTGTCCCCCCACATAATACCACCACTGTGCCCCCCACATACCACCACTGTGCCCAACACATAATATTACCACCACTGTGCCCCCCACATAATACCACCACTGTGCCCCCCCACATAATACCACCACTGTGCCCCCCACATAATACCACCACTGTGCCCCCCCCACATAATAATGCCACCATTGTGCCCAGCAAATAATAATGCCACCACTGTGCCCCGCACATAATAATGCCACCACTGTGCCCCCCCACATAATATTACCACCACTGTGCCCCCCACATAATAATAATAATAACCCGAAACGGCCATTGTCAGCTGCTTCTTCACTCCCGACATCACTTCCCTGGCCGACATGTAATACATGTGCCAATAAATCCACTACAATTTCACCAGCTCGTTGAATGCGACCTTGTACTCTCTCTTTCTGTATGAATACCACATAATACCACCACTGTGCCCCACATAATAATGCCAACACTGTGCCCCCCCACATAATACCACCACTGTGCCCCCCCACATAACAGCACCACTGTGCCCCCCCACACAATACCACCACTGTGCCACCCACATAATACCACCATTGTGCCCCCCACATAATACCACCATTGTGCCCCCCACATAATACCACCACTGTGCCCCCACATAATATCACCACTGTGCCCCCCCACATAACACCACCACTGTGCCCCCCACATAATACCACCACTGTGCCCCCCACATAATACCACCACTGTGCCCCCCATAATACCACCACTGTGTCCCCCACATAATACCACCACTGTGCCCCCCACATAATACCACCACTGTGCCCCCCCACATAATACCACCTACCACTACTGTGCCCCCCCACATAATACCACCACTGTGCCCACCCCACATAATACCACCACTGTGCCCTCCCACATAATAATGCCACCATTGTGCCCCCCACATAATACCACAACTGTGCCCAGCACATAATATTACCACCACTGTGCCCCCCCACATAATACCACCACTGTGTCCCTCACATATTACCAACACTGTGTCCCCCACATAATACCACCACTGTGCCCCCCCACATAATACCACCACTGTGCCCCCCCACATAATACCACCTACCACCTCTGTGCCCCCCCACATAATACCACCACTGTGCCCCCCCACATAATAATGCCACCACTGTGCCCCCCCACATAATACCACCATTGTACCCCCCACATAATACCACCACTGTGCCCCACACATAATACCAACATTGTGCCCTCCACATAATACCACAACTGTGCCCCCCCACATAATACCACCACTGTGCCCCCCCGCATAATACCACCACTGTGCCCCCCCACATAATACCACCACTGTGCCCCCCCACATAATACCACCACTGTGCCCCCCCACAAAATACCACCACTGCGCCCCCTCCACATGATAATGCCACCACTGTGCCCGCAAATAATAATGCCACCACTGTGCTCGCACATAATAATGCCACCACTGTGCCCCCCAATAAATACCATCACTGTGCCCCCCCACACATAATACCACCACTGTGCCCCCCACATACCACCACTGTGCCCAACACATAATATTACCACCACTGTGCCCCCCCACATAATACCACCACTGTGTCCCCCACATAATACCACTGCTGTGTCCCCCACATAATACCACCACTGTGCCCCCTACATAATACCACCACTGTGCCCCCCCACATAATACCACCACTGTGCCCCCCCACATAATAATGCCACCACTGTGCCCCCCCCACATAATACCACCACTGTGCCCCCCACATAATACCACCACTGTGCCCCCCACATAATACCACCACTGTGCCCCCCCCACATAATACCACCACTGTGCCCCCCACATAATACCACCATTGTGCCGCCACATAATACCACCACTGTGCCTCCCCACATAATACCACCACTGTGCCCCCCACATAATACCACCACTGTGCCCACCCACATAATAATGCCACCACTGTGCCCTGCAAATAATAATGCCACCACTGTGCCCCGCACATAATAATGCCACCACTGTGCCCCCCCACATAATATTACCACCACTTTGCTCCCCACATAATAATAATAACCCGAAACGGCCATTGTCAGCTGCTTCTTCACTCCCGACATCACTTCCCTGGCCGACATGTAATCCATGTGCCAATAAATCCACTACAATTTCAACAGCTCGTTGAGTACGACCTTTTACTCTCTCTTTCTGGATGAATACCACATAATTCCACCACTGTGCCCCACATAATAATGCCACCACTGTGCCCCCCCACATAATACCACCACTGTGCCCCCCCACATAACACCACCACTGTGCCCCCCCACATAATACCACCACTGTGCCCACCCACATAATACCACCATTGTGCCCCCCACATAATACCACCACTGTGACCCCCACATAATACCAACACTGTGCCCCCCCACATAACACCACCACTGTGCCCCCCCCACATAATACCACCACTGTTCCCCCCACATAATACCACCACTGTGCCCACCCACGTAATACCACCATTGTGCCCCCCACATAATACCACCACTGTGCCCCCCACATAATACCACCACTGTGCCCCCCCACATAATATCACCACTGTGACCCGCACATAATACCACCACTGTGCCCCCCCACATAATACCACCACTGTGCCCCCCACATAATACCACCACTGTGCCCTCCCACATAATACCACCTACCACATCTGTGCCCCCCCACATAATACCACCACTGTGCCCCCCCCACATAATACTACCACTGTGCCCCCCCACATAATAATGCCACCACTGTGCCCCCCCACATAATACCACCATTGTGCCCCCCACATAATACCACCACTGTGCCCCACACATAATACCACCATTGTGCCCCCCACATAATACCACCACTGTGCCCCCCCACATAATACCACCACTGTGCCCCCCCCACATAATACCACCACTGTGCCCCCCGCATAATACCACCACTGTGCCCCCCCACATAATACCACCACTGTGCCCCCCCACAAAATACCACCACTGTGCCCCCCCACATAATAATACCACCACTGTGCCCGCAAATAATAATGCCACCACTGTGCTCGCACATAATAATGCCACCACTGTGCCCCCCACATAATACCATCACTGTGCCCCCCCACATAATACCACCACTGTGCCCCCCACATACCACCACTGTGCCCAACACATAATATTACCACCACTGTGCCTCCCCACATAATACCACCACTGTTTCCCCCACATAATACCACTGCTGTGTCCCCCACATAATACCACCACTGTGCCCCCTACATAATACCACCACTGTGCCCCCCCACATAATACCACCTACCACCACTGTGCCCCCCCACATAATACCACCTACCACCACTGTGCCCCCCCATATAATACCACCACTGTGCCCACCCCACATAATACTACCACTGTGCCCCCCCACATAATAATGCCACCACTGTGCCCCCCCACATAATACCACCATTGTGCCTCCCACATAATACCACCACTGTGCCCCCCACATAATACCACCACTGTGCCCCCCCACATAATACCACCACTGTGCCCCCCACATAATACCACCATTGTGCCCCCACATAATACCACCACTGTGCCCCCCCACATAATACCACCACTGTGCCCCCCACATAATACCACCACTGTGCCCCCCCACATAATGATGCCACCACTGTGCCCCGCAAATAATAATGCCACCACTGTGCCCCGCACATAATAATGCCACCACTGTGCCCCCCCACATAATATTACCACCACTGTGCCCCCCACATAATAATAATAACCCGAAACGGCCATTGTCAGCTGCTTCTTCACTCCCGACATCACTTCCCTGGCCGACATGTAATCCATGTGCCAATAAATCCACTACAATTTCACCA
Organism: Dendrobates tinctorius; assembly: GCF_039654945.1. Taxonomy (NCBI): domain Eukaryota; kingdom Metazoa; phylum Chordata; class Amphibia; order Anura; family Dendrobatidae; genus Dendrobates; species Dendrobates tinctorius. The sequence continues at coordinate 1,861,724 of NW_027361928.1, read as the reverse complement.
GCTCGTTGAGTGCGACCTTTTACTCTCTCTTTCTGGATGAATACCACATAATTCCACCACTGTGCCCCACATAATAATGCCACCACTGTGCCCCCCCCACATAATACCACCATTGTGCCCCCCACATAATACCACCACTGTGCCCCACACATAATACCACCATTGTGCCCCCCACATAATACCACCACTGTGCCCCCCCACATAATACCACCACTGTGCCCCCCCACATAATACCACCACTGTGCCCCCCCGCATTATACCACCACTGTGCCCCCCCACATAATACCACCACTGTGCCCCCCCACAAAATACCACCACTGTGCCCCCCCACATAATAATACCACCACTGTGCCCGCAAATAATAATGCCACCACTGTGCTCGCACATAATAATGCCACCACTATGCCCCCCACATAATACCATCACTGTGCCCCCCCACATAATACCACCACTGTGCCCCCCACATACCACCACTGTGCCCAACACATAATATTACCACCACTGTGCCCCCCCACATAATACCACCACTGTGTCCCCCACATAATACCACTGCTGTGTCCCCCACATAATACCACCACTGTGCCCCCTACATAATACCACCACTGTGCCCCCCCCACATAATACCACCTACCACCACTGTGCCCCCCATATAATACCACCACTGTGCCCACCCCACATAATACTACCACTGTGCCCCCCCACATAATAATGCCACCACTGTGCCCCCCCACATAATACCACCATTGTGCCCCCCACATAATACCACCACTGTGCCCCCCACATAATACCACCACTGTGCCCCCCCCACATAATACCACCACTGTGCCCCCCACATAATACCACCATTGTGCCCCCACATAATACCACCACTGTGCCCCCCCACATAATGATGCCACCACTGTGCCCCGCAAATAATAATGCCACCACTGTGCCCCGCACATAATAATGCCACCACTGTGCCCCCCCACATAATATTACCACCACTGTGCCCACCACATAATAATAATAACCCGAAACGGCCATTGTCAGCTGCTTCTTCACTCCCGACATCACTTCCCTGGCCGACATGTAATCCATGTGCCAATAAATCCACTACAATTTCACCAGCTCGTTGAGTGCGACCTTTTACTCTCTCTTTCTGGATGAATACCACATAATTCCACCACTGTGCCCCACATAATAATGCCACCACTGTGCCCCCCCACATAATACCACCACTGTGCCCCCCCACATAACACCACCACTGTGCCCCCCCACATAATACCACCACTGTGCCCCCCACATAATACCACCATTGTGCCCCCAACATAATACCACCACTGTGCCCCCCACATAATACCACCACTGTGCCCACCCACGTAATACCACCATTGTGCCCCCCACATAACACCACCACTGTGCCCCCCAACATAATACCACCACTGTGCCCCCCCATATAATACCACCACTGTGCCCACCCACGTAATACCACCATTGTGCCCCCCACATAATACCACCACTGTGCCCCCCGCATAATACCACCACTGTGACCCCCACATAATACCACCACTGTGCCCCCCACATAATACCACCATTGTGCCCCCCACATAAAACCACCACTGCGCCCCCCCCACATAATACCACCTACCACCACTGTGCCCCCCCACATAATACCACCACTGTGCCCACCCCACATAATACCACCACTGTGCCCCCCACATAATAATGCCACCACTGTGCCCCCCACATAATACCACCACTGTGCCCAACACATAATACCACCACTGTGCCCCCCCACATAACACCACCACTGTGCCCACCCACATAATACCACCACTGTGCCCCCCCACATAATAATGCCACCACTGTGCCCCGCAAATAATAATACCACCACTGTGGCCCCCACATAATACCACCACTGTGCCCCCCCACATAATAATGCCAACACTGTGCCCCGCACATAATACCACCACTATGCCCCCCACATAATACCACCACTGTGCCCCCCACATAATAATGCCAACACTGTGCCCCGCACATAATAATGCCACCACTGTGCCCCCCAACATAATACCACCACTGTGCCCCCCCCACATAATACCACCACTGTGCCCCCCCACATAATACCACCACTGTGCCCCCCCACATAATACCACCACTGTGCCCCCACATAATACCACCATTGTGCCCCCCCACATAATACCACCACTGTGCCCCCCCCACATAATACCACCACTGTGCCCCCCCCACATAATACCACCACTGTGCCCCTCACATAATACCACCACTGTGCCCCTCACATAATACCACCACTGTGCCCCCCACATAATACCACCACTGTGCCCCCCACATAATAATGCCACCACTGTGCCCCTGCACATAATAATGCCACCACTGTGCCCCGCACATAATACCACCACTGTGCCCCCCACATAATACCACCACTGTGCCACCCACATCATAATACCACCACTGTGCCCCCCACATAATACCACCACTGTGCCCCCACACATAATACCACCACTGTGCCCCCCCACATAACACCACCACTGTGCCCCCCCACATAACACCACCACTGTGCCCCCCCACATAATAATACCACCACTGTGCCCCGCACATAATACCACCACTGTGCCCCCCCACATAATACCACCACTGTGCCCCCCCACATAATACCACCACTGTGCCCCCCCACATAATACCACCACTGTGCCCCCCACATAACACCACCACTGTGCCCCCCCACATAACACCACCACTGTGCCCCCCACATAATACCACCACTGTGACCCCCCACATAATACCACCACTGTTCCCACCCACATACCACCATTGTGCCCCCCAAATAATACCACCACTGTGCCACCCACATAATACCACCACTGTGACCCCCACATAATACCACCACTGTGCCCCCCCACATAATACCACCACTGTGCCCCCCCACATAATACCACCACTGTGCCCCCCCACATAATACCACCTACCACCACTGTGCCCCCCCACATAATACCACCACTGTGCCCACCCCACATAATACCACCACTGTGCCCCCCCACACAATAATGCCACCACTGTGCCCCCCACATAATACCACCACTGTGCCCAATACATAATATTACCACCACTGTGCCCGCCCACATAATACCACCACTGTGTCCCCCACATAATACCACCACTGTGCCCCCCCACATAATACCACCACTGTGCCCCCCACATAATAATGCCACCACTGTGCCCCGCACATAATACCACCACTGTGCCCCCCACATAATACCACCACTGTGCCCCCCCCATAATACCACCACTGTGCCCCCCCACATAATACCACCACTGTGCCCCCCCACATAACACCACCACTGTGCCCCCCCACATAATACCACCACTGTGCCCCCACACATAATACCACCACTGTGCCCACCCACATACCACCATTGTGCCCCATACATAATACCACCACTGTGCCCCCCACATAATACCACCACTGTGCCCCCCACATAATACCACCACTTTGACCCCCACATAATACCACCACTGTGCCCCCACATAATACCACCACTGTGACCCCCACATAATACCACCACTGTGCCCCCCCACATAATACCACCTACCACCACTGTGCCCCCCCACATAATACCACCACTGTGCCCACCCCACATAATACCACCACTGTGCCCCACCACATAATCATGCCACCACTGTGCCCCCCGCATAATACCACCACTGTGCCCAACACATATTACCACCACTGTGCCCCCCCACATAATATCACCACTGTGTTCCCCACATAATACCACCACTGTGTCCCCCACATAATACCACCACTGTGCCCCCCCACATAACACCACCACTGTGCCCCCCCACATAATACCACCACTGTGCCCCCACACATAATACCACCACTGTGCCCACCGACATACCACCATTGTGCCCCATACATAATACCACCACTGTGCCCCCCACATAATATCACCACTGTGCCCCCCACATAATACCACCACTTTGACCCCCACATAATACCACCACTGTGCCCCCACATAATACCACCACTGTGCCCCCCACATAATACCACCACTGTGCCCCCCCACATAATGCCACCTACCACCACTGTGCCCCCCCACATAATACCACCACTGTGCCCACCCCACATAATACCACCACTGTGCCCCACCACATAATAATGCCACCACTGTGCCCCCCGCATAATACCACCACTGTGCCCAACACATATTACCACCACTGTGCCCCCCACATAATATCACCACTGTGTTCCCCACATAATACCACCACTGTGTCCCCCACATAATACCACCACAGTGTCCCCCACATAATACCACCACTGTGCCCCCCCACATAATACCACCTACCACCACTGTGCCCCCCCACATAATACCACAACTGTGCCCACCCCACATAATACCACCACTGTGCCCCCTCACATAATAATGCCACCACTGTGCCCCCCCACATAATACCACCATTGTGCCCCCCACATAATACCACCACTGTGCCCCCCACATAATACCACCACTGTGCCCCCCATGTAATACCACCACTGTGCACCTCACATAATACCACCATTGTGCCCCCACATAATACCACCACTGTTCCCCCCCACATAATACCACCACTGTGCCCCCCCACATAATAATGCCACCACTGTGCCCCGCACATAATAATGCCACCACTGTGCCCCCCCACATATTACCACCACTGTGCCCCCCCGCATAATATCACCACTGTGCCCCCCCACATAATACCACCACTGTGCCCCCTACATAATACCACCACTGTGCCCACCCACATAATACCACCACTGTGCCCCCCCACATAATACAACCACTGTGCCCACCCACATAATACCACCACTGTGCCCCCCCACATAATAATACCACCACTGTTCCCCGCAAATAATAATACCACCACTGTGCCCCCCACATAATACCAACACTGTGACCCCCCACATAATAATGCCAACACTGTGCCCCGCACATAATACCACCACTGTGCCCCCCACATAATACCACCACTGTGCCCCCCCATATAATAATGCCAACACTGTGCCCCGCACATAATAATGCCACCACTGTGCCCCCCCACATAATACCACCACTGTGCCCCCCCACATAATACCACCACTGTGCCCCCCCACATAAAACCACCATTGTGCCCCCACATAATACCACCATTGTGCCCCCCCACATAATACCACCATTGTGCCCCCCCCACATAATACCACCACTGTGCCCCTCACATAATACCACCACTATGCCCCCCACATAATACCACCACTGTGCCCCCCACATAATACCACCGCTGTGCCCACCCCACATAATACCACCACTGTGCCCCCCACATAATAATGCCACCACTGTGCCCCTCCACATAATAATGCCACCACTGTGCCCCGCACATAATACCACCACTGTGCCCCCCACATAATACCACCACTGTGCCACCCACATCATAATACCACCACTGTGCCCCCCCACATAATACCACCACTGTGCACTTCCACATAATAATGCCACCAATGTGCCCCGCACATAGTACCACCACTGTGCCCCCCACATAATACCACCACTGTGCCCCCCACATAATAATGCCACCACTGTGCCCCGCACATAATACCACCACTGTGCCCCCCCACATAATACCACCACTGTGCCCCCCACACATAATAACACCACTGTGCCCCCCCACATAATACCACCACTGTGCACCCCCACATAATACCACCACTGTGCCCCCCCACATAATACCACCACTGTGCCCCCACATAATAATGCCACCACTGTGCCCCGCACATAATACCACCTCTGTGCCCCCCCACATAATACCACCACTGTCCCCCCCACGTAATACCACCACTGTGCCCCCCCACATAATACCACCACTGTCCCCCCCACATAATACCACCTACCACCACTGTGCCCCCCACATAATACCACCACTGTGCCCACCCCACATAATAACACCACTGTGCCCCCCACATAATAATGCCACCACGGTGCCCCCCACATAATAGCACCACTGTGCCCAACACTTAATATTACCACCACTGTGCCCCCCCACATAATACCACCACTGTGTCCCCCACATAATACCACCACTGTGTCCCCCACATAATACCACCACTGTGTCCCCCACATATTACCACCACTGTGCCCCCCCACGTAATACCACCACTGTGCCCCCCACACATAATACCACCACTGTGCCCCCCACATAATACCACTACTGTGCCCCCCCACATAACACCACCACTGTGCCCCCCCACATAATACCACCATTGTGCCCCCCACATAATACCACCATTGTACCCCCCACATAATACCACCACTGTGCACCCCACATAATACCACCACTGTGCCCCCCCACATAACACCACCACTGTGCCCCCCCACATAATACCACCACTGTGCCCCCCAACATAGTACCACCACTGTGACCACCCACGTAATAACTCCATTGTGCCCCCCACATAATACCACCACTGTGTCCCCCACATAATACCACCACTGTGCCCCCCCACATACCACCAATGTGACCCCCACATAATACCACCACTGTGCCCCCCACATAATTACACCACTGTGCCCCCCCACATAATACCACCACTGTGCCCCCCCACATAATACCACCACTGTGCCCACCCCACATAATACCACCACTGTGCCCCCCACATAATAATGCCACCACTGTGCCCCCCACATAATACCACCACTGTGCCCAACACATAATACCACCACTGTGCCCCCCCACATAACACCACCACTGTGACATAATACCACCACTGTGCCCCCCCACATAATACCACCACTGTGCCCACCCACATAATACCACCAATGTGCCCCCCACATAATACCACCAATGTGCCCCCCACATAATACCACCACTGTGCCCCCCACATAATACCACCACTGTGCCCCCCCACATAATACCACCACTGTGCCCCCCACATAATACCACCACTGTGCCCCCCCACATAATACGACCACTGTGCCCCCCCACATAATACCACCTACCACCACTGTGGCCCCCACATAATACCACCACTGTGCCCACCCCACATAATACCACCACTGTGCCCCCCACATAATAATGCCACCACTGTGCCCCCACATAATACCAAAACTGTGCCCAACACATAATATTACCACCACTGTGCCCCACCACATAATACCACCACTGTGTCCCCCACATATTACCACCACTGTGTCCCCCACATAATACCACCACTGTGCCCCCCACATAATACCACCACTGTGCCCCCCCACATAAAACCACCTACCACCACTGTGCCTCCCCACATAATACCACCACTGTGCCCACCCCACATAATACTACCACTGTGCCCCCCTACATAATAATGCCACCACTGTGCCCCCCCACATAATACCACCATTGTACCCCCCACATAATACCACCATTGTGCCCCCCACATAATACCACCACTGTTCCCCCCCACATAATACCACCACTGTGCCCCCCCGCATAATACCACCAATGTGCCTCCCCACATAATACCACCACTGTGCCCCCTCACATAATACCACCACTGTGCCCCCCCACATAATAATGCCACCACTGTGCCTCGCAAATAATAATGCCACCAATGTGCCCCGCACATAATAATGCCATCACTGTGTCCCCCCGCATAATACCACCACTGTGCCCCCCCACATAATAATGCCACCATTGTGCCCGGCAAATAATAATGCCACCACTGTGCCCCGCACATAATAATGTCACCACTGTGCCCCCCCACATAATATTACCACCACTGTGCCCCCCACATAATAATAATAATAACCCGAAACGGCCATTGTCAGCTATTTATTCACTCCCGACATCACTTCCCTGGCCGACATGTAATACATGTGCCAATAAATCCACTACAATTTCACCAGCTCGTTGAATGCGACCTTTTACTCTCTCTTTCTGGATGAATACCACATAATACCACCACTGTGCCCCACATAATAATGCCAACACTGTGCCCCCCCACATAATACCACCACTGTGCCCCCCCACATAACACCACCACTGTGCCCCCCCACATAATACCACCACTGTGCCACCCACATAATACCAACATTGTGCCCCCCACATAATACCACCATTGTGCCCCCCACATAATACCACCACTGTGCCCCCACATAATATCACCACTGTGCCCCCCCACATAACACCACCACTGTGCCCCCCCACATAATACCACCACTGTGCCCCCCCACATAATACCACCACTGTGCCCCCCCACATAATACCACCACTGTGTCCCCCACATAATACCACCACTGTGCCCCCCTCATAATACCACCACTGTGCACCCCCACATAATACCACCTACCACTACTGTGCCCCCCCACATAATACCACCACTGTGCCCACCCCACATAATACCACCACTGTGCCCTCCCACATAATAATGCCACCACTGTGCCCCCCACATAATACCACAACTGTGCCCAGCATATAATATTACCACCACTGTGCCCCCCCACATAATACCACCACTGTGTCCCTCACATATTACCAACACTGTGTCCCCCACATAATACCACCACTGTGCCCCCCCACATAATACCACCACTGTGCCCCCCCACATAATACCACCTACCACCTCTGTGCCCCCCCCACATAATACCACCACTGTGCCCACCCCACATAATACTACCACTGTGCCCCCCCACATAATAATGCCACCACTGTGCCCCCCCACATAACACCACCATTGTACCCCCCACATAATACCACCACTGTGCCCCACACATAATACCAACATTGTGCCCCCCACATAATACCACAACTGTGCCCCCCCACATAATACCACCACTGTGCCCCCCCGCATAATACCACCACTGTGCCCCCCCACATAATACCACCACTGTGCCCCCCCACATAATACCACCACTGTGCCCCCCCACAAAATACCACCACTGTGCCCCCCCACATAATAATGCCACCACTGTGCCCGCAAATAATAATGCCACCACTGTGCTCGCATATAATAATGCCACCACTGTGCCCCCCATATAATACCATCACTGTGCCCCCCCACATAATACCACCAATGTGCCCACCCACATAATACCACCATTGTGCCCCCCACATAATACCACCACTGTGACCCCCACATAATACCACCACTGTGCCCCCCACATAACACCACCACTGTGCCCCCCCACATAATACCACCACTGTTCCCCCCACATAATGCCACCACTGTGCCCACCCACGTAATACCACCATTGTGCAACCCACATAATACCACCACTGTGTCCCCCACATAATACCACCACTGTGCCCCCCCACATAATACCACCACTGTGACCCCCACATAATACCACCACTGTGCCCCCCCACATAATACCACCACTGTGCCCCCCACATAATACCACCACTGTGGCCCCCCCACATAATACCACCACTGTGCCCCCCACATAATACCACCATTGTGCCGCCACATAATACCACCACTGTGCCCCCCCACATAATACCACCACTGTGCCCCCCACATAATACCACCACTGTGCCCCCCCACATAATAATGCCACCACTGTGCCCTGCAAATAATAATGCCACAACTGTGCCCCGCACATAATAATGCCACCACTGTGCCCCCCCACATAATATTACCACCACTTTGCCCCCCACATAAAAATAATAACCCGAAACGGCCATTGTCAGCTGCTTCTTCACTCCCGACATCACTTCCCTGGCCGACATGTAATCCATGTGCCAATAAATCCACTACAATTTCAACAGCTCGTTGAGTGCGACCTTTTACTCTCTCTTTCTGGATGAATACCACATAATTCCACCACTGTGCCCCACATAATAATGCCACCACTGTGCCCCCCCACATAATACCACCACTGTGCCCCCCCACATAACACCACCACTGTACCCCCCCACATAATACCACCACTGTGCCCACCCACATAATACCACCATTGTGCCCCCCACATAATACCACCACTGTGCCCCCCCCACATAATACCACCACTGTGCCCCCCCACATAACACCACCACTGTGCCCCCCCCCACATAATACCACCACTGTGCCCCCCACATAATACCACCACTGTGCCCACCCACGTAATACCACCATTGTGCCCCCCACATAATACCACCACTGTGCCCCCCACATAATACCACCACTGTGCCCCCCCACATAATACCACCACTGTGACCCCCACATAATACCACCACTGTGCCCCCCCACATAATACCACCACTGTGCCCCCCACATAATACCACCACTGTGCCCCCCTCATAATACCACCTACCACATCTGTGCCCCCCCACATAATACCACCACTGTGCCCACCCCACATAATACTACCACTGTGCCCCCCCACATAATAATGCCACCACTGTGCCCCCCCACATAATACCACCATTGTGCCCCCACATAATACCACCACTGTCCCCCACACATAATACCACCATTGTGCCCCCCACATAATACTACCACTGTGCCCCCCCACATAATACCACCACTGTGCCCCCCCACATAATACCACCACTGTGCCCCCCCACAAAATACCACCACTGTGCCCCCCCACATAATAATACCACCACTGTGCCCGCAAATAATAATGCCACCACTGTGCTCGCACATAATAATGCCACCACTGTGCCCCCCACATAATACCATCACTGTGCCCCCCCACATAATACCACCACTGTGCCCCCCACATACCACCACTGTGCCCAACACATAATATTACCACCACTGTGCCCCCCCACATAATACCACCACTGTGTCCCCCACATAATACCACTGCTGTGTCCCCCACATAATACCACCACTGTGCCCCCTACATAATACCACCACTGTGCCCCCCCACATAATACCACCTACCACCACTGTGCCCCCCCACATAATACCACCACTGTGCCCACCCCACATAATACTACCACTGTGCCCCCCCACATAATAATGCCACCACTGTGCCCCCCCACATAATACCACCATTGTGCCCCCCACATAATACCACCACAGTGCCCCCCACATAATACCACCACTGTGCCCCTCCCACATAATACCACCACTGTGCCCCCCCACATAATACCACCATTGTGCCCCCACATAATACCACCACTGTGCCCCCCCACATAATACCACCACTGTGCCCTCCACATAATACCACCACTGTGCACCCCCACATAATGATGCCACCACTGTGCCCCGCAAATAATAATGCCACCACTGTGCCCCGCACATAATAATGCCACCACTGTTCCCCCCCACATAATATTACCACCACTGTGCCCCCCACATAATAATAATAACCCGAAACGGCCATTGTCAGCTGCTTCTTCACTCCCGACATCACTTCCCTGGCCGACATGTAATCCATGTGCCAATAAATCCACTACAATTTCACCAGCTCGTTGAGTGCGACCTTTTACTCTCTCTTTCTGGATGAATACCACATAATTCCACCACTGTGCCCGTCATAATAATGCCACCACTGTGCCCCCCCACATAATACCACCACTGTGCCCCCCCACATAACACCACCACTGTGCCCCCCCACATAATACCACCACTGTGCCCACCCACATAATACCACCATTGTGCCCCCCACATAATACCACCATTGTGCCCCCCACATAATACCACCATTGTGCCCCCCACATAATACCACCACTGTGCCCCCCACATAATACCACCACTGTGCCCCCCCACATAACACCACCACTGTGCCCCCCCACATAATACCACCACTGTGCCCCCCCACATAATACCACCACTGTGCCCACCCACGTAATACCACCATTGTGCCCCCCACATAATACCACCACTGTGCCCCCCGCATAATACCACCACTGTGACCCCCACATAATACCACCACTGTGCCCCCCCACATAATACCACCATTGTGCCCACCACATAATACCACCACTGTGCCCCCCCCACATAATACCACCTACCACCACTGTGCCCCCACACATAATACCACCACTGTGCCCACCCCACATAATACCACCACTGTGCCCCCCCACATAATAATGCCACCACTGTGCCCCCCACATAATACCACCACTGTGCCCAACACATAATACCACCACTGTGCCCCCCCACATAACACCACCACTGTGCCCCCCACATAATACCACCACTGTGCCCCCCACATAATACCATCACTGTGCCCACCCACATAATACCACCATTGTGCCCCCCACATAATACCACCACTGTGCCCCCCACATAATACCACCACTGTGCCCCCCACATAATACCACCACTGTGACCCCCACATACCACCACTGTGCCCCCCACAAAATACCACCACTGTGCCCCCCCACATAATACCTCCACTGTGCCCCCCCACATAATACCACCTACCACCACTGTGCCCCCCCACATAATACCACCACTGTGCCCACCCCACATAATACCACCACTGTGCCCCCCCACATAATAATGCCACCACTGTGCCCCCCACATAATACCACCACTGTGCCCAACACATAATATTACCACCACTGTGCCCCCCACATAATACCACCACTGTGTCCCCCACATAATACCACCACTGTACCCCCCACATAATACCACCACTGTGCCCCCCACATAATACCACCTACCACCACTGTGACCCCCCACATAATACCACCACTGTGCCCACCCTACATAATACCACCACTGTGCCCCCCCACATAATAATGCCACCACTGTGCCCCCCACATAATACCACCACTGTGCCCAACACATAATATTACCACCACTGTGCCCCCCACATAATACCACCACTGTGTCCCCCACATAATACCACCACTGTGCCCCCCACATAATACCACCATTGTGCCTCCCACATAATACCACCACTGTACCCCCCCACAAAATACCACCACTGTGCCCCCCCGCATAGCATCACCACTGTGCCCCCCCACATAATACCACCACTGTGCCCCCCCACATAATACCACCACTGTGCCCACCCACATAATACCACCACTGTGCCCCCCCACATAATACAACCACTGTGCCCACCCACATAATACCATCACTGTGCCCCCCCACATAATAATGCCACCACTGTGCCCCGCAAATAATAATACCACCACTGTGCCCCCCACATAATACCACCACTGTGCCCCCCGACATAATAATGCCAACAATGTGCCCCGCACATAATACCACCACTGTGCCCCCCACATAATACCACCACTGTGCCCCCCACATAATAATGCCAACACTGTGCCCCGCACATAATAATGCCACCACTGTGCCCCCCACATAATACCACCACTGTGCCCCCCCACATAATACCACCACTGTGCCCCCCCACATAATACCACCACTGTGCCCCCACATAATACCACCATTGTGCGCCCCCACATAATACCACCACTGTGCCCCCCCACATAATACCACCACTGTGCCCCTCACATAATACCACCACTGTCCCCCCCACATAATACCACCACTGTGCCCCCCACATAATACCACCGCTGTGCCCACCCCACATAATACCACCACTGTGCCCCCACATAATAATGCCACCACTGTGCCCCTCCACATAATAATGCCACCACTGTGACCCGCACATAATACCACCACTGTGCCCCCCACATAATACCACCACTGTGCCACCCACATCATAATACCACCACTGTGCCCCCCCACATAATACCACCACTGTGCCCCCCACACATAATACCACCACTGTGCCCCCCCACATAACACCACCACTGTGCCCCCCCACATAACACCAACACTGTGCCCCCCCACATAATAATGCCACCACTGTGCCCCGTACATAATACCACCACTGTGCCCCCCACATAATACCACCACTGTGCCCCCCCACATAATACCACCACTGTGCCCCCCCACATAATACCACCACTGTGCCCCCACATAACACCACCACTGTGCCCCCCCCCACATAACATCACCACTGTGCCCCCCCACATAATACCACCACTGTGACCCCCCACATAATACCACCACTGTGCCCACCCACATACCACCATTGTGCCCCCCAAATAATACCACCACTGTGCCCCCCACATAATACCACCACTGTGACCCCCACATAATACCACCACTGTGCCCCCCCACATAATACCAGCACTGTGCCCCCCCACATAATACCACCACTGTGCCCCCCCACATAATAACACCTACCACCACTGTACCCCCGCACATAATACCACCACTGTGCCCACCCCACATAATACCACCACTGTGCCCCCCCACACAATAATGCCACCACTGTGCCCCCCACATAATACCACCCCTGTGCCCAATACATAATATTACCACCACTGTGCCCGCCCATATAATACCACCACTGTGTCCCCCACATAATACCACCACTTTTTCCCCCACATAATACCACCACTGTGCCTCCCCCACATAATACCACCACTGTGCCTCCCCCACATAATACCACCACTGTGCCCCCCCACATAATACCACCACTGTGCCCCCCACATAATAATGCCTCCACTGTGCCCCGCACATAATACCACCACTGTGCCCCCCACATAATACCACCACTGTGCCCCCACATAATACCACCACTGTGCCCCCCCACATAATACCACCACTGTGCCCCCCACATAATACCACCACTGTGCCCCCCCACATAATACCACCATTGTGCCCCCCACATAACACCACCACTGTGCCCCCCCCCACATAACATCACCACTGTGCCCCCCCACATAATACCACCACTGTGACCCCCCACATAATACCACCACTGTGCCCACCCACATACCACCATTGTGCCCCCCAAATAATACCACCACTGTGCCCCCCACATAATACCACCACTGTGACCCCCACATAATACCACCACTGTGCCCCCCCCCATAATACCACCACTGTGCCCCCCCACATAATACCACCACTGTGCCCCCCCACATAATACCACCTACCACCACTGTGCCCCCGCACATAATACCACCACTGTGCCCACCCCACATAATACCACCACTGTGCCCCCCCACACAATAATGCCACCACTGTGCCCCCCACATAATACCACCACTGTGCCCAATACATAATATTACCACCACTGTGCCCGCCCACATAATACCACCACTGTGTCCCCCACATAATACCACCACTGTGTCCCCCACATAATACCACCACTGTGCCTCCCCCACATAATACCACCACTGTGCCTCCCCCACATAATACCACCACTGTGCCCCCCCACATAGTACCACCACTGTGCCCCCCACATAATAATGCCTCCACTGTGACCCGCACATAATACCACCACTGTGCCCCCCACATAATACCACCACTGTGCCCCCCATAATACCACCACTGTGCCCCCCCACATAATACCACCACTGTGCCCCCCCACATAACACCACCACTGTGCCCCCCCACATAATACCACCACTGTGCCACCACACATAATACCACCACTGTGCCCACCCACATACCACCATTGTGCCCCATACATAATACCACCACTGTACCCCCCACATAATACCACCACTTTGACCCCCAACATAATACCACCACTGTGCCCCCACATAATACCACCACTGTGACCCCCACATAATACCACCACTGTGCCCCCCCACATAATACCACCTACCACCACTGTGCCCCCCCACATAATACCACCACTGTGCCCACCCCACATAATACCACCACTGTGCCCCACCACATAATAATGCCACCACTGTGCCCCCCGCATAATACCACCACTGTGCCCAACACATATTACCACCACTGTGCCCCCCCACATAATATCACCACTGTGTTCCCCACATAATACCACCACTGTGTCCCCCACATAATACCACCACTGTGCCCCCCCACATAACACCACCACTGTTCCCCCCACATAATACCACCACTGTGACCCCCCACATAATACCACCACTGTGCCCACCCACATACCACCATTGTGCCCCCCAAATAATACCACCACTGTGCCCCCCACATAATACCACCACTGTGACCCCCACATAATACCACCACTGTGCCCCCCCACATAATACCACCACTGTGCCCCCCCACATAATACCACCACTGTGCCCCCCCACATAATACCACCTACCACCACTGTGCCCCCGCACATAATACCACCACTGTGCCCACCCCACATAATACCACCACTGTGCCCCCCCACACAATAATGCCACCACTGTGCCCCCCACATAATACCACCACTGTGCCCAATACATAATATTACCACCACTGTGCCCGCCCACATAATACCACCACTGTGTCCCCCACATAATACCACCACTGTGTCCCCCACATAATACCACCACTGTGCCTCCCCCACATAATACCACCACTGTGCCTCCCCCACATAATACCACCACTGTGCCCCCCCACATAGTACCACCACTGTGCCCCCCACATAATAATGCCTCCACTGTGACCCGCACATAATACCACCACTGTGCCCCCCACATAATACCACCACTGTGCCCCCCCATAATACCACCACTGTGCCCCCCCACATAATACCACCACTGTGCCCCCCCACATAACACCACCACTGTGCCCCCCCACATAATACCACCACTGTGCCACCACACATAATACCACCACTGTGCCCACCCACATACCACCATTGTGCCCCATACATAATACCACCACTGTACCCCCCACATAATACCACCACTTTGACCCCCAACATAATACCACCACTGTGCCCCCACATAATACCACCACTGTGACCCCCACATAATACCACCACTGTGCCCCCCCACATAATACCACCTACCACCACTGTGCCCCCCCACATAATACCACCACTGTGCCCACCCCACATAATACCACCACTGTGCCCCACCACATAATAATGCCACCACTGTGCCCCCCGCATAATACCACCACTGTGCCCAACACATATTACCACCACTGTGCCCCCCCACATAATATCACCACTGTGTTCCCCACATAATACCACCACTGTGTCCCCCACATAATACCACCACTGTGCCCCCCCACATAACACCACCACTGTTCCACCCACATAATACCACCACTGTGCCCCCACAAATAATACCACCACTGTGCCCACCCACATACCACCATTGTGCCCCATACATAATACCACCACTGTGCCCCCACATAATATCACCACTGTGCCCCCCACATAATACCACCACTTTGACCCCCACATAATACCACCACTGTGCCCCCACATAATACCACCACTGTGCCCCCCACATAATACCACCACTGTGCCCCCCCACATAATACCACCTACCACCACTGTGCCCCCCCACATAATACCACCACTGTGCCCACCGCACATAATACCACCACTGTGCCCCACCACATAATAATTCCACCACTGTGCCCTCCGCATAATACCACCACTGTGCCCAACACATATTACCACCACTGTGCCCCCCCACATAATACCACCACTGTGCCCCCCCACACAATAATGCCATCACTGTGCCCCCCACATAATACCACCACTGTGCAAAATACATAATATTACCACCACTGTGCCCGCCCACATAATACCACCACTGTGTCCCCCACATAATACCACCACTGTTTCCCCCACATAATACCACCACTGTGCCTCCCCCACATAATACCACCACTGTGCCTCCCCCACATAATACCACCACTGTGCCCCCCCACATAATACCACCACTGTGCCCCCCACATAATAATGCCACCACTGTGCCCCGCACATAATACCACCACTGTGCCCCCCACATAATACCACCACTGTGCCCCCCGCATAATACCACCACTGTGCCCAACACATATTACCACCACTGTGCCCCCCCACATAATATCACCACTGTGTTCCCCACATAATACCACCACTGTGTCCCCCACATAATACCACCACTGTGCCCCCCCACATAACACCACCACTGTTCCCCCCACATAATACCACCACTGTGCCCCCACAAATAATACCACCACTGTGCCCACCCACATACCACCATTGTGCCCCATACATAATACCACCACTGTGCCCCCACATAATATCACCACTGTGCCCCCCACATAATACCACCACTTTGACCCCCACATAATACCACCACTGTGCCCCCACATAATACCACCACTGTGCCCCCCACATAATACCACCACTGTGCCCCCCCACATAATACCACCTACCACCACTGTGCCCCCCCACATAATACCACCACTGTGCCCACCGCACATAATACCACCACTGTGCCCCACCACATAATAATTCCACCACTGTGCCCTCCGCATAATACCACCACTGTGCCCAACACATATTACCACCACTGTGCCCCCCCACATAATACCACCACTGTGCCCCCCCACACAATAATGCCACCACTGTGCCCCCCACATAATACCACCACTGTGCCCAATACATAATATTACCACCACTGTGCCCGCCCACATAATACCACCACTGTGTCCCCCACATAATACCACCACTGTTTCCCCCACATAATACCACCACTGTGCCTCCCCTACATAATACCACCACTGTGCCTCCCCCACATAATACCACCACTGTGCCCCCCCACATAATACCACCACTGTGCCCCCCACATAATAATGCCACCACTGTGCCCCGCACATAATACCACCACTGTGCCCCCCACATAATACCACCACTGTGCCCCCCCATAATACCACCACTGTGCCCCCCCACATAATACCACCACTGTGCCCCCCCACATAACACCACCACTGTGCCCCCCCACATAATACCACCACTGTGCCCACCCACATACCACCATTGTGCCCCATACATAATACCACCACTGTGCCCCCCACATAATACCACCACTGTGCCCCCCACATAATACCACCACTTTGACCACCAACATAATACCACCACTGTGCCCCCACATAATACCACCACTGTGACCCCCACATATTACCACCACTGTACCCCCCCACATAATACCACCTACCACCACTGTGCCCCCCCACATAATACCACCACTGTGCCACCCACATCATAATACCACCACTGTGCCCCCCCACATAATACCACCACTGTGCCCCCCACACATAATACCACCACTGTGCCCCCCCACATAACACCACCACTGTGCCCTCCCACATAACACCACCACAGTGCCCCCCCACATAATAATGCCACCACTGTGCCCCGCACATAATACCACCACTGTGCCCCCCCACATAATACCACCACTGTGCCCCCCACATAATACCACCACTGTGCCCCCCACATAACACCACCACTGTGCCCCCCCCACATAACATCACCACTGTGCCCCCCCACATAATACCACCACTGTGACCCCCCACATAATACCACCACTGTGCCCACCCACATACCACCATTGTGCCCCCCAAATAATACCACCACTGTGCCCCCCACATAATACCACCACTGTGACCCCCACATAATACCACCACTGTGCCCCCCCACATAATACCACCACTGTGCCCTCCCACATAATACCACCTAACACCACTGTGCCCCCGCACATAATACCACCACTGTGCCCACCCCACATAATACCACCACTGTGCCCCCCCACACAATAATGCCACCACTGTGCCCCCCACATAATACCACCACTGTGCCCAATACATAATATTACCACCACTGTGCCCGCCCATATAATACCACCACTGTGTCCCCCACATAATACCACCACTGTGTCCCCCACATAATACCACCACTGTGCCTCCCCCACATAATACCACCACTGTGCCTCCCCCACATAATACCACCACTGTGCCCCCCCACATAATACCACCACTGTGCCCCCCACATAATAATGCCTCCACTGTGCCCCGCACATAATACCACCACTGTGCCCCCCACATAATACCACCACTGTGCCCCCCCATAATACCACCACTGTGCCCCCCCACATAATACCACCACTGTGCCCCCCCACATAATACCACCACTGTGCCCCCCCACATAATACCACCATTGTGCCCCCCACATAACACCACCACTGTGCCCCCCCCACATAACATCACCACTGTGCCCCCCCACATAATACCACCACTGTGACCCCCCACATAATACCACCACTGTGCCCACCCACATACCACCATTGTGCCCCCCAAATAATACCACCACTGTGCCCCCCACATAATACCACCACTGTGACCCCCACATAATACCACCACTGTGCCCCCCCACATAATACCACCACTGTGCCCCCCCACATAATACCACCACTGTGCCCCCCCACATAATACCACCTACCACCACTGTGCCCCCGCACATAATACCACCACTGTGCCCACCCCACATAATACCACCACTGTGCCCCCCCACACAATAATGCCACCACTGTGCCCCCCACATAATACCACCACTGTGCCCAATACATAATATTACCACCACTGTGCCCGCCCACATAATACCACCACTGTGTCCCCCACATAATACCACCACTGTGTCCCCCACATAATACCACCACTGTGCCTCCCCCACATAATACCACCACTGTGCCTACCCACATAATACCACCACTGTGCCCCCCCACATAATACCACCACTGTGCCCCCCACATAATAATGCCTCCACTGTGCCCCGCACATAATACCACCACTGTGCCCCCCACATAATACTACCACTGTGCCCCCCCATAATACCACCACTGTGCCCCCCCACATAATACCACCACTGTGCCCCCCCACATAACACCACCACTGTGCCCCCTCACATAATACCACCACTGTGCCACCACACATAATACCACCACTGTGCCCACCCACATACCACCATTGTGCCCCATACATAATACCACCACTGTACCCCCCACATAATACCACCACTTTGACCCCCAACATAATACCACCACTGTGCCCCCACATAATACCACCACTGTGACCCCCACATAATACCACCACTGTGCCTCCCCACATAATACCACCTACCACCACTGTGCCCCCCACATAATACCACCACTGTGCCCACCCCACATAATACCACCACTGTGCCCCACCACATAATAATGCCACCACTGTGCCCCCCGCATAATACCACCACTGTGCCCAACACATATTACCACCACTGTGCCCCCCCACATAATATCACCACTGTGTTCCCCACATAATACCACCACTGTGTCCCCCACATAATACCACCACTGTGCCCCCCCACATAACACCACCACTGTTCCCCCCACGTAATACCACCACTGTGCCCCCACAAATAATACCACCACTGTGCCCACCCACATACCACCATTGTGCCCCATACATAATACCACCACTGTGCCCCCACATAATATCACCACTGTGCCCCCCACATAATACCACCACTTTGACCCCCACATAATACCACCACTGTGCCCCCACATAATACCACCACTGTGCCCCCCACATAATACCACCACTGTGCCCCCCGACATAATACCACCTACCACCACTGTGCCCCCCCACATAATACCACCACTGTGCCCACCGCACATAATACCACCACTGTGCCCCACCACATAATAATTCCACCACTGTGCCCTCCGCATAATACCACCACTGTGCCCAACACATATTACCACCACTGTGCCCCCCACATAATACCACCACTGTGCCCCCCCACACAATAATGCCACCACTGTGCCCCCCACATAATACCACCACTGTGCCCAATACATAATATTACCACCACTGTGCCCGCCCACATAATACCACCACTGTGTCCCCCACATAATACCACCACTGTTTCCCCCACATAATACCACCACTGTGCCTCCCCCACATAATACCACCACTGTGCATCCCCCACATAATACCACCACTGTGCCCCCCCACATAATAACACCACTGTGCCCCCCACATAATAATGCCACCACTGTGCCCCGCACATAATACCACCACTGTGCCCCCCACATAATACCACCACTGTGCCCCCCCATAATACCACCACTGTGCCCCCCCACATAATACCACCACTGTGCCCCCCCACATAACACCACCACTGTGCCCCCCCACATAATACCACCACTGTGCCCACCCACATACCACCATTGTGCCCCATACATAATACCACCACTGTGCCCCCCACATAATACCACCACTGTGCCCCCCACATAATACCACCACTTTGACCCCCAACATAATACCACCACTGTGCCCCCACATAATACCACCACTGTGACCCCCACATAATACGACCACTGTACCCCCCCACATAATACCACCTACCACCACTGTGCCCCCCCACATAATACCACCACTGTGCCCACCCCACATAATACCACCACTGTGCTCCACCACATAATAATGCCACCACTGTGCCCCCCGCATAATACCACCACTGTGCCCAACACATATTACCACCACTGTGCCCCCCCACATAATATCACCACTGTGTTCCCCACATAATACTCCACTGTGTCCCCCACATAATACCATCACTGTGCCCCCCCACATAACACCACCACTGTTCCCCCCCACATAATACCACCACTGTGCCCCCACACATAATACCACCACTGTGCCCACCCACATACCACCATTGTGCCCCATACATAATACCACCACTGTGCCCCCCACATAATACCACCTCTGTGCCCCCCCACATAATACCACCTACCACCACTGTGCCCCCCACATAATACCACCACTGTGCCCACCCACATAATACCACCTCTGTGCCCCCCCCACATAATACCACCTACCACCACTGTGCCCCCCCACATAATATCACCACTGTGTTCCCCACATAATACCACCACTGTGTCCCCCACATAATACCATCACTGTGCCCCCCCACATAACACCACCACTGTTCCCCCCCACATAATACCACCACTGTGCCCCCACACATAATACCACCACTGTGCCCACCCACATACCACCATTGTGCCCCATACATAATACCACCACTGTGCCCCCCACATAATATCACCACTGTGCCCCCCACATAATACCACCACTTTGACCCCCACATAATACCACCACTGTGCCCCCACATAATACCACCACTGTGCCCCCCACATAATACCACCTCTGTGCCCCCCCACATAATACCACCTACCACCACTGTGCCCCCCCACATAATACCACCACTGTGCCCACCCCACATAATACCACCACTGTGCCCCACCACATAATAATTCCACCACTGTGCCCCCCGCATAATACCACCACTGTGCCCAACACATATTACCACCACTGTACCCCCCCACATAATATCACCACTGTGTTCCCCACATAATACCACCACTGTGTCCCCCACATAATACCACCACAGTGTCCCCCACATAATACCACCACTGTGCCCCCCCACATAATACCACCTACCACCACTGTGCCCCCTCACATAATACCACCACTGTGCCCACCCCACATAATACCACCACTGTGCCCCCTCACATAATAATGCCACCACTGTGCCCCCCCACATAATACCACCATTGTGCCCCCCACATAATACCACCACTGTGCCCCCACATAATACCACCACTGTGCCCCCCCATATAATACCACCACTGTGCCCCCCACATAATACCACCATTGTGCCCCCCACATAATACCACCACTGTGCCCCCCCACATAATACCACCACTGTGCCCCCCCACATAATAATGCCACCACTGTGCCCCGCACATAATAATGCCACCACTGTGCCCCCCCACATATTACCACCACTGTGCCCCCCCGCATAATATCACCACTGTGCCCCCCCACATAATACCACCACTGTGCCCCCCCCACATAATACCACCACTGTGCCCACCCACATAATACCACCACTTTGCCCCCCCACATAATACAACCACTGTGCCCACCCACATAATACCACCACTGTGCCCCCCCACATAATAATACCACCACTGTGCCCCGCAAATAATAATACCACCACTGTGCCCCCCACATAATACCACCACTGTGCCCCCCCACATAATAATGCCAACACTGTGCCCCGCACATAATACCACCACTGTGCCCCCCACATAATACCACCACTGTGCCCCCCACATAATAATGCCAACACTGTGCCCCGCACATAATAATGCCACCACTGTGCCCACCCACATAATACCACCACTGTGCCCCCCCACATAATACCACCACTGTGCCCCCCCACATAATACCACCACTGTGCCCCCCCACATAATACCACCACTGTGCCCCCCACATAATACCACCATTGTGCCCCCCCACATAATACCACCACTGTGCCCCCCCACATAATACCACCACTGTGCCCCTCACATAATACCACCACTGTGCCCCCCACATAATACCACCGCTGTGCCCACCCCACATAATACCACCACTGTGCCCCCCACATAATAATGCCACCACTGTGCCCCTCCACATAATAATGCCACCACTGTGCCCCGCACATAATACCACCACTGTGCCCCCCACATAATACCACCACTGTGTCACCCACATCATAATACCACCACTGTGCCCCCCCACATAATACCACCACTGTGCCCCCCACACATAATACCACCACTGTGCCCCCCCACATAACACCACCACTGTACCCCCCACATAACTCCACCACTGTGCCCCCCACATAATAATGCCACCACTGTGCCCCGCACATAATACCACCACTGTGCCCCCCCACATAATACCACCACTGTGCCCCCCCACATAATACCACCACTGTGCCCCCCCACATAATACCACCACTGTGCCCCCCACATAACACCACCACTGTGCCCCCCCCACATAACACCACCACTGTGCCCCCCCACATAATACCACCACTGTGACCCCCCACATAATACCACCACTGTGCCCACCCACATACCACCATTGTGCCCCCCAAATAATACCACCACTGTGCCCCCCACATAATACCACCATTGTGCCCCCCACATAATACCACCACTGTGCCCCCCACATAATACCACCACTGTGCCCCCCCATATAATACCACCACTGTGCCCCCCACATAATACCACCATTGTGCCCCCCACATAATACCACCACTGTGCCCCCCCACATAATACCACCACTGTGCCCCCCACATAATAATGCCACCACTGTGCCCCGCACATAATAATGCCACCACTGTGCCCCCCCACATATTACCACCACTGTGCCCCCCGCATAATATCACCACTGTGCCCCCCCACATAATACCACCACTGTGCCCCCCCACATAATACCACCACTGTGCCCACCCACATAATACCACCACTGTGCCCCCCCACATAATACAACCACTGTGCCCACCAACATAAAACCACCACTGTGCCCCCCCACATAATAATGCCACCACTGTGCCCCGCAAATAATAATACCTCCACTGTGCCCCCCACATAATACCACCACTGTGCCCCCCCACATAATAATGCCAACACTGTGCCCCGCACATAATACCACCACTGTGCCCCCCACATAATACCACCACTGTGCCCCCCCACATAATAATGCCAACACTGTGCCCCGCACATAATAATGCCACCACTGTGCCCCCCCACATAATACCACCACTGTGCCCCCCCACATAATACCACCACTGTGCCCCCCCACATAATACCACCACTGTACCCCCCCACATAATACCACCACTGTGCCCCCCACATAATACCACCATTGTGCCTCCCCACATAATACCACCACTGTGCCCCCCCACATAATACCACCACTGTGCCCCTCACATAATACCACCACTGTGCCCCCCACATAATACCACCACTGTGCCCCCCACATAATACCACCGCTGTGCCCACCCCACATAATACCACCACTGTGCCCCCCACATAATAATGCCACCACTGTGCCCCTCCACATAATAATGCCACCACTGTGCCCCGCACATAATACCAACACTGTGCCCCCCACATAATACCACCACTGTGCCACCCACATCATAATACCACCACTGTGCCCCCCCACATAATACCACCACTGTGCCCCCCACACATAATACCACCACTGTGCCCCCCCACATAACACCACCACTGTGCCCCCCCACATAACACCACCACTGTGCCCCCCCACATAATAATGCCACCACTGTGCCCCGCACATAATACCACCACTGTGCCCCCCCACATAATACCAACCCTGTGCCCCCCCACATAATACCACCACTGTGCCCCCCACATAATACCACCACTGTGCCCCCACATAACACCACCACTGTGCCCCCCCACATAACACCACCACTGTGCCCCCCCACATAATACCACCACTGTGACCCCCCACATAATACCACCACTGTGCCCACCCACATACCACCATTGTGCCCCCAAATAATACCACCACTCTGCCCCCCACATAATACCACCACTGTGACCCCCACATAATACCACCACTGTGCCCCCCCACATAATACCACCACTGTGCCCCCCCACATAATACCACCACTGTGCCCCCCACATAATACCACCTACCACCACTGTGCCCCCCCACATAATACCACCACTGTGCCCACCCCACAAAATACCACCACTGTGCCCCCCCACACAATAATGCCACCACTGTGCCCCCCACATAATACCACCACTGTGCCCAATACATAATATTACCACCACTGTGCCCACCCACATAATACCACCACTGTGTCCCCCACATAATACCACCACTGTGTCCCCCACATAATACCACCACTGTGCCTCCCCCACATAATACCACCACTGTGCCTCCCCCACATAATACCACCACTGTGCCCACCCACATAATACCACCACTGTGCCCCCCACATAATAATGCCACCACTGTGCCCCGCACATAATACCACCACTGTGCCCCCCACATAATACCACCACTGTGCCCCCCATAATACCACCTCTGTGCCCCTCACATAATACCACCACTGTGCCCCCCCACATAATACCACCACTGTGCCCCCACACATAATACCACCACTGTGCCCACCCACATACCACCATTGTGCCCCATACATAATACCACCACTGAGCCCCCCACATAATACCACCACTGTGTCCCCCACATAATACCACCACTGTGCCCCCACATAATACCACCACTGTGCCCCCACATAATACCACCACTGTGACCCCCACATAATACCACCACTGTGCCCCCCCACATAATATCACCTACCACCACTGTGCCCCCCCACATAATACCACCACTGTGCCCACCCCACATAATACCACCACTGTGCCCCACCACATAATAATGCCACCACTGTGCCCCCCGCATAATACCACCACTGTGCCCAACACATATTACCACCACTGTGCCCCCCCACATAATATCACCACTGTGTTCCCCACATAATACCACCACTGTGTCCCCCACATAATACCACCACTGTGCCCCCCCACATAACACCACCACTGTGCCCCCCCACATAATACCACCACTGTGCCCCCACACATAATACCACCACTGTGCCCACTCACATACCACCATTGTGCCCCATACATAATACCACCACTGTGCCCCCCACATAATACCACCACTGTGCCCCCCACATAATACCACCACTGTGCCCCCACATAATACCACCACTGTGCCCCCACATAATACCACCACTGTGCCCCCCACATAATACCACCACTGTGCCCCCCCACATAATACCACCTACCACCACTGTGCCCCCCCACATAATACCACCACTGTGCCCACCCCACATAATACCACCACTGTGCCCCACCACATAATAATTCCACCACTGTGCCCCCCGCATAATACCATCACTGTGCCCAACACATATTACCACCACTGTGCCCCCCCACATAATATCACCACTGTGTTCCCCACATAATACCACCACTGTGTCCCCCACATAATACCACCACTGTGTCCCCCACATTATACCTCCACTGTGCCCCCCCACATAATACCACCTACCACCACTGTGCCCCCCCACATAATACCACCACTGTGCCCACCCCACATAATACCACCACTGTGCCCCCTCACATAATAATGCCACCACTGTGCCCCCCACATAATACCACCATTGTGCTCCCCACATAATATCACCACTGTGCCCCCCACATAATACCACCACTGTGCCCCCCCATATAATACCACCACTGTGCCCCCCACATAATACCACCATTGTGCCCCCCACATAATACCACCACTGTGCCCCCCCACATAATACCACCACTGTGCCCCCCCACATAATAATGCCACCACTGTGCCCCGCACATAATAATGCCACCACTGTGCCCCCCCACATAATACCACCACTGTGCCCCCCCCACATAATACCACCACTGTGCCCCCCATATAATACCACCACTGTGCCCCCCACATAATACCACCATTGTGCCCCCCACATAATACCACCACTGTGCCCCCCCCACATAATACCACCACTGTGCCCCCCACATAATACCACCATTGTGCCCCCCACATAATACCACCACTGTGCCCCCCACATAATACCACCACTGTGCCCCCCCACATAATACCACCACTGTGCCCCCCCACATAATACCACCACTGTGCCCAGCCCACATAATACTACCACTGTGCCCCCCCACATAATAATGCCACCACTGTGCCCCCCCCACATAATACCACCATTGTGCCCCCCACATAATACCACCACTGTGCCCCCCCACATAATACCACCACTGTGCCCCCCCATATAATACCACCACTGTGCCCCCCACATAATACCACCATTGTGCCCCCCACATAATACGACCACTGTGCCCCCCCCACATAATACCACCACTGTGCCCCCCACATAATACCACCATTGTGCCCCCCACATAATACCACCACTCTGCCCCCTCCCACATAATACCACCACTGTGCCCCTCCACATAATACCACCACTGTGCCACTCCACATAATACCACCACTGTGCCCCAAACATAATACCACCACTGTGCCCCCCCACATAATACCACCACTGTGCCCCCCCACATAATACCACCACTGTGCACCCCCACATAATACCACCAATGTGCCCCCCCGCATAATACCTCCACTGTGCCCCCCCACAAAATACCACCACTGTGCCCCCCCACAAAATAATACCACCACTGTGCCCGCAAATAATAATGCCACCACTGTGCTCGCACATAATAATGCCACCACTGTGCCCCCCACATAATACCATCACTGTGCCCCCCCACATAATACCACCACTGTGCCCCCCACATACCACCACTGTGCCCAACACATAATATTACCACCACTGTGCCCCCAAACATAATACCACCACTGTGTCCCCCACATAATACCACTGCTCTGTCCCCCACATAATACCACCACTGTGCCCCCTACATAATCATACCACCACTGTGCCCCCCCACATAATACCACCTACCACCACTATGCCCCCCCACATAATACCACCACTGTGCCCAGCCCACATAATACTACCACTGTGCCCCCCCACATAATAATGCCACCACTGTGTCCCCCCCACATAATACCACCATTGTGCCCCCCACATAATACCACCACTGTGCCCTCCCCACATAATACCACCACTGTGCCCCCCATATAATACCACCACTGTGCCCCCCACATAATACCACCATTGTGCCCCCCACATAATACCACCACTGTGCCCCCCCCACATAATACCACCACTGTGCCCCCCACATAATACCACCACTGTGCCCCCCACATAATACCACCACTGTGCCCCCCCACATAATACCACCACTGTGCCCCCCACATAATACCACCATTGTGCCCCCACATAATACCACCACTGTGCCCCCCCACATAATACCACCACTGTGCCCCCCACATAATACCACCACTGTGCCCCCCCACATAATGATGCCACCACTGTGCCCAGCAAATAATAATGCCACCACTGTGCCCCGCACATAATAATGCCACCACTGTGCCCCCCCACATAATATTACCACCACTGTGCCCCCCACATAATAATAATAACCCGAAACGGCCATTGTCAGCTGCTTCTTCACTCCCGACATCACTTCCCTGGCCGACATTTAATCCATGTGCCAATAAATCCACTACAATCTCACGAGCTCGTTGAGCGCGACCTTTTACTCTCTCTTTCTGGATGAATACCACATAATTCCACCACTGTGCCCCACATAATAATGCCACCACTGTGCCCCCCACATAATACCACCACTGTGCCCCCCCACATAACACCACCACTGTGCCCCCCCCACATAATACCACCACTGTGCCCACTCACATAATACCACCATTTTGCCCCCCACATAAAACCACCATTGTGCCCCCCACATAATACCACCACTGTGCCCCCCACATAATACCACCACTGTTCCCCCCCACATAATACCACCACTGTGCCCCCCCACATAATACCACCTCTGTGCCCCCCCACATAATACCACCACTGTGCCCACCCACGTAATACCACCATTGTGCCCCCCACATAATACCACCACTGTGCCCCCCACATAATACCACCACTGTGCCCCCCCACATAATACCACCACTGTGACCCCCACATAATACCACCACTGTGACCCCCCACATAATACCACCACTGTGCCCCCCACATAATACCACCACTGTGCCCACCCCACATAATGCCACCACTGTGCCCCCCACATAATAATGCCACCACTGTGCCCCCCACATAATGCCACCACTGTGCTCAACATATAATACCACCACTGTGCCCCCCCACATAACACCACCACTGTGCCCCCCAACATAATACCACCACTGTGCCCCCCCACATAATACCACCACTGTGCCCACCCACATAATACCACCATTGTGCCCCCCACATAATACCACCACTGTGCCCCCCACATAATACCACCACTGTGACCCCCACATAATACCACCACTGTGCCCCCCACATAATACCACCACTGTGCCCCCCCACATAATAATGCCACCACTGTGCCCCCCACATAATACCACCACTGTGCCCAACACATAATATTACCACCACTGTGCCCCCCCACATAATACCACCACTGTGCCCCCCCACATAATACCACCACTGTGCCCACCCACATAATACCACCATTGTGCCCCCCACATAATACCACCACTGTGCCCCCCACATAATACCACCACTGTGCCCCCCACATAATACCACCACTGTGCCCCCCCACATAATAATGCCACCACTGTGTCCCCCACATAATACCACCACTGTGCCCCCCACATAATACCATCACTGTGCCCCCCACATAATACCACCTACCACCACTGTGCCCCCCCACATAATACCACCACTGTGCCCACCCTACATAATACCACCACTGTGCCCTCCCACATAATAATGCCACCACTGTACCCCCCCACATAATACCACCATTGTGCCCCCCACATAATACCACCACTGTGCCCCCCACATAATACCACCATTATGCCCCCCACATAATACCACCACTGTGCCCCCCCCCTCATAATACCACCACTGTGCCCTCCCGCATAATATCACCACTGTGCCCCCCCACATAATACCACCACTGTGCCCCCCCACATATTACCACCACTGTGCCCACCCACATAATACCACCACTGTGCCCCCCCACATAATACAACCACTGTTCCCACCCACATAATACCACCACTGTGCCCCCCCACATAATAATGCCACCACTGTGCCCCGCAAATAATAATGCCACCACTGTGCCCCGCACATAATAATGCCACCACTGTGCCCCCCCACATAATACCATCACTGTGCCCCCCACATAATACCACCACTGTGCCCCCCACATAATACCACCACTGTGCCCCCCCACATAATAATGCCAACACTGTGCCCCGCACATAATAATGCCACCACTGTGCCCCCCCACATAATACCACCACTGTGCCCCCCCACATAATACCACCACTGTGCCCCCCACATAATACCACCATTGTGCCCCCCACATAATACCACCACTGTCCCCCCCCACATAATACCACCACTGTGCCCCTCACATAATACCACCACTGTGCCCCCCACATAATACCACCACTGTGCCCAGCCCACATAATTCCACCACTGTGCCCCCCACATAATAATGCCACCACTGTTCCCCCCACACATAATACGACCACTGTGCCCCCCCACAAAATACCACCACTGTTCCCCCCACACATAATACCACCACTGTGCCCCCCCACATAACACCACCACTGTGCCCCCCCACATAATACCACCACTGTGCCCCCCCACATAATAATGCCACCACTGTGCCCCGCACATAATACCACCACTGTGCCCCCCCACATAATACCACCACTGTGCCCCCCCACATAATACCACCACTGTGCCCCCCACATAACACCACCACTGTGCCCCCCACATAACACCACCACTGTGCCCCCCCCACATAATACCACCACTGTGACCCCCCACATAATACCACCACTGTGCCCACCCACATACCACCATTGTGCTCCCCAAATAATACCACCACTGTGCCCCCCACATAATACCACCAGTGTGACCCCCACATAATACCAACACTGTGCTCCCCCACATAATACCACCACTGTGCCCCCCCCACATAATACCACCACTGTGCCCCCCCACATAATACCACCTACCACCACTGTGCCCCCCCACATAATACCACCGCTGTGCCCACCTCACATAATACCACCACTGTGCCCCCACACAATAATGGCAACACTGTGCCCCCCACATAATACCACCACTGTGGCCAATACATAATATTACCACCACTGTGCCCCTCCACATAATACCACCACTGTGTCTCCCACATAATACCACCACTGTGTCCCCCACATAATACCACCACTGTGCCTCCCCCACATAATACCACCACTGTGCCCCCCACATAATACCACCACTGTGCCCCCACATAATAATGACACCACTGTGCCCCGCACATAATACCACCACTGTGCCCCCCACATAATACCACCACTTTGCCCCCCCACATAATACCACCACTGTGCCCCCCACATAATACCTCCACTGTGTCCCCCCACATAACACCACCACTGTGCCCACCCAAATAATACCACCACTGTTCCCCCACACATAATACCACCACTGTGCCCACCCACATACCACCATTGTGCCCCATACATAATACCACCACTGTGCCCCCCACATAATATCACCACTGTGCCCCCCACATAATACCACCACTTTGACCCCCACATAATACCACCACTGTGCCCCCACATAATACCACCACTCTGCCCCCCCACATAATACCACCACTGTGCCCCCCCACATAATACCACCTACCACCACTGTGCCCCCCCACATAATACCACCACTGTGCCCACCCCACATAATACCACCACTGTGCCCCACCACATAATAATGCCACCACTGTGCCCCCCGCATAATACCACCACTGTGCCCAACACATATTACCACCACTGTGCCCCCTCACATAATATCACCACTGTGTTCCCCACATAATACCACCACTGTGTCCCCCACATAATACCACCACTGTGTCCCCCACATAATACCACCTACCACCACTGTGCCCCCCCACATAATACCACCACTGTACCCACCCCACATAATACCACCACTGTGCCCCCTCACATAGTAATGCCACCACTGTGCCCCCCCACATAATACCACCATTGTGACCCCCACATAATACCACCACTGTGCCACCCACATAATACCACCACTGTGCCCCCCACATAATACCACCACTGTGACCCCCAGATAATACCACCACTGTGCCCCCCACATAATACCACCAATGTGCCCCCCCACATAATACCACCACTGTGACCCCCCACATAATACCACCTACCATCACTGTGCCCCCCCACATAATACCACCACTGTGCCCACCCCACATAATACCACGACTGTGCCCCCCACATAATAATGCCACCACTGTGCCCAAAACATAATACCACCACTGTGCCCAAAACATAATATTACCACCACTGTTCCCCCCCACATAATACCACTACTGTGTCCCCCACATAATACCACCACTGTGCACCCCACATAATACCACCACTGTGCCCCCAAATAATACCACCACTGTGCCCCCCCACATAATACCAACTACCATCACTGTGCCCCCCCACATAATACCACCACTGTGCCCCCCCACATAATAATGCCACCATTGTACCCTCCCACATAATACCACCACTGTGCCCCCCACATAATACCACCATTGTGCCCCCCACATAATACCACCACTGTGCCCCCCCCACATAATACCACCACTGTGCCCCCCCGCATAATATCACCACTGTGCCGCCCCACATAATACCACCACTGTGCCCCCCCACATAATACAACCACTGTGCCCACCCACATAATACCACCACTGTGCCCCCCACATAATACCACCACTGTGCCCCCCACATAATAATGCCACCACTGTGCCCCGCAAATAATAATGCCACCACTGTGCCCCACACATAATAATGCCACCACTGTGCCCACCCACATAATACCATCACTGTGCCCCCCCACATAATACCACCACTGTGCCCCCACATAATACCACCACTGTGCCCTCCCACATAATAATGAAAACACTGTGCCCCGCACATAATAATGCCACCACTGTGCCCCCCCCCACATAATACCACCACTGTGCCCCCCCACATAATACCACCACTGTTCCCCCCACATAATACCACCACTGTGCCCCCCACATAATACCACCACTGTGCCCCCCCCACATAATACCACCACTGTGCCCCTCACATAATACCACCACTGTGCCCCCCCACATAATACCACCACTGTGCCCCCCCCACATAAAACCACCTACCACCACTGTGCCCCCCCACATAATACCACCACTGTGCCCACCCCACATAATACCACCACTGTGCCCCCCCACATAATAATGCCACCACTGTGCCCCCCACTTAATACCACCACTGTGCCCAATACATAATATTACCACCACTGTGCCCCCCCACATTATGCCACCACTGTGTCCCCCACATAATACCACCACTGTGTCCCCCACATAATACCACCACTGTGTCCCCCACATAATACCACCACTGTGCCTCCCCCACATAATACCACCACTGTGCCCCCCACACATAATACCACCACTGTGCCCCCCCACATAATACCACCACTGTGCCCCCCACATAATAATGCCACCACTGTGCCCCGCACATAATACCACCACTGTGCCCCCCACATAATACCACCACTGTGCTCCCCCACATAATACCACCACTGTGCCCCCCCACATAATACCACCACTGTGCCCCCCAACATAACACCACCACTGTGCCCCCCCACATAATACCACCACTGTGCCCCCACATATAATACCACCACTGTGCCCCCACACATAATACCACCACTGTGCCCACCCACATACCACCATTGTGCCCCATACATAATACCACCACTGTGCCCCCCACATAATACCACCACTGTGCTCCCCACATAATACCACCACTTTGACCCCCACATAATACCACCACTGTGCCCCCACATAATACCACCACTGTGCCCCCACATAATACCACCTACCACCACTGTGCCCCCCCACATAATACCACCACTGTGCCCACCCCACATAATACAACCACTGTGCCCCCTCACATAAAAATGCCACCACTGTGCCCCCCCGCATAATACCACCACGGTGCCCAACACATTACCACCACTCTGCCCCCCCACATAATACCACCACTGTGTCCCCCACATAATACCACCACTGTGTCCCACACATAATACCACCACTGTTCCCCCCACATAGTACCACCACTGTGCCCCCCACATAATACCACCTACCACCACTGTGCCCCCCACATAATACCACCACTGTGCCCACCCCACATAATACCACCACTGTGCCCCCCCACATAATAATGCCACCACTGTGCCCCCCCACATAATACCACCACTGTCCCCCCCACATAATACCACCACTGTGCCCCCCCATATAATACCACCACTGTGCCCCCCCACATAATACCACCGCTGTGCCCCTCCACATAATACCACCACTGTGCCCCTCCACATAATACCACCACTGTGCCCCCCACATAATACCAACACTGTGCCCCCCACATAATACCACCACTGTGCCCCCACGCATAATAACACCACTGTGCCCCCCCGCATAATACCACCACTGTGCCCCCCACATAATACCACCACTGTGCCCCCCCACATAATACCACCACTGTGCCCCTCCACATAATACCACCACTGTCCCCCTCCACATAATACCACCATTGTGCCCCCCACATAATACCACCACTGTGCCCCCCACATAATACCACCACTGTGCCCCCCCATATAATACCACCACTGTGCCCCCCCATATAATACCACCACTGTGCCCCCCACATAATACCACCATTGTGCCCACCACATAATACCACCACTGTGCCCCCCCCATAATACCACCACTGTGCCCCTCCACATAATACCACCACTGTGCCCCTCCACATAATACCACCATTGTGTCCCCCACATAATACCACCACTGTGCCCCCCACATAATACCACCACTGTGCCCCCCCATATAATACCACAACTGTGCCCCCCCACATAATACCACCACTGTGCCCCTCACATAATACCACCACTGTGCCCCCCCACATAATAATGCCACCACGGTGCCCCGCACATAATAATGCCACCACTGTGCCCTCCCATATAATACCACCACTGTGCCCCTCCACTTAATACCACCACTGTGTCCCTCCACATACTAACACCACTGTGCCCCCCACATAATACCACCACTGTGCCCCCCCACATAATATCACCACTGTGCCCCCCCACATAATACCACCACTGTTCCCCCCCGCATAATACCACCACTGTGCCCCCCCGCATAATACCACCACTGTGCCCCCCCATATAATACCACCACGGTGCCCCCCACATAATACCACCATTGTGCCCCCCACATAATACCACCACTGTGCCCCCCCACATAATACCACCACTGTGCCCCCTACGTAATAACACCACTGTTCCCCCACACATAATAATGCCACCACTGTGCCCCGCACATAATAATGCCACCACTGTGCCCCCCCACATAATACCACCACTGTGCCCCCCCGCACATAATACCACCACTGTGCCCCCCCATATAATACCACCACTGTGCCCCCCGCATAATACCACCACTGTGCCCCCCCGCATAATACCACCACTGTGCCCCCCACATAATACCACCATTGTGTCCCCCACATAATACCACCACTGTGCCCCCCCACATAATGCCACCACTGTGCCCCCCACATAATACCACCACTGTGCCCCCCCGCATAATACCACCACTGTGCCCCCCCGCATAATACCACCACTGTGCCCCCCATATAATACCACCACTGTGCCCCCCACATAATACCACCATTGTGCCCCCCACATAATACCACCACTGTGCCCCCCCCACATAATACCACCACTGTGCCCCTCACATAATACCACCACTGTGCCCCCCACATAATACCACCTCTGTGCCCCCCTACATAATACCACCGCTGTGCCCACCCCACATAATACCACCACTGTGCCCCCGACATAATAATGCCACCACTGTGCCCCTCCACATAATAATGCCACCACTGTGCCCCGCACATAATACCACCACTGTGCCCCCCCTACATAATACGACCACTGTGCCACCCACATAGTACCACCATTGTGCCCCCACATAATACCACCACTGTGCCCCCCCACATAATACCACCACTGTGCCCCGCAAATAATAATGCCACCACTGTTCCCCGCACATAATAATGCCACCACTGTGCCCCCCACATAATATTACCACCACTGTGCCCCCCACAAAATAATAATAACCCTAAACGGCCATTGTCAGCTGCTTCTTCACTCCCGACATCACTTCCCTGGCCGACATGTAATCCATGTGCCAATAAATCCACTACAATTTCACCAGCTCGTTGAGTACGACCTTTTACTCTCTCTTTCTGGATGAATACCACATAATTCCACCACTGTGCCCCACATAATAATGCCACCACTGTGCCCCCCCACATAATACCACCACTGTGCCCCCCCACATAACACCACCTCTGTGCCCCCCCATATAATACCACCACTGTGCCCACCCTCATAATACCACCATTGTGCCCCCCACATAATACCACCATTGTGCCCCCCACATAATACCACCACTGTGCCCCCCACATAATACCACCACTGTGCCCCCCCATATAACACCATCACTGTGCCCCCCCACATAATACCACCACTGTGCCCCCCCACATAATACCACCACTGTGCCCACCCACGTAATACCACCATTGTGCCCCCCACATAATACCACCACTGTGCCCCCCACATAATACCACCACTGTGCCCCCCCATATAATACCACCACTGTGACCCCCACATAATACCACCACTGTGCCCCCCCACATAATACCACCACTGTGACCCCCACATAATACCACCACTGTGCCCCCCCACATAATACCACCTACCACCACTGTGCCCCCCCACATAATACCACCACTGTGCCCACCCCACATAATACCACCACTGTGCCCCCCACATAATAATGCCACCA
Organism: Dendrobates tinctorius; assembly: GCF_039654945.1. Classification (NCBI taxonomy): domain Eukaryota; kingdom Metazoa; phylum Chordata; class Amphibia; order Anura; family Dendrobatidae; genus Dendrobates; species Dendrobates tinctorius. Next base: position 1,823,450 of record NW_027361928.1, on the reverse strand, counting down.
CTGTGCCCCCCACATAATACCACCACTGTACCCAACACATAATACCACCACTGTGCCCCCCCACATAACACCACCACTGTGCCCCCCCACATAATACCACCACTGTGGCCCCCCACATAATACCACCACTGTGCCCACCCACATAATACCACATTGTGCCCCCCACATAATACCATCACTGTGCCCCCCACATAATACCACCACTGTGCCCCCCACATAATACCACCACTGTGACCCCCACATATTTCCACCACTGTGCCCCCCACATAATACCACCACTGTGCCCCCCCACATAATACCACCACTGTGCCCCCCACATAATACCACCTACCACCACTGTGCCCCCCCACATAATACCACCACTGTGCCCACCCCACATAATACCACCACTATGCCCCCCAACATAATAATGCCACCACTGTGCCCCCCACATAATACCACCACTGTGCCCAACACATAATATTACCACCACTGTGCCCCCCCAAATAATACCATCACTGTGTCCCCCACATAATACCACCACTGTGCCCCCCACATAATACCACCACTGTGCCCCCCACATAATACCACCTACCATCACTGTGCCCCCCCACATAATACCACCACTGTGCCCACCCTACATAATACCACCACTGTGCCCCCCCACATAATAATGCCACCACTGTACCCCCCCACATAATACCACCACTGTGCCCGCCACATAATACCACCATTGTGCCCCCCCACATCATACCACCACTGTGCCCACCCACATAATACCACCACTGTGCCCCCCCACATAATACAACCACTGTACCCACCCACATAATACCACCACTGTGCCCCCCCCACATAATAATGCCACCACTGTGCCCCGCAAATAATAATGCCACCACTGTGCCCCACAAATAATAATGTCACCACTGTGCCCAGCACATAATAATGCCACCACTGTGCCCCCCCACATAATACCACCACTGTGCCCCCCACATAATACCACCACTGTGCCCCCCCACATAATAATGCCAACACTGTGCCCCGCACATAATAATGCCACCACTGTGCCCCCCCACATAATACCACCACTGTGCCCCCCCACATAATACCACCACTGTGCCCCCCCACAAAATACCACCACTGTGCTCCCCTCATAATACCACCATTGTGCCCCCCCACACAATACCACCACTGTGCCCCTCACATAATACCACCACTGTGCCCCCCACATAATACCACCACTGTGCCCCCCACATAATACCACCGCTGTGCCCACTCCACATAATACCACCACTGTGCCCCCCACATAATAATGCCACCACTGTGCCCCTCCACATAATAATGCCACCACTGTGCCCTGCACATAATACCAATACTGTGCCCCCCACATAATACCACCACTGTGCCACCCACATCATAATACCTCCACTGTGCCCCCCCACATAATACCACCACTGTGCCCCCACACATAATACCACCACAGTGCCCCCCCACATAACACCACCACTGTGCCTTCCCACATAATACCACCACTGTGCCCCCCCACATAATAATACCACCACTGTGCCCCGCACATAATACCACCACTGTGCCTCCCCACATAATACCACCACTGTGCCCCCACACATAATACCACCACTGTGCCCCCCCACATAATACCACCACTGTGCCCACCGACATACCACCATTGTGCCCCATACATAATACCACCACTGTGCCCCCCACATAATACCACCACTGTGCCCCCCACATAATACCACCACTTTGACCCCCACATAATACCACCACTGTGCCCCCACATAATACCACCACTGTGCCCCCCCACATAATACAACCTCTGTGCCCCCCCACATAATACCACCTACCACCACTGTGCCCCCCCACATAATACCACCACTGTGCCCACCCCACATAATACCACCACTGTGCCCCACCATATAATACCACCACTGTGCCCCCCACGTAATACCACCATTGTGCCCACCACATGATAACACCACTGTGCCCCCCCACATAATACCACCACTGTGCCCGCCCACATAATACCACCACTGTGCCCCCCCGCATAATACCACCACTGTGCCCCCCGGATAATACCACCACTGTGCCCCCTCATATAATACCACCACTGTGCCCACCACATAATACCACCATTGTGCCCCCCACATAATACCACCACTGTGCCCCCCCACATAATACCACCACTGTGCCCCCCACATAATACCACCACTGTTCCCCCCCACATAATAATGCCACCACTGTGCAACACACATAATAATGCCACCACTCTGCCCCCCCACATAATACCACCACTGTGCCCCCCACATAATACCACCATTGTGCCCCCCACATAATACCACCACTGTGCCCCCCCACATAATACCACCACTGTGCCCCCCACATAATACCACCACTGTGCCCCCTCATATAATACCACCACTGTGCCCCCCACATAATACCACCATTGTGCCCCCCCACATAATACCACCACTGTGCCCCCCACATAATACCACCACTGTGCCCCCCCACATAATAATGCCACCACTGTGCCCCACACATAATAATGCCACCACTGTCCCCCCCACATAATACCACCACTGTGCCACCCCACATAATACCACCACTGTGCCCCCCCATATAATACCACCACTGTGCCCCCCCACATAATACCACCACTGTGCCCCTTCACGTAATACCACCACTGTGCCCCTCCACATAATACCACCACTGTGCCCCCCACATAATACCATCACTGTGCCCCCCATATAATACCACCACTGTGCCCGCCCGCATAATACCACCACTGTGCCCCCCCACATAATACCACCACTGTGCCCCTCCACATAATACCACCACTGTACCCCTCCACATAATACCACCATTGTGCCCCCCACATAATACCACCACTGTGCCCCCCACATAATACCACCACTGTGCCCCCATATAATACCACCACTGTGCCCACCACATAATACCACCATTTTGCCCCCCACATGATAACACCACTGTGCCCCCCCCACATAATACCACCACTGCGCCCCCCACATAATACCACCACGGTGCCCCCCACATAATAATGCCACCACTGTGCCCCGCACATAATAATGCCACCACTGTGCCCTCCCACATAATACCACCACTGTGCCCCTCCACATAATACCACCACTGTGCCCCTCCACATAATACCACCACTGTGCCCCCCACATAATAGCACCACTGTGCCCCCCACATAATACCACCACTGTGCCCCCCCACATAATACAACCAATGTGCCCCCCCGCATAATACCACCACTGTGCCCCCCGCATAATACCACCACTGTGAACCCCAGCATAATACCACCACTGTGCCCCCCCACATAATACCACCACTGTGCCCCCCCACATAATACCACCACTGTGCCCCCCCACATAATGCCACCACTGTGCCCACCCACATAATACCACCACTGTGCCCACCCACATAATACCACCACTGTTCCCCCAAACATAATACCACCACTGTGCCCACCCACATAATACCACCACTGTGCCCCCCACATAATACCACCACTGTGCCCACCCAAAATAATACTACCACTGTGCCCCCCCACACAATACCCCCACTGTGCCCCACATAATAATGCCACCTCTGTGCCCCCCCACATAATACCACCACTGTGCCCCACATAATAATGCCACCACTGTGTCCCCCACATAATAATGCCACCACTGTGCCCCACATAGTAATGCCACCACTGTGCCCCACATAATAATGCCACCATTGTGCCCCCCACATAATACCACCACTGTGCCCGCCCACATAATACCACCACTGTGCCCCCCCACATAATGTCATCACTGTGCCCCCACATGTCACCACTGTGCCCCCCACATAATAATACAACCACTGTGCCCCCCACATAATATTACCACCACCACTGTGCCACCCACGTAATAAACAACTACTGTGCCCCCCACATAATATTACCACAACTGTGCTCCCACATAATGCCACCACTGTGTCCCCCACATAATAATGCCACCACTGTGCCCCCTCATATAATGCCACCACTGTCCCCCATGTAATATACCACCACTGTGCACCACACATAATACCACCACTGTGCCCCCCCACATAATACCACCACTGTGCCCCCCACATAATACCACCTACCACCACTGTGCCCCCCCACATAATACCACCACTGTGCCCACACCACATAATACCACCACTGTGCCCCCTCACATAATAATGCCACCACTGTGCCCCCCACATAACACCACCACCGTGCCCAACACATAATATTACCACCACTGTGCCCCCCCACATAATACCACCACTGTGTCCCCCACATAATACCACCACTGTGCCCCCCACATAATACCACCACTGTGCTCCCCACATAATACCACCTACCACCACTGTACCCCCCACATAATACCACCACTGTGCCCACAATACATAATACCCCCACTGTGCCCCCCACATAATAATGCCACCACTGTGCCCCCCACATAATACCACCATTGTGCCCCCCCACATAATACCACCACTGTGCCCCCCACATAATACCACCATTGTGCCCCCCACATAATACCACCACTGTGCCCCCCGCATAATACCACCACTGTGCCCCCCCACATAATACCACCGCTGTGCCCCCCCACATAATACCACCACTGTGCCCCCCCACATAATACCACCACTGTGCCCACCCACATAATACCACCACTGTGCCCCCCCACATAATACCACCACTGTGCCCACCCACATAATACCACCACTGTGCCCCCCCACATAATAATGCCACCAATGTGCCCCGCAAATAATAATGCCACCACTGTGCCCCGCACATAAAAATGCCACCACTGTGCCCCCCACATAATACCATCACTGTACCCCCCCACATAATACCACCACTGTGCCCCCCACATAATACCACCACTGTACCCCCCACATAATAATGCCACCACTGTGCCCCGCACATAATAATGCCACCACTGTGCCCCCCCACATAATACCACCAATGTGCCCCCCCACATAATACCACCACTGTCCCCCCCACATAATACCACCTCTGTGCCCCCACATAATACCACCACTGTGCCCCCCACATAGTACCACCATTGTGCCCCCCCACATAATACCACCACTGTGCCCCCCACATAATACCACCACTGTGCCCCCCACATAATACCACCACTGTGACCCCCACATAATACCACCACTGTGCCCCCCACATAATACCACCACTGTGCCCCCCCACATAATTCCACCACTGTGCCCCCCACATAATACCACCTACCACCACTGTGCCCCCCACATAATACCACCACTGTGCCCACCCCACATTATACCACCACTGTGCCCCCCCACATAATAATGCCACCACTGTGCCCCCCACATAATACCACCACTGTGCCCAAAACATAATATTACCACCACTGTGCCCCCCCCACATAATAGCACCACTGCGTCCCCCACATAATACCACCACTGTGCCCCCCACATAATACCACCACTGTGCCCCCCACATAATACCACCACTGTGCCCCCCACATAATACCACCTACCACCACTGTGCCCCCCCACATAATAACACCACTGTGCCCACCCTACATAATACCACCACTGTGCTCCCCCACACAATAATGCCTCCACTGTACCCCCCCACATAATACCACCATTGTGCCACCCGCATAATACCACCACTGTGCCCCCCCATAATACCACCATTGTGCCCCCACATAATACCACCACTGTGCCCCCCCACATAATACCACCACTGTGCCCCCCGCATAATATCACCACTGTGCCCCCCACATAATACCACCACTGTGCCCCCCCACATAATACCACCACTGTGCCCACCCACATAATACCACCACTGTGCCCCCCACATAATACCACCACTGTGCCCACCCACATAATAATGCCACCACTGTGCCCCGCAAATAATAATGCCACCACTGTGCCCCGCACATAATAATGCCACCACTGTGCCCACCCACATAATACCATCACTGTACCCCCCCACATAATACCACCACTGTGCCCCCACATAATACCACCACTGTGCTCCCCCCACATAATAATGCCACCACTGTGCCCCCCCACATAATACCACCACTGTGCCCCCCACATAATACCACCACTGTGCCCCCCAAATAATACCACCACTGTGCCCCCCCCACATAATACCACCACTGTGCCCCTCACATAATACCACCACTGTGCCACCCACATAATACCACCACTGTGCCCCCCCACATAATACCACCATTGTGCCCCCCACATAATACCACCACTGTGCCCCCCCACATAATACCACCACTGTGCCCCCCACATAATACCACCACTGTGCCCCCTCATATAATACCACCACTGTGCCCCCCACATAATACCACCATTGTGCCCCCCCACATAATACCACCACTGTGCCCCCCACATAATACCACCATTGTGCCCCCACATAATACCACCACTGTGCCCCCCCACATAATACCACCACTGTGCCCCCCACATAATACCACCACTGTGCCCCCTCATATAATACCACCACTGTGCCCCCCACATAATACCACCATTGTGCCCCCCCACATAATACCACCACTGTGCCCCCCACATAATACCACCACTGTGCCCCCCCACATAATAATGCCACTACTGTGCCCCACACATAATAATGCCACCACTGTCCCCCCCACATAATACCACCACTGTGCCACCCCACATAATACCACCACTGTGCCCCCCCATATAATACCACCACTGTGCCCCCCCACATAATACCACCACTGTGCCCCTCCACGTAATACCACCACTGTGCCCCTCCACATAATACCACCACTGTGCCCCCCACATAATACCATCACTGTGCCCCCCATATAATACCACCACTGTGCCCGCCCGCATAATACCACCACTGTGCCCCCCCACATAATACCACCACTGTGCCCCTCCACATAATACCACCACTGTACCCCTCCACATAATACCACCATTGTGCCCCCCACATAATACCACCACTGTGCCCCCCACATAATACCACCACTGTGCCCCCATATAATACCACCACTGTGCCCACCACATAATACCACCATTGTGCCCCCCACATGATAACACCACTGTGCCCCCCCCACATAATACCACCACTGCGCCCCCCACATAATACCACCACGGTGCCCCCCACATAATAATGCCACCACTGTGCCCCGCACATAATAATGCCACCACGGTGCCCTCCCACATAATACCACCACTGTGCCCCTCCACATAATACCACCACTGTGCCCCTCCACATAATACCACCACTGTGCCCCCCACATAATAGCACCACTGTGCCCCCCACATAATACCACCACTGTGCCCCCCCACATAATACAACCACTGTGCCCCCCCGCATAATACCACCACTGTGCCCCCCGCATAATACCACCACTGTGCCCCCCCGCATAATACCACCACTGTGCCCCCCCGCATAATACCACCACTGTGCCCCCCCACATAATACCACCACTGTGCCCCCCCACATAATGCCACCACTGTGCCCACCCACATAATACCACCACTGTGCCCACCCACATAATACCACCACTGTTCCCCCAAACATAATACCACCACTGTGCCCACCCACATAATACCACCACTGTGCCCCCCACATAATACCACCACTGTGCCCACCCAAAATAATACTACCACTGTGCCCCCCCACACAATACCCCCACTGTGCCCCACATAATAATGCCACCTCTGTGCCCCCCCACATAATACCACCACTGTGCCCCACATAATAATGCCACCACTGTGTCCCCCACATAATAATGCCACCACTGTGCCCCACATAGTAATGCCACCACTGTGCCCCACATAATAATGCCACCATTGTGCCCCCCACATAATACCACCACTGTGCCCGCCCACATAATACCACCACTGTGCCCCCCCCACATAATGTCATCACTGTGCCCCCACATGTCACCACTGTGCCCCCCACATAATAATACAACCACTGTGCCCCCCACATAATATTACCACCACCACTGTGCCACCCACGTAATAAACAACTACTGTGCCCCCCACATAATATTACCACAACTGTGCTCCCACATAATGCCACCACTGTGTCCCCCACATAATAATGCCACCACTGTGCCCCCTCATATAATGCCACCACTGTCCCCCATGTAATATACCACCACTGTGCACCACACATAATACCACCACTGTGCCCCCCCACATAATACCACCACTGTGCCCCCCACATAATACCACCTACCACCACTGTGCCCCCCCACATAATACCACCACTGTGCCCACACCACATAATACCACCACTGTGCCCCCTCACATAATAATGCCACCACTGTGCCCCCCACATAACACCACCACCGTGCCCAACACATAATATTACCACCACTGTGCCCCCCCACATAATACCACCACTGTGTCCCCCACATAATACCACCACTGTGCCCCCCACATAATACCACCACTGTGCTCCCCACATAATACCACCTACCACCACTGTACCCCCCACATAATACCACCACTGTGCCCACAATACATAATACCCCCACTGTGCCCCCCACATAATAATGCCACCACTGTGCCCCCCACATAATACCACCATTGTGCCCCCCACATAATACCACCACTGTGCCCCCCACATAATACCAACATTGTGCCCCCCACATAATACCACCACTGTGCCCCCCGCATAATACCACCACTGTGCCCCCCCACATAATACCACCGCTGTGCCCCCCCACATAATACCACCACTGTGCCCCCCCACATAATACCACCACTGTGCCCACCCACATAATACCACCACTGTGCCCCCCCACATAATACCACCACTGTGCCCACCCACATAATACCACCACTGTGCCCCCCCACATAATAATGCCACCAATGTGCCCCGCAAATAATAATGCCACCACTGTGCCCCGCACATAAAAATGCCACCACTGTGCCCCCCACATAATACCATCACTGTACCCCCCCACATAATACCACCACTGTGCCCCCCACATAATACCACCACTGTACCCCCCACATAATAATGCCACCACTGTGCCCCGCACATAATAATGCCACCACTGTGCCCCCCCACATAATACCACCACTGTGCCCCCCCACATAATACCACCACTGTCCCCCCCACATAATACCACCTCTGTGCCCCCACATAATACCACCACTGTGCCCCCCACATAGTACCACCATTGTGCCCCCCCACATAATACCACCACTGTGCCCCCCACATAATACCACCACTGTGCCCCCCACATAATACCACCACTGTGACCCCCACATAATACCACCACTGTGCCCCCCACATAATACCACCACTGTGCCCCCCCACATAATTCCACCACTGTGCCCCCCACATAATACCACCTACCACCACTGTGCCCCCCACATAATACCACCACTGTGCCCACCCCACATTATACCACCACTGTGCCCCCCCACATAATAATGCCACCACTGTGCCCCCCACATAATACCACCACTGTGCCCAAAACATAATATTACCACCACTGTGCCCCCCCACATAATAGCACCACTGCGTCCCCCACATAATACCACCACTGTGCCCCCCACATAATACCACCACTGTGCCCCCCACATAATACCACCACTGTGCCCCCCACATAATACCACCTACCACCACTGTGCCCCCCCACATAATAACACCACTGTGCCCACCCTACATAATACCACCACTGTGCAACCCCACACAATAATGCCTCCACTGTACCCCCCCACATAATACCACCATTGTGCCACCCGCATAATACCACCACTGTGCCCCCCCATAATACCACCATTGTGCCCCCACATAATACCACCACTGTGCCCCCCCACATAATACCACCACTGTGCCCCCCGCATAATATCACCACTGTGCCCCCCACATAATACCACCACTGTGCCCCCCCACATAATACCACCACTGTGCCCACCCACATAATACCACCACTGTGCCCCCCACATAATACCACCACTGTGCCCACCCACATAATAATGCCACCACTGTGCCCCGCAAATAATAATGCCACCACTGTGCCCCGCACATAATAATGCCACCACTGTGCCCACCCACATAATACCATCACTGTACCCCCCCACATAATACCACCACTGTGCCCCCACATAATACCACCACTGTGCTCCCCCCACATAATAATGCCACCACTGTGCCCCCCCACATAATACCACCACTGTGCCCCCCACATAATACCACCACTGTGCCCCCCAAATAATACCACCACTGTGCCCCCCCCACATAATACCACCACTGTGCCCCTCACATAATACCACCACTGTGCCACCCACATAATACCACCACTGTGCCCCCCCACATAATACCACCGCTGTGCCCACCCCACATAATACCACCACTGTGCCCCCCACATAATAATGCCACCACTGTGCCCCTCCACATAATAATGCCACCACTGTGCGCCGCACATAATGCCACCACTGTGCCCCCCACATAATACCACCACTGTGCCCCCCACATCATAATACCACCACTGTGCCCCCCCACATAATACCACCACTGTGCCCCCCACACATAATACCACCACTGTGCCCCCCCACAACACCACCACTGTGCCCCCCCACATAATACCACCAGTGTGCCCCCCACATAATAATGCCACCACTGTGCCCCGCACATAATAACACCACTGTGCCCCCCCACATAATACCATCACTGTGCCCCCCACATAATACCACCACTGTGCCCCCCCCACATAATACCACCTACCACCACTGTGCCCCCCCAACATAATACCACCACTGTGCCCACCCCACATAATACCACCACTGTGCCCCCCCACATAATACCACCTACCACCACTGTGCCCCCCCACATAATACCACCACTGTGCCCACCCCACATAATACCACCACTGTGCCCCCCCACATAATAATGCCACCACTGTGCCCCCCACATAATACCACCACTGTGCCCAATACATAATATTACCACCACTGTGCCCCCCCACATAATACCACCACTGTGACCCCCACATAATACCACCACTGTGCCCCCCCACATAATACCACCACTGTGTCCCCCCCACATAATACCACCTACCACCACTGTGCCCCCCCGCATAATACCACCACTATGCCCACCCCACATAATACCACCACTGTGCCCCCCCACATAATAATGCCACCACTGTGCCCCCCACATAATACCACCACTGTGCTCAATACATAATATTATCACCACTGTGCCCCCCCACATAATACCACCACTGTGCCCACCCACATAATACCACCACTGTGCCCCCCCACATAATACCACCACTGTTCCCACCCACATAATACCACCACTGTGCCCCCCACATAATAATGCCACCAATGTGCCCCGCAAATAATAATGCCACCACTGTGCCCCGCACATAAAAATGCCACCACTGTGCCCCCCACATAATAACATCACTGTACCCCCCCACATAATACCACCACTGTGCCCCCCACATAATACCACCACTGTACCCCCCACATAATAATGCCACCACTGTGCCCCACACATAATAATGCCACCACTGTGCCCCCCCACATAATACCACCACTGTGCCCCCCCATATAATACCACCACTGTCCCCCCCACATAATACCACCACTGTGCCCCCACATAATACCACCACTGTGCCCACCCACATAATAATGCCACCACTGTGCCCCGCAAATAATAATGCCACCACTGTGCCCCGCACATAATAATGCCACCACTGTGCCCACCCACATAATACCATCACTGTACCCCCCCACATAATACCACCACTGTACCCCCACATAATACCACCACAGTGCTCCCCCCACATAATAATGCCAACACTGTGCCCCGCACATAATAATGCCACCACTGTGCCCCCCCACATAATACCACCACTGTGCCCCCCACATAATACCACCACTGTGCCCCCCACATAATACCACCACTGTGCCCCCCCCACATAATACCACCACTGTGCCCCTCACATAATACCACCACTGTGCCACCCACATAATACCACCACTGTGCCCCCCCACATAATACCACCGCTGTGCCCACCCCACATAATACCACCACTGTGCCCCCCACATAATAATGCCACCACTGTGCCCCTCCACATAATAATGACACCACTGTGCGCCGCACATAATGCCACCACTGTGCCCCCCACATAATACCACCACTGTGCCCCCCACATCATAATACCACCACTGTGCCCCCCACATAATACCACCACTGTGCCCCCCACACATAATACCACCACTGTGCCCCCCCACAACACCACCACTGTGCCCCCCCACATAATACCACCAGTGTGCCCCCACATAATAATGCCACCACTGTGCCCCGCACATAATAACACCACTGTGCCCCCCCACATAATACCATCACTGTGCCCCCCCACATAATACCACCACTGTGCCCCCCCACATAATACCACCTACCACCACTGTGCCCCCCCACATAATACCACCACTGTGCCCACCCCACATAATACCACCACTGTGCCCCCCCACATAATACCACCTACCACCACTGTGCCCCATCACATAATACCACCACTGTGCCCACCCCACATAATACCACCACTGTGCCCCCCCCACATAATAATGCCACCACTGTGCCCCCCACATAATACCACCACTGTGCCCAATACATAATATTACCACCACTGTGCCCCCCCACATAATACCACCACTGTGACCCCCACATAATACCACCACTGTGCCCCCCACATAATACCACCACTGTGTCCCCCCCACATAATACCACCTACCACCACTGTGCCCCCCTGCATAATACCACCACTATGCCCACCCCACATAATACCACCACTGTGCCCCCCACATAATAATGCCACCACTGTGCCCCCCACATAATACCACCACTGTGCCCAATACATAATATTACCACCACTGTGCCCCCCCACATAATACCACCACTGTGTCCCCCACATAATACCACCACTGTGTCCCCCACATAATACCACCACTGTGTCCCCCACATAATACCACCACTGTGCCTCCCCCACATAATACCACAACTGTGCCCCCCACACATAATACCACCACTGTGCCCCCCCACATAATACCACCACTGTGCCCCCCACATAATAATGCCACCACTGTGCCCCGCACATAATACCACCACTGTGCCCCCCACATAATACCACCACTGTGCCCCCCCACATAATACCACCACTGTGCCCCCCCACATAATAGCACCACTGTGCCCCCCCACATAACACCACCACTGTGCCCCCCCACATAATACCACCACTGTGCCCCCACACATAATACCACCACTGTGCCCCCCCACATAATACCACTACTGTGCCCACCCACATACCACCATTGTGCCCCATACATAATACCACCACTGTGCCCCCCACATAATACCACCACTGTGCCCCCCACATAATACCACCACTTTGACCCCCACATAATACCACCACTGTGCCCCCACATAATACCACCACTGTGCCCCCCACATAATACCACCTACCACCACTGTGCCCCCCCACATAATACCACCACTGTGCCCACCCCACATAATACCACCACTGTGCCCTCCCACATAATAATGCCACCACTGTGCCCCCCCGCATAATACCACCACGGTGCCCAACACATATTACCACCACTGTGCCCCCCCACATAATACCACCACTGTGTCCCCCACATAATACCAGCACTGTGTCCCCCACATAATACCACCACTGTTCCCCCCACATAATACCACCACTGTGCCCCCCTACATAATACCACCTACCACCACTGTGCCCCCCCACATAATACCACCACTGTGCCCACCCCACATAATACCACCACTGTGCCCCCTCACATAATAATGCCACCACTGTGCCCCCCCACATAATACCACCATTGTGCCCCCCACATAATACCACCACTGTGCCCCCCCACATAATACCACCACTGTGCCCCCCACATAATACCACCACTGTGCCCCCCCACATAATAATGCCACCACTGTGCCCCGCACATAATAATGCCACCACTGTGCCCCCCCACATAATACCACCACTGTGCCCCCCCCACATAATACCACCACTGTGCCCCTCCATATAATACCACCACTGTGCCCCTCCACATAATACCACCACTGTGCCCCCCCACATAATACCACCACTGTGCACCCCACATAATACCACCACTGTGCCCCCCGCATAATACCACCACTGTGCCCCCCCACATAATACCACCACTGTGCCCCCCCTGATAATACCACCACTGTGCCCCTCCACATAATACCACCACTGTGCCCCTCTACATAATACCACCATTGTGCCCCCCACATAATACCACCACTGTGCCCCCCACATAATACCACCACTGTGCCCCCCCATATAATACCACCACTGTGCCCCCCACATAATACCACCATTGTGCCCCCCACATGATAACACCACTGTGCCCCCCCACATAATACCACCACTGTGCCCCCCACATAATACCACCACTGTGCCCCCCCACATAATAATGCCACCACGGTGCCCCGCACACAATAATGCCACCACTGTGCCCTCCCACATAATACCACCACTGTGCCCCTCCACATAATACCACCACTGTGCCCCTCCACATAATACCACCACTGTGCCCCACACATAATACCACCACTGTGCCCCCCCACATAATACCACCACTGTGCCCCCCATATAATACCACCACTGTGCCCCCCCGCATAATACCACCACTGTGCCCCCCCAAATAATACCACCACTGTGCCCCCCACATAATACCACCACTTTGCCCCCCCACATAATAATGCCACCACTGTGCCCCGCACATAATAATGCCACCACTTTGCCCCCCCAAATAATACCACCACTGTGCCCCCCACATAATACCACCACTGTGCCCCCCATATAATACCACCACTGTGCCCCCCCGCATAATACCACGACTGTGCCCCCCCTGATAATACCACCACTGTGCCCCCCCATATAATACCACCACTGTGCCCCACAAATAATACCACCATTGTGCCCCTCACATAATACCACCACTGTGCCGCCCCCACATAATAACACCACTGTGCCCCCCACATAATACCACCATTGTGCCCCCCACATAATACCACCACTGTGCCCCCCCATATAATACCACCACTGTGCCCCCTCGCATAATACAACCACTGTGCCCCCCTGATAATACCACCACTGTGCCCCCCATATAATACCACCACTGTGCCCCCCACATAATACCACCATTGTGCCCCCCACATAATACCACCACTGTGCCCCCCCACATAATACCACCACTGTGCCCCCCGCATAATACCACCACTGTGTCCCCCATATAATACCACCACTGTGCCCCCACATAATACCACCATTGTGCCCCCCACATA
The DNA here is from genome assembly GCF_039654945.1 of Dendrobates tinctorius. NCBI lineage: Eukaryota > Metazoa > Chordata > Amphibia > Anura > Dendrobatidae > Dendrobates > Dendrobates tinctorius. Next base: position 1,808,092 of record NW_027361928.1, on the reverse strand, counting down.
ATACTACCACTGTGCCCCCCCCACATAATACCACCACTGTGCCCCCCCACATAATAATGCCACCACTGTGCCCCGTACATAATAATGCCACCACTGTGCCCCCCCACATAATACCACCACTGTGCCCCCCACATAATACCAACACTGTGCCCCCCCACATAATACCACCACTGTGCCCCTCCACATAATACCACCACTGTGCCCCTCCACATAATTCCACCACTGTGCCCCCACATAATACCACCACTGTGCCCCCCACATAATACCACCACTGTGCCCCCCCACATAACACCACCACTGTGCCCCCCCACATAATACCACCACTGTGCCCCCACACATAATAATGCCACCACTGTGCCCCGCACATAATAATGCCACCACTGTGCCCCCCCACATAATACCACCACTGTGCCCCCCACATAATACCACCACTGTGCCCCCCCCACATAATACCACCACTGTGCCCCTCCACATAATTCCACCACTGTGCCCCTGCACATAATTCCACCACTGTGCCCCCGCATAATACCACCACTGTGCCCCCCACATAATACCACCACTGTGCCCCCCCACATAACACCACCACTGTGCCCCCCCACATAATACCACCATTGTGCCCCCCCACATAATAATGCCAACACTGTGCCCCGCACATAATAATGCCACCACTGTGCCCCCCCACATAATACCACCACTGTGCCCCCCACATAATACCACCACTGTGCCCCCCACATAATACCACCATTGTGCCCCCCACATAATACCACCACTGTGCCCCCCCACATAATACCACCACTGTGCCCCCCACATAATACCACCACTGTGCCACCCACATCATAATACCACCACTGTGCCCCCCCACATAATACCACCACTGTTCCCCCCACACATAATACCACCACTGTGCCCCCCCACATAACACCACCACTGTGCCCCCCCACATAATACCACCACTGTGCCCCCCCACATAATAATGCCACCACTGTGCCCCGCACATAATACCACCACTGTGCCAACACACATAATACCACCACTGTGCCCCCCACATAATACCACCACTGTGCCCCCCACATAACAGCACCACTGTGCCCCCCACATAACACCACCACTGTGCCCCCCCCACATAATACCACCACTGTGACCCCCCACATAATACCACCACTGTGCCCACCCACATACCACCATTGTGCCCCCCAAATAATACCACCACTGTGCCCCCCACATAATACCACCAGTGTGACCCCCACATAATACCACCACTGTGCTCCCCCACATAATACCACCACTGTGCCCCCCCACATAATACCACCACTCTGCCCCCCCACATAATACCACCTACCACCACTGTGCCCCCCCACATAATACCACCGCTGTGCCCACCTCACATAATACCACCACTGTGCCCCCACACAATAATGCCAACACTGTGCCCCCCACATAATACCACCACTGTGGCCAATACATAATATTACCACCACTGTGCCCCCCCACATAATACCACCACTGTGTCTCCCACATAATACCACCACTGTGTCCCCCACATAATACCACCACTGTGCCTCCCCCACATAATACCACCACTGTGCCCCCCACATAATACCACCACTGTGCCCCCACATAATAATGACACCACTGTGCCCCGCACATAATACCACCACTGTTCCCCCCACATAATACCACCACTGTGCCCCCCCACATAATACCACCACTGTGCCCCCCACATAATACCTCCACTCTGCCCCCCCACATAACACCACCACTGTGCCCACCCAAATAATACCACCACTGTTCCCCCACACATAATACCACCACTGTGCCCACCCACATACCACCATTGTGCCCCATACATAATACCACCACTGTGCCCCCCACATAATATCACCACTGTGCCCCCCACATAATACCACCACTTTGACCCCCACATAATACCACCACTGTGCCCCCACATAATACCACCACTGTGCCCCCCCACATAATACCAACACTGTGCCCCCCCACATAATACCACCTACCACCACTGTGCCCCCCCACATAATACCACCACTGTGCCCACCCCACATAATACCACCACTGTGCCCCACCACATAATAATGCCACCACTGTGCCCCCCGCATAATACCACCACTGTGCCCAACACATATTACCACCACTGTGCCCCCTCACATAATATCACCACTGTGTTCCCCACATAATACCACCACTGTGTCCCCCACATAATACCACCACTGTGTCCCCCACATAATACCACCACTGTGCCCCCCACATAATACCACCTACCACCACTGTGCCCCCCCACATAATACCACCACTGTGCCCACCCCACATAATACCACCACTGTGCCCCCTCACATAGTAATGCCACCACTGTGCCCCCCCACATAATACCACCATTGTGACCCCCACATAATACCACCACTGTGCCCCCCACATAATACCACCACTGTGCCCCCCACATAATACCACCACTGTGACCCCCACATAATACCACCACTGTGCCCCCCACATAATACCACCAATGTGCCCCCCCACGTAATACCACCACTGTGACCCCCCACATAATACCACCTACCATCACTGTGCCCTCCCACATAATACCACCACTGTGCCCACCCCACATAATACCACGACTGTGCCCCCCCACATAATAATGCCACCACTGTGCCCCCCACATAATACCACCACTGTGCCCAAAACATAATATTACCACCACTGTTCCCCCCCACATAATACCACTACTGTGTCCCCCACATAATACCACCACTGTGCACCCCACATAATACCACCACTGTGCCCCCAAATAATACCACCACTGTGCCCCCCCACATAATACCAACTACCATCACTGTGCCCCCCCACATAATACCACCACTGTGCCCCCCCACATAATAATGCCACCATTGTACCCTCCCACATAATACCACCACTGTGCCCCCCACATAATACCACCATTGTGCCCCCCACATAATACCACCACTGTGCCCCCCCCACATAATACCACCACTGTGCCCCCCCGCATAATATCACCACTGTGCCCCCCCACATAATACCACCACTGTGCCCCCCCACATTATACCACCACTGTGCCCACCCACATAATACCACCACTGTGCCCCCCACATAATACCACCACTGTGCCCCCCACATAATAATGCCACCACTGTGCCCCGCAAATAATAATGCCACCACTGTGCCCCGCACATAATAATGCCACCACTGTGCCCACCCACATAATACCATCACTGTGCCCCCCCACATAATACCACCACTGTGCCCCCACATAATACCACCACTGTGCCCTCCCACATAATAATGAAAACACTGTGCCCCGCACATAATAATGCCACCACTGTGCCCCCCCCACATAATACCACCACTGTGCCCCCCCACATAATACCACCACTGTTCCCCCCACATAATACCACCACTGTGCCCCCCACATAATACCACCACTGTGCCCCCCCCACATAATACCACCACTGTGCCCCTCACATAATACCACCACTGTGCCCCCCCACATAATACCACCACTGTGCCCCCCCACATAAAACCACCTACCACCACTGTGCCCCCCCACATAATACCACCACTGTGCCCACCCCACATAATACCACCACTGTGCCCCCCCACATAATAATGCCACCACTGTGCCCCCCACTTAATACCACCACTGTGCCCAATACATAATATTACCACCACTGTGCCCCCCCACATTATGCCACCACTGTGTCCCCCACATAATACCACCACTGTGTCACCCACATAATACCACCACTGTGTCCCCCACATAATACCACCACTGTGCCTCCCCCACATAATACCACCACTGTGCCCCCCACACATAATACCACCACTGTGCCGCCCCACATAATACCACCACTGTGCCCCCCACATAATAATGCCACCACTGTGCCCCGCACATAATACCACCACTGTGCCCCCCACATAATACCACCACTGTGCTCCCCCACATAATACCACCACTGTGCCCCCCCACATAATACCACCACTGTGCCCCCCCACATAACACCACCACTGTGCCCCCCCACATAATACCACCACTGTGCCCCCACACATAATACCACCACTGTGCCCCCACACATAATACCACCACTGTGCCCACCCACATACCACCATTGTGCCCCATACATAATACCACCACTGTGCCCCCCACATAATACCACCTCTGTGCTCCCCACATATTACCACCACTTTGACCCCCACATAATACCACCACTGTGCCCCCATATAATACCACCACTGTGCCCCCACATAATACCACCTACCACCACTGTGCCCCCCCACATAATACCACCACTGTGCCCACCCCACATAATACAACCACTGTGCCCCCTCACATAAAAATGCCACCACTGTGCCCCCCCGCATAATACCACCACGGTGCCCAACACATTACCACCACTCTGCCCCCCCACATAATACCACCACTGTGTCCCCCACATAATACCACCACTGTGTCCCACACATAATACCACCACTGTTCCCCCCACATAGTACCACCACTGTGCCCCCCACATAATACCACCTACCACCACTGTGCCCCCCCACATAATACCACCACTGTGCCCACCCCACATAATACCACCACTGTGCCCCCCCACATAATAATGCCACCACTGTGCCCCCCCACATAATACCACCACTGTCCCCCCCACATAATACCACCACTGTGCCCCCCCATATAATACCACCACTGTGCCCCCCCACATAATACCACCGCTGTGCCCCTCCACATAATACCACCACTGTGCCCCTCCACATAATACCACCACTGTGCCCCCCACATAATACCACCACTGTGCCCCTCACATAATACCACCACTGTGCCCCCATGCATAATAACACCACTGTGCCCCCCCGCATAATACCACCACTGTGCCCCCCCACATAATACCACCACTGTGCCCCCCCACATAATACCACCACTGTGCCCCTCCACATAATACCACCACTGTCCCTCTCCACATAATACCACCATTGTGCCCCCCACATAATACCACCACTGTGCCCCCCACATAATACCACCACTGTGCCCCCCCATATAATACCACCACTGTGCCCCCCCATATAATACCACCACTGTGCCCCCCACATAATACCACCATTGTGCCCACCACATAATACCACCACTGTGCCCCCCCATAATACCACCACTGTGCCCCTCCACATAATACCACCACTGTGCCCCTCCACATAATACCACCATTGTGCCCCCCACATAATACCACCACTGTGCCCCCCACATAATACCACCACTGTGCCCCCCCATATAATACCACAACTGTGCCCCCCCACATAATACCACCACTGTGCCCCTCACATAATACCACCAATGTGCCCCCCCACATAATAATGCCACCACGGTGCCCCGCACATAATAATGCCACCACTGTGCCCTCCCATATAATACCACCACTGTGCCCCTCCACTTAATACCACCACTGTGTCCCTCCACATACTAACACCACTGTGCCCCCCACATAATACCACCACTGTGCCCCACCACATAATATCACCACTGTGCCCCCCCACATAATACCACCACTGTTCCCCCCCGCATAATACCACCACTGTGCCCCCCCCCGCATAATACCACCACTGTGCCCCCCCAAATAATACCACCACGGTGCCCCCCACATAATACCACCATTGTGCCCCCCACATAATACCACCACTGTGCCCCCCCACATAATACCACCACTGTGCCCCCCACGTAATAACACCACTGTTCCCACACACATAATAATGCCACCACTGTGCCCCGCACATAATAATGCCACCACTGTGCCCCCCCACATAATACCACCACTGTGCCCCCCCGCACATAATACCACCACTGTGCCCCCCCATATAATACCACCACTGTGCCCCCCGCATAATACCACCACTGTGCCCCCCCGCATAATACCACCACTGTACCCCCCACATAATACCACCATTGTGTCCCCCACATAATACCACCACTGTGCCCCCCCACATAATGCCACCACTGTGCCCCCCACATAATACCACCACTGTGCCCCCCCGCATAATACCACCACTGTGCCCCCCGCATAATACCACCACTGTGCCCCCCATATAATACCACCACTGTGCCCCCCACATAATACCACCATTGTGCCCCCCACATAATACCACCACTGTGCCCCCCCCACATAATACCACCACTGTGCCCCTCACATAATACCACCACTGTGCCCCCCACATAATACCACCTCTGTGCCCCCCTACATAATACCACCGCTGTGCCCACCCCACATAATACCACCACTGTGCCCCCCACATAATAATGCCACCACTGTGCCCCTCCACATAATAATGCCACCACTGTGCCCCGCACATAATACCACCACTGTGCCCCCCCACATAATACCACCACTGTGCCCCGCAAATAATAATGCCACCACTGTTCCCCGCACATAATAATGCCACCACTGTGCCCCCCACATAATATTACCACCACTGTGCCCCCCACAAAATAATAATAACCCTAAACGGCCATTGTCAGCTGCTTCTTCACTCCCGACATCACTTCCCTGGCCGACATGTAATCCATGTGCCAATAAATCCACTACAATTTCACCAGCTCGTTGAGTACGACCTTTTACTCTCTCTTTCTGGATGAATACCACATAATTCGCCCCCCACATAATACCACCACTGTGCCCCCCCACATAACACCATCACTGTGCCCCCCACATAATACCACCACTGCGCCCCCCCACATAATACCACCACTGTGCCCACCCACGGAATACCACCATTGTACCCCCCACATAATACCACCACTGTGCCCCCCACATAATACCACCACTGTGCCCCCCCACATAATACCACCACTGTGACCCCCACATAATACCACCACTGTGCCCCCCCACATAATACCACCACTGTGACCCCCACATAATACCACCACTGTGCCCCCCCACATAATACCACCTACCACCACTGTGCCCCCCCACATAATACCACCACTGTGCCCACCCCACATAATACCACCACTGTGCCCCCCACATAATAATGCCACCACTGTGCCCCCCACATAATACCACCACTGTACCCAACACATAATACCACCACTGTGCCCCCCCACATAACACCACCACTGTGCCCCCCCACATAATACCACCACTGTGGCCCCCCACATAATACCACCACTGTGCCCACCCACATAATACCACATTGTGCCCCCCACATAATACCATCACTGTGCCCCCCACATAATACCACGACTGTGCCCCCCACATAATACCACCACTGTGACCCCCACATATTTCCACCACTGTGCCCCCCACATAATACCACCACTGTGCCCCCCCACATAATACCACCACTGTGCCCCCCACATAATACCACCTACCACCACTGTGCCCCCCCACATAATACCACCACTGTGCCCACCCCACATAATACCACCACTATGCCCCCCAACATAATAATGCCACCACTGTGCCCCCCACATAATACCACCACTGTGCCCAACACATAATATTACCACCACTGTGCCCCCCCAAATAATACCATCACTGTGTCCCCCACATAATACCACCACTGTGCCCCCCACATAATACCACCACTGTGCCCCCCACATAATACCACCTACCACCACTGTGCCCCCCCACATAATACCACCACTGTGCCCACCCTACATAACACCACCACTGTGCCCCCCCACATAATAATGCCACCACTGTACCCCCCCACATAATACCACCACTGTGCCCGCCACATAATACCACCATTGTGCCCCCCCACATCATACCACCACTGTGCCCACCCACATAATACAACCACTGTACCCACCCACATAATACCACCACTGTGCCCCCCCCACATAATAATGCCACCACTGTGCCCCGCAAATAATAATGCCACCACTGTGCTCCACAAATAATAATGTCACCACTGTGCCCAGCACATAATAATGCCACCACTGTGCCCCCCCACATAATACCACCACTGTGCCCCCCACATAATACCACCACTGTGCCCCCCACATAATAATGCCAACACTGTGCCCCGCACATAATAATGCCACCACTGTGCCCCCCCACATAATACCACCACTGTGCCCCCCCACATAATACCACCACTGTGCCCCCCCACAAAATACCACCACTGTGCTCCCCTCATAATACCACCATTGTGCCCCCCCACACAATACCACCACTGTGCCCCTCACATAATACCACCACTGTGCCCCCCACATAATACCACCACTGTGCCCCCCACATAATACCACCGCTGTGCCCACCCCACATAATACCACCACTGTGCCCCCCACATAATAATGCCACCACTGTGCCCCTTCACATAATAATGCCACCACTGTGCCCCGCACATAATACCACTACTGTGCCCCCCACATAATACCACCACTGTGCCACCCACATCATAATACCTCCACTGTGCCCCCCCACATAATACCACCACTGTGCCCCCACACATAATACCACCACAGTGCCCTCCCACATAACACCACCACTGTGCCTTCCCACATAATACCACCACTGTGCCCCCCCACATAATAATGCCACCACTGTGCCCCGCACATAATACCACCACTGTGCCTCCCCACATAATACCACCACTGTGCCCCCACACATAATACCACCACTGTGCCCCCCCACATAATACCACCACTGTGCCCACCCACATACCACCATTGTGCCCCATACATAATACCACCACTGTGCCCCCCACATAATACCACCACTGTGCCCCCCACATAATACCACCACTTTGACCCCCACATAATACCACCACTGTGCCCCCACATAATACCACCACTGTGCCCCCCCACATAATACAACCTCTGTGCCCCCCCACATACCACCTACCACCACTGTGCCCCCCCACATAATACCACCACTGTGCCCACCCCACATAATACCACCACTGTGCCCCACCATATAATACCACCACTGTGCCCCCCACGTAATACCACCATTGTGCCCACCACATGATAACACCACTGTGCCCCCCCCACATAATACCACCACTGTGCCCGCCCACATAATACCACCACTGTGCCCCCCCGCATAATACCACCACTGTGCCCCCCGCATAATACCACCAATGTGCCCCCTCATATAATACCACCACTGTGCCCCCCACATAATACCACCATTGTGCCCCCCACATAATACCACCACTGTGCCCCCCCACATAATACCACCACTGTGCCCACCACATAATACCACCACTGTTCCCCCCACATAATAATGCCACCACTGTGCAACACACATAATAATGCCACCACTCTGCCCCCCCACATAATACCACCACTGTGCCCCCCACATAATACCACGATTGTGCCCCCCACATAATACCACCACTGTGCCCCCCCACATAATACCACCACTGTGCCCCCCACATAATACCACCACTGTGCCCCCTCATATAATACCACCACTGTGCCCCCCACATAATACCACCATTGTGCCCCCCCACATAATACCACCACTGTGCCCCCCACATAATACCACCACTGTGCCCCCCCACATAATAATGCCACCACTGTGCCCCACACATAATAATGCCACCACTGTCCCCCCCACATAATACCACCACTGTGCCACCCCACATAATACCACCACTGTGCCCCCCCATATAATACCACCACTGTGCCCCCCCACATAATACCACCACTGTGCCCCTCCACGTAATACCACCACTGCGCCCCTCCACATAATACCACCACTGTGCCCCCCACATAATACCATCACTGTGCCCCCCATATAATACCACCACTGTGCCCCCCCGCATAATACCACCACTGTGCCCCCCCACATAATACCACCACTGTGCCCCTCCACATAATACCACCACTGTGCCCCTCCACATAATACCACCATTGTGCCCCCCACATAATACCACCACTGTGCCCCCCACATAATACCACCACTGTGCCCCCATATCATACCACCACTGTGCCCACCACATAATACCACCATTGTGCCCCCCACATGATAACACCACTGTGCCCCCCCACATAATACCACCACTGCGCCCCCCACATAATACCACCACGGTGCCCCCCACATAATAATGCCACCACTGTGCCCCACACATAATAATGCCACCACTGTGCCCTCCCACATAATACCACCACTGTGCCCCTCCACATAATACCACCACTGTGCCCCTCCACATAATACCACCACTGTGCCCCCCACATAATAGCACCACTGTGCCCCCCACATAATACCACCACTGTGCCCCCCCACATAATACAACCACTGTGCCCCCCCGCATAATACCACCACTGTGCCCCCCGCATAATACCACCACTGTGCCCCCCCGCATAATACCACCACTGTGCCCCCCCGCATAATACCACCACTGTGCCCCCCCACATAATACCACCACTGTGCCCCCCCACATAATGCCACCACTGTGCCCACCCACATAATACCACCACTGTGCCCACCCACATAATACCACCACTGTTCCCCCAAACATAATACCACCACTGTGCCCACCCACATAATACCACCACTGGGCCCCCCACATAATACCACCACTGTGCCCACCCAAAATAATACTACCACTGTGCCCCCCCACACAATACCCCCACTGTGCCCCACATAATAATGCCACCTCTGTGCCCCCCCACATAATACCACCACTGTGCCCCACATAATAATGCCACCACTGTGTCCCCCACATAATAATGCCACCACTGTGCCCCACATAGTAATGCCACCACTGTGCCCCACATAATAATGCCACCATTGTGCCCCCCACATAATACCACCACTGTGCCCGCCCACATAATACCACCACTGTGCCCCCCCCACATAATGTCATCACTGTGCCCCCACATGTCACCACTGTGCCCCCCACATAAAAATACAACCACTGTGCCCCCCACATAATATTACCACCACCACTGTGCCACCCACGTAATAAACAACTACTGTGCCCCCCACATGATATTACCACAACTGTGCTCCCACATAATGCCACCACTGTGTCCCCCACATAATAATGCCACCACTGTGCCCCCTCACATAATGCCACCACTGTCCCCCATGTAATATACCACCACTGTGCCCCCCACATAATACCACCACTGTGCCCCCCCACATAATACCACCACTGTGCCCCCCACATAATACCACCTACCACCACTGTGCCCCCCCACATAATACCACCACTGTGCCCACACCACATAATACCACCACTGTGCCCCCTCACATAATAATGCCACCACTGTGCCCCCCACATAACATCAACACCGTGCCCAACACATAATATTACCACCACTGTGCCCCCCCACATAATACCACCACTGTGTCCCCCACATAATACCACCACTGTGCCCCCCACATAATACCACCACTGTGCTCACCACATAATACCACCTACCACCACTGTACCCCCCACATAATACCACCACTGTGCCCACAATACATAATACCCCCACTGTGCCCCCCACATAATAATGCCACCACTGTGCCCCCCCCACATAATACCACCATTGTGCCCCCCACATAATACCACCACTGTGCCCCCCACATAATACCACCATTGTGCCCCCCACATAATACCACCACTGTGCCCCCCGCATAATACCACCACTGTGCCCCCCCACATAATACCACCGCTGTGCCCCCCCACATAATACCAACACTGTGCCCCCCCACATAATACCACCACTGTGCCCACCCACATAATACCACCACTGTGCCCCCCCACATAATACCACCACTGTGCCCACCCACATAATACCACCACTGTGCCCCCCACATAATAATGCCACCAATGTGCCCCGCAAATAATAATGCCACCACTGTGCCCCGCACATAAAAATGCCACCACTGTGCCCCCCACATAATACCATCACTGTACCCCCCCACCTAATACCACCACTGTGCCCCCCACATAATACCACCACTGTACCCCCCACATAATAATGCCACCACTGTGCCCCGCACATAATAATGCCACCACTGTGCCCCCCCACATAATACCACCACTGTGCCCCCCCCATAATACCACCACTGTCCCCCCCACATAATACCACCTCTGTGCCCCCACATAATACCACCACTGTGCCCCCCACATAGTACCACCATTGTGCCCCCCCACATAATACCACCACTGTGCCCCCCACATAATACCACCACTGTGCCCCCCACATAATACCACCACTGTGACCCCCACATAATACCACCACTGTGCCCAACACATAATACCACCACTGTGCCCCCCCACATAATTCCACCACTGTGCCCCCCACATAATACCACCTACCACCACTGTGCCCCCCACATAATACCACCACTGTGCCCACCCCACATAATACCACCACTGTGCCCCCCCACATAATAATGCCACCACTGTGCCCCCCACATAATACCACCACTGTGCCCAAAACATAATATTACCACCACTGTGCCCCCCCCACATAATAACACCACTGTGTCCCCCACATAATACCACCACTGTGCCCCCCACATAATACCACCACTGTGCCCCCCACATAATACCACCACTGTGCCCCCCACATAATACCACCTACCACCACTGTGCCCCCCCACATAATAACACCACTGTGCCCACCCTACATAATACCACCACTGTGCTCCCCCACACAATAATGCCTCCACTGTACCCCCCCACATAATACCACCATTGTGCCACCCACATAATACCACCACTGTGCCCCCCCATAATACCACCATTGTGCCCCCACATAATACCACCACTGTGCCCCCCCATATAATACCACCACTGTGCCCCCCGCATAATATCACCACTGTGCCCCCCACATAATACCACCACTGTGCCCCCCCACATAATACCACCACTGTGCCCACCCACATAATACCACCACTGTGCCCCCCACATAATACCACCACTGTGCCCACCCACATAATAATGCCACCACTGTGCCCCGCAAATAATAATGCCACCACTGTGCCCCGCACATAATAATGCCACCACTGTGCCCACCCACATAATAACATCACTGTACCCCCCCACATAATACCACCACTGTGCCCCCACATAATACCACCACTGTGCTCCCCCCACATAATAATGCCACCACTGTGCCCCCCCACATAATACCACCACTGTGCCCCCCACATAATACCACCACTGTGCCCCCCAAATAATACCACCACTGTGCCCCCCCCACATAATACCACCACTGTGCCCCTCACATAATACCACCACTGTGCCACCCACATAATACCACCACTGTGCCCCCCCACATAATACCACCGCTGTGCCCACCCCACATAATACCACCACTGTGCCCCCCACATAATAATGCCACCACTGTGCCCCTCCACATAATAATGCCACCACTGTGCGCCGCACATAATGCCACCACTGTGCCCCCCACATAATACCACCACTGTGCCCCCCACATCATAATACCACCACTGTGCCCCCCCACATAATACCACCACTGTGCCCCCCACACATAATACCACCACTGTGCCCCCCCACAACACCACCACTGTGCCCCCCCACATAATACCACCAGTGTGCCCCCCACATAATAATGCCACCACTGTGCCCCGCACATAATAACACCACTGTGCCCCCCCACATAATACCATCACTGTGCCCCCCCACATAATACCACCACTGTGCCCCCCCCACATAATACCACCTACCACCACTGTGCCCCCCCACATAATACCACCACTGTGCCCACCCCACATAATTCCACCACTGTGCCCCCCCACATAATACCACCTACCACCACTGTGCCCCCCCACATAATACCACCACTGTGCCCACCCCACATAATACCACCACTGTGCCCCCCCCACATAATAATGCCACCACTGTGCCCCCCACATAATACCACCACTTTCCCCAATACATAATATTACCACCACTGTGCCCCCCCACATAATACCACCACTGTGACCCCCACATAATACCACCACTGTGCCCCCCCACATAATACCACCACTGTGTCCCCCCCACATAATACCACCTACCACCACTGTGCCCCCCCGCATAATACCACCACTATGCCCACCCCACATAATACCACCACTGTGCCCCCCCACATAATAATGCCACCACTGTGCCCCCCACATAATACCACCACTGTGCTCAATACATAATATTACCAAAACTGTGCCCCCCCACATAATACCACCACTGTGCCCACCCACATAATACCACCACTGTGCCCCCCCCATAATACCACCACTGTGCCCACCCACATAATACCACCACTGTGCCCCCCACATAATACCACCACTGTGCCCCCCACATAATAATGCCACCACTGTGCCCCCCACATAATAATGCCACCAATGTGCCCCGCAAATAATAATGCCACCACTGTGCCCCGCACATAAAAATGCCACCACTGTGCCCCCCACATAATACCATCACTGTACCCCCCCACATAATACCACCACTGTGCCCCCCACATAATACCACCACTGTACCCCCCACATAATAATGCCACCACTGTGCCCCGCACATAATAATGCCACCACTGTGCCCCCCCACATAATACCACCACTGTGCCCCCCCATATAATACCACCACTGTCCCCCCCACATAATACCACCACTGTGCCCCCACATAATACCACCACTGTGCCCACCCACATAATAATGCCACCACTGTGCCCCGCAAATAATAATGCCACCACTGTGCCCCGCACATAATAATGCCACCACTGTGCCCACCCACATAATACCATCACTGTACCCCCCCACATAATACCACCACTGTACCCCCACATAATACCACCACTGTGCTCCCCCCACATAATAATGCCAACACTGTGCCCCGCACATAATAATGCCACCACTGTGCCCCCCCACATAATACCACTACTGTGCCCCCCACATAATACCACCACTGTGCCCCCCACATAATACCACCACTGTGCCCCCCCCACATAATACCACCACTGTGCCCCTCACATAATACCACCACTGTGCCACCCACATAATACCACCACTGTGCCCCCCCACATAATACCACCGCTGTGCCCACCCCACATAATACCACCACTGTGCCCCCCAAATAATAATGCCACCACTGTGCCCCTCCACATAATAATGCCACCACTGTGCGCCGCACATAATGCCACCACTGTGCCCCCCACATAATACCACCACTGTGCCCCCCACATCATAATACCACCACTGTGCCCCCCCACATAATACCACCACTGTGCCCCCCACACATAATACCACCACTGTGCCCCCCCACAACACCACCACTGTGCCCCCCCACATAATACCACCAGTGTGCCCCCCACATAATAATGCCACCACTGTGCCCCGCACATAATAACACCACTGTGCCCCCCCACATAATACCATCACTGTGCCCCCCCACATAATACCACCACTGTGCCCCCCCACATAATACCACCTACCACCACTGTGCCCCCCCACATAATACCACGACTGTGCCCACCCCACATAATACCACCACTGTGCCCCCTCACATAATACCACCTACCACCACTGTGCCCCCCCACATAATACCACCACTGTGCCCACCCCACATAATACCACCACTGTGCCCCCCCCACATAATAATGCCACCACTGTGCCCCCCACATAACACCACCACTGTGCCCAATACATAATATTACCACCACTGTGCCCCCCACATAATACCACCACTGTGACCCCCACATAATACCACCACTGTGCCCCCCCACATAATACCACCACTGTGTCCCCCCCACATAATACCACCTACCACCACTGTGCCCCCCCGCATAATACCACCACTATGCCCACCCCACATAATACCACCACTGTGCCCCCCCACATAATAATACCACCACTGTGCCCCCCACATAATACCACCACTGTGCCCAATACATAATATTACCACCACTGTGCCCCCCCACATAATACCACCACTGTGTCCCCCACATAATACCACCACTGTGTCCCCCACATAATACCACCACTGTGCCTCCCCCACATAATACCACCACTGTGCCCCCCACACATAATACCACCACTGTGCCCCCCCACATAATACCACCACTGTGCCCCCCACATAATAATGCCACCACTGTGCCCCGCACATAATACCACCACTGTGCCCCCCACATAATACCACCACTGTGCCCCCCCACATAATACCACCACTTTGCCCCCCCACATAATACCACCACTGTGCCCCCCCACATAACACCACCACAGTGCCCCCCCCACATAATACCACCACTGTGCCCCCACACATAATACCACCACTGTGCCCCCCCACATAATACCACCACTGTGCCCACCCACATACCACCATTGTGCCCCATACATAATACCACCACTGTGCCCCCCACATAATACCACCACTGTGCCCCCCACATAATACCACCACTTTGACCCCCACATAATACCACCACTGTGCCCCCACATAATACCACCACTGTGCCCCCCACATAATACAATCTACCACCACTGTGCCCCCCCACATAATACCACCACTGTGCCCACCCCACATAATACCACCACTGTGCCCTCCCACATAATAATGCCACCACTGTGACCCCCCGCATAATACCACCACGGTGCCCAACACATATTACCACCACTGTGACCCCCCACATAATACCACCACTGTGTCCCCCACATAATACCAGCACTGTGTCCCCCACATAATACCACCACTGTTCCCCCCACATAATACCACCACTGTGCCCCCCTACATAATACCACCTACCACCACTGTGCCCCCCCACATAATACCACCACTGTGCCCACCCCACATAATACCACCACTGTGCCCCCTCACATAATAATGCCACCATTGTGCCCCCCACATAATACCACCACTGTGCCCCCCACATAATACCACCTACCACCACTGTGCCCCCCCACATAATACCACCACTGTGCCCACCCTACATAATACCACCACTGTGCCCCCCCACATAATAATGCCACCACTGTACCCCCCCACATAATACCACCACTGTGCCCGCCACATAATACCACCATTGTGCCCCCCCACATCATACCACCACTGTGCCCACCCACATAATACAACCACTGTACCCACCCACATAATACCACCACTGTGCCCCCCCCACATAATAATGCCACCACTGTGCCCCGCAAATAATAATGCCACCACTGTGCTCCACAAATAATAATGTCACCACTGTGCCCAGCACATAATAATGCCACCACTGTGCCCCCCCACATAATACCACCACTGTGCCCCCCACATAATACCACCACTGTGCCCCCCACATAATAATGCCAACACTGTGCCCCGCACATAATAATGCCACCACTGTGCCCCCCCACATAATACCACCACTGTGCCCCCCCACATAATACCACCACTGTGCCCCCCCACAAAATACCACCACTGTGCTCCCCTCATAATACCACCATTGTGCCCCCCCACACAATACCACCACTGTGCCCCTCACATAATACCACCACTGTGCCCCCCACATAATACCACCAC
Source organism: Dendrobates tinctorius (assembly GCF_039654945.1). NCBI lineage: Eukaryota > Metazoa > Chordata > Amphibia > Anura > Dendrobatidae > Dendrobates > Dendrobates tinctorius. The sequence continues at coordinate 1,790,635 of NW_027361928.1, read as the reverse complement.
TGTGCCCCCCACATAATACCACCGCTGTGCCCACCCCACATAATACCACCACTGTGCCCCCCACATAATAATGCCACCACTGTGCCCCTCCACATAATAATGCCACCACTGTGCCCCGCACATAATACCACTACTGTGCCCCCCACATAATACCACCACTGTGCCACCCACATCATAATACCTCCACTGTGCCCCCCCACATAATGCCACCACTGTGACCCCCCGCATAATACCACCACGGTGCCCAACACATATTACCACCACTGTGACCCCCCACATAATACCACCACTGTGTCCCCCACATAATACCAGCACTGTGTCCCCCACATAATACCACCACTGTTCCCCCCACATAATACCACCACTGTGCCCCCCTACATAATACCACCTACCACCACTGTGCCCCCCCACATAATACCACCACTGTGCCCACCCCACATAATACCACCACTGTGCCCCCTCACATAATAATGCCACCATTGTGCCCCCCACATAATACCACCACTGTGCCCCCCACATAATACCACCTACCACCACTGTGCCCCCCCACATAATACCACCACTGTGCCCACCCTACATAATACCACCACTGTGCCCCCCCACATAATAATGCCACCACTGTACCCCCCCACATAATACCACCACTGTGCCCGCCACATAATACCACCATTGTGCCCCCCCACATCATACCACCACTGTGCCCACCCACATAATACAACCACTGTACCCACCCACATAATACCACCACTGTGCCCCCCCCACATAATAATGCCACCACTGTGCCCCGCAAATAATAATGCCACCACTGTGCTCCACAAATAATAATGTCACCACTGTGCCCAGCACATAATAATGCCACCACTGTGCCCCCCCACATAATACCACCACTGTGCCCCCCACATAATACCACCACTGTGCCCCCCACATAATAATGCCAACACTGTGCCCCGCACATAATAATGCCACCACTGTGCCCCCCCACATAATACCACCACTGTGCCCCCCCACATAATACCACCACTGTGCCCCCCCACAAAATACCACCACTGTGCTCCCCTCATAATACCACCATTGTGCCCCCCCACACAATACCACCACTGTGCCCCTCACATAATACCACCACTGTGCCCCCCACATAATACCACCACTGTGCCCCCCACATAATACCACCGCTGTGCCCACCCCACATAATACCACCACTGTGCCCCCCACATAATAATGCCACCACTGTGCCCCTCCACATAATAATGCCACCACTGTGCCCCGCACATAATACCACTACTGTGCCCCCCACATAATACCACCACTGTGCCACCCACATCATAATACCTCCACTGTGCCCCCCCACATAATACCACCACTGTGCCCCCACACATAATACCACCACAGTGCCCCCCCACATAACACCACCACTGTGCCTTCCCACATAATACCACCACTGTGCCCCCCCACATAATAATGCCACCACTGTGCCCCGCACATAATACCACCACTGTGCCTCCCCACATAATACCACCACTGTGCCCCCACACATAATACCACCACTGTGCCCCCCCACATAATACCACCACTGTGCCCACCCACATACCACCATTGTGCCCCATACATAATACCACCACTGTGCCCCCCACATAATACCACCACTGTGCCCCCCACATAATACCACCACTTTGACCCCCACATAATACCACCACTGTGCCCCCACATAATACCACCACTGTGCCCCCCCACATAATACAACCTCTGTGCCCCCCCACATACCACCTACCACCACTGTGCCCCCCCACATAATACCACCACTGTGCCCACCCCACATAATACCACCACTGTGCCCCACCATATAATACCACCACTGTGCCCCCCACGTAATACCACCATTGTGCCCACCACATGATAACACCACTGTGCCCCCCCCACATAATACCACCACTGTGCCCGCCCACATAATACCACCACTGTGCCCCCCCGCATAATACCACCACTGTGCCCCCCGCATAATACCACCAATGTGCCCCCTCATATAATACCACCACTGTGCCCCCCACATAATACCACCATTGTGCCCCCCACATAATACCACCACTGTGCCCCCCCACATAATACCACCACTGTGCCCACCACATAATACCACCACTGTTCCCCCCACATAATAATGCCACCACTGTGCAACACACATAATAATGCCACCACTCTGCCCCCCCACATAATACCACCACTGTGCCCCCCACATAATACCACCATTGTGCCCCCCACATAATACCACCACTGTGCCCCCCCACATAATACCACCACTGTGCCCCCCACATAATACCACCACTGTGCCCCCTCATATAATACCACCACTGTGCCCCCCACATAATACCACCATTGTGCCCCCCCACATAATACCACCACTGTGCCCCCCACATAATACCACCACTGTGCCCCCCCACATAATAATGCCACCACTGTGCCCCACACATAATAATGCCACCACTGTCCCCCCCACATAATACCACCACTGTGCCACCCCACATAATACCACCACTGTGCCCCCCCATATAATACCACCACTGTGCCCCCCCACATAATACCACCACTGTGCCCCTCCACGTAATACCACCACTGCGCCCCTCCACATAATACCACCACTGTGCCCCCCACATAATACCATCACTGTGCCCCCCATATAATACCACCACTGTGCCCCCCCGCATAATACCACCACTGTGCCCCCCCACATAATACCACCACTGTGCCCCTCCACATAATACCACCACTGTGCCCCTCCACATAATACCACCATTGTGCCCCCCACATAATACCACCACTGTGCCCCCCACATAATACCACCACTGTGCCCCCATATAATACCACCACTGTGCCCACCACATAATACCACCATTGTGCCCCCCACATGATAACACCACTGTGCCCCCCCACATAATACCACCACTGCGCCCCCCACATAATACCACCACGGTGCCCCCCACATAATAATGCCACCACTGTGCCCCGCACATAATAATGCCACCACTGTGCCCTCCCACATAATACCACCACTGTGCCCCTCCACATAATACCACCACTGTGCCCCTCCACATAATACCACCACTGTGCCCCCCACATAATAGCACCACTGTGCCCCCCACATAATACCACCACTGTGCCCCCCCACATAATACAACCACTGTGCCCCCCCGCATAATACCACCACTGTGCCCCCCGCATAATACCACCACTGTGCCCCCCCGCATAATACCACCACTGTGCCCCCCCGCATAATACCACCACTGTGCCCCCCCACATAATACCACCACTGTGCCCCCCCACATAATGCCACCACTGTGCCCACCCACATAATACCACCACTGTGCCCACCCACATAATACCACCACTGTTCCCCCAAACATAATACCACCACTGTGCCCACCCACATAATACCACCACTGGGCCCCCCACATAATACCACCACTGTGCCCACCCAAAATAATACTACCACTGTGCCCCCCCACACAATACCCCCACTGTGCCCCACATAATAATGCCACCTCTGTGCCCCCCCACATAATACCACCACTGTGCCCCACATAATAATGCCACCACTGTGTCCCCCACATAATAATGCCACCACTGTGCCCCACATAGTAATGCCACCACTGTGCCCCACATAATAATGCCAAAATTGTGCCCCCCACATAATACCACCACTGTGCCCGCCCACATAATACCACCACTGTGCCCCCCCCACATAATGTCATCACTGTGCCCCCACATGTCACCACTGTGCCCCCCACATAAAAATACAACCACTGTGCCCCCCACATAATATTACCACCACCACTGTGCCACCCACGTAATAAACAACTACTGTGCCCCCCACATGATATTACCACAACTGTGCTCCCACATAATGCCACCACTGTGTCCCCCACATAATAATGCCACCACTGTGCCCCCTCACATAATGCCACCACTGTCCCCCATGTAATATACCACCACTGTGCCCCCCACATAATACCACCACTGTGCCCCCCCACATAATACCACCACTGTGCCCCCCACATAATACCACCTACCACCACTGTGCCCCCCCACATAATACCACCACTGTGCCCACACCACATAATACCACCACTGTGCCCCCTCACATAATAATGCCACCACTGTGCCCCCCACATAATATCAACACCGTGCCCAACACATAATATTACCACCACTGTGCCCCCCCACATAATACCACCACTGTGTCCCCCACATAATACCACCACTGTGCCCCCCACATAATACCACCACTGTGCTCACCACATAATACCACCTACCACCACTGTACCCCCCACATAATACCACCACTGTGCCCACAATACATAATACCCCCACTGTGCCCCCCACATAATAATGCCACCACTGTGCCCCCCCCACATAATACCACCATTGTGCCCCCCACATAATACCACCACTGTGCCCCCCACATAATACCACCATTGTGCCCCCCACATAATACCACCACTGTGCCCCCCGCATAATACCACCACTGTGCCCCCCCACATAATACCACCGCTGTGCCCCCCCACATAATACCAACACTGTGCCCCCCCACATAATACCACCACTGTGCCCACCCACATAATACCACCACTGTGCCCCCCCACATAATACCACCACTGTGCCCACCCACATAATACCACCACTGTGCCCCCCACATAATAATGCCACCAATGTGCCCCGCAAATAATAATGCCACCACTGTGCCCCGCACATAAAAATGCCACCACTGTGCCCCCCACATAATACCATCACTGTACCCCCCCACCTAATACCACCACTGTGCCCCCCACATAATACCACCACTGTACCCCCCACATAATAATGCCACCACTGTGCCCCGCACATAATAATGCCACCACTGTGCCCCCCCACATAATACCACCACTGTGCCCCCCCCATAATACCACCACTGTCCCCCCCACATAATACCACCTCTGTGCCCCCACATAATACCACCACTGTGCCCCCCACATAGTACCACCATTGTGCCCCCCCACATAATACCACCACTGTGCCCCCCACATAATACCACCACTGTGCCCCCCACATAATACCACCACTGTGACCCCCACATAATACCACCACTGTGCCCAACACATAATACCACCACTGTGCCCCCCCACATAATTCCACCACTGTGCCCCCCACATAATACCACCTACCACCACTGTGCCCCCCACATAATACCACCACTGTGCCCACCCCACATAATACCACCACTGTGCCCCCCCACATAATAATGCCACCACTGTGCCCCCCACATAATACCACCACTGTGCCCAAAACATAATATTACCACCACTGTGCCCCCCCCACATAATAACACCACTGTGTCCCCCACATAATACCACCACTGTGCCCCCCACATAATACCACCACTGTGCCCCCCACATAATACCACCACTGTGCCCCCCACATAATACCACCTACCACCACTGTGCCCCCCCACATAATAACACCACTGTGCCCACCCTACATAATACCACCACTGTGCTCCCCCACACAATAATGCCTCCACTGTACCCCCCCACATAATACCACCATTGTGCCACCCACATAATACCACCACTGTGCCCCCCCATAATACCACCATTGTGCCCCCACATAATACCACCACTGTGCCCCCCCATATAATACCACCACTGTGCCCCCCGCATAATATCACCACTGTGCCCCCCACATAATACCACCACTGTGCCCCCCCACATAATACCACCACTGTGCCCACCCACATAATACCACCACTGTGCCCCACACATAATACCACCACTGTGCCCACCCACATAATAATGCCACCACTGTGCCCCGCAAATAATAATGCCACCACTGTGCCCCGCACATAATAATGCCACCACTGTGCCCACCCACATAATAACATCACTGTACCCCCCCACATAATACCACCACTGTGCCCCCACATAATACCACCACTGTGCTCCCCCCACATAATAATGCCACCACTGTGCCCCCCCACATAATACCACCACTGTGCCCCCCACATAATACCACCACTGTGCCCCCCAAATAATACCACCACTGTGCCCCCCCCACATAATACCACCACTGTGCCCCTCACATAATACCACCACTGTGCCACCCACATAATACCACCACTGTGCCCCCCCACATAATACCACCGCTGTGCCCACCCCACATAATACCACCACTGTGCCCCCCACATAATAATGCCACCACTGTGCCCCTCCACATAATAATGCCACCACTGTGCGCCGCACATAATGCCACCACTGTGCCCCCCACATAATACCACCACTGTGCCCCCCACATCATAATACCACCACTGTGCCCCCCCACATAATACCACCACTGTGCCCCCCACACATAATACCACCACTGTGCCCCCCCACAACACCACCACTGTGCCCCCCCACATAATACCACCAGTGTGCCCCCCACATAATAATGCCACCACTGTGCCCCGCACATAATAACACCACTGTGCCCCCCCACATAATACCATCACTGTGCCCCCCCACATAATACCACCACTGTGCCCCCCCCACATAATACCACCTACCACCACTGTGCCCCCCCACATAATACCACCACTGTGCCCACCCCACATAATTCCACCACTGTGCCCCCCCACATAATACCACCTACCACCACTGTGCCCCCCCACATAATACCACCACTGTGCCCACCCCACATAATACCACCACTGTGCCCCCCCCACATAATAATGCCACCACTGTGCCCCCCACATAATACCACCACTTTCCCCAATACATAATATTACCACCACTGTGCCCCCCCACATAATACCACCACTGTGACCCCCACATAATACCACCACTGTGCCCCCCCACATAATACCACCACTGTGTCCCCCCCACATAATACCACCTACCACCACTGTGCCCCCCCGCATAATACCACCACTATGCCCACCCCACATAATACCACCACTGTGCCCCCCCACATAATAATGCCACCACTGTGCCCCCCACATAATACCACCACTGTGCTCAATACATAATATTACCAAAACTGTGCCCCCCCACATAATACCACCACTGTGCCCACCCACATAATACCACCACTGTGCCCCCCCCCATAATACCACCACTGTGCCCACCCACATAATACCACCACTGTGCCCCCCACATAATACCACCACTGTGCCCCCCACATAATAATGCCACCACTGTGCCCCCCACATAATAATGCCACCAATGTGCCCCGCAAATAATAATGCCACCACTGTGCCCCGCACATAAAAATGCCACCACTGTGCCCCCCACATAATACCATCACTGTACCCCCCCACATAATACCACCACTGTGCCCCCAACATAATACCACCACTGTACCCCCCACATAATAATGCCACCACTGTGCCCCGCACATAATAATGCCACCACTGTGCCCCCCCACATAATACCACCACTGTGCCCCCCCATATAATACCACCACTGTCCCCCCCACATAATACCACCACTGTGCCCCCACATAATACCACCACTGTGCCCACCCACATAATAATGCCACCACTGTGCCCCGCAAATAATAATGCCACCACTGTGCCCCGCACATAATAATGCCACCACTGTGCCCACCCACATAATACCATCACTGTACCCCCCGACATAATACCACCACTGTACCCCCACATAATACCACCACTGTGCTCCCCCCACATAATAATGCCAACACTGTGCCCCGCACATAATAATGCCACCACTGTGCCCCCCCACATAATACCACTACTGTGCCCCCCACATAATACCACCACTGTGCCCCCCACATAATACCACCACTGTGCCCCCCCCACATAATACCACCACTGTGCCCCTCACATAATACCACCACTGTGCCACCCACATAATACCACCACTGTGCCCCCCCACATAATACCACCGCTGTGCCCACCCCACATAATACCACCACTGTGCCCCCCAAATAATAATGCCACCACTGTGCCCCTCCACATAATAATGCCACCACTGTGCGCCGCACATAATGCCACCACTGTGCCCCCCACATAATACCACCACTGTGCCCCCCACATCATAATACCACCACTGTGCCCCCCCACATAATACCACCACTGTGCCCCCCACACATAATACCACCACTGTGCCCCCCCACAACACCACCACTGTGCCCCCCCACATAATACCACCAGTGTGCCCCCCACATAATAATGCCACCACTGTGCCCCGCACATAATAACACCACTGTGCCCCCCCACATAATACCATCACTGTGCCCCCCCACATAATACCACCACTGTGCCCCCCCACATAATACCACCTACCACCACTGTGCCCCCCCACATAATACCACGACTGTGCCCACCCCACATAATACCACCACTGTGCCCCCCCACATAATACCACCTACCACCACTGTGCCCCCCCACATAATACCACCACTGTGCCCACCCCACATAATACCACCACTGTGCCCCCCCCACATAATAATGCCACCACTGTGCCCCCCACATAACACCACCACTGTGCCCAATACATAATATTACCACCACTGTGCCCCCCACATAATACCACCACTGTGACCCCCACATAATACCACCACTGTGCCCCCCCACATAATACCACCACTGTGTCCCCCCCACATAATACCACCTACCACCACTGTGCCCCCCCGCATAATACCACCACTATGCCCACCCCACATAATACCACCACTGTGCCCCCCCACATAATAATACCACCACTGTGCCCCCCACATAATACCACCACTGTGCCCAATACATAATATTACCACCACTGTGCCCCCCCACATAATACCACCACTGTGTCCCCCACATAATACCACCACTGTGTCCCCCACATAATACCACCACTGTGCCTCCCCCACATAATACCACCACTGTGCCCCCCACACATAATACCACCACTGTGCCCCCCCACATAATACCACCACTGTGCCCCCCACATAATAATGCCACCACTGTGCCCCGCACATAATACCACCACTGTGCCCCCCACATAATACCACCACTGTGCCCCCCCACATAATACCACCACTTTGCCCCCCCACATAATACCACCACTGTGCCCCCCCACATAACACCACCACAGTGCCCCCCCACATAATACCACCACTGTGCCCCCACACATAATACCACCACTGTGCCCCCCCACATAATACCACCACTGTGCCCACCCACATACCACCATTGTGCCCCATACATAATACCACCACTGTGCCCCCCACATAATACCACCACTGTGCCCCCCACATAATACCACCACTTTGACCCCCACATAATACCACCACTGTGCCCCCACATAATACCACCACTGTGCCCCCCACATAATACAATCTACCACCACTGTGCCCCCCCACATAATACCACCACTGTGCCCACCCCACATAATACCACCACTGTGCCCTCCCACATAATAATGCCACCACTGTGACCCCCCGCATAATACCACCACGGTGCCCAACACATATTACCACCACTGTGACCCCCCACATAATACCACCACTGTGTCCCCCACATAATACCAGCACTGTGTCCCCCACATAATACCACCACTGTTCCCCCCACATAATACCACCACTGTGCCCCCCTACATAATACCACCTACCACCACTGTGCCCCCCCACATAATACCACCACTGTGCCCACCCCACATAATACCACCACTGTGCCCCCTCACATAATAATGCCACCATTGTGCCCCCCACATAATACCACCACTGTGCCCCCCCACATAATACCACCACTGTGCCCCCCCACATAATACCACCACTGTGCCCCCCACATAATACCACCACTGTGCCCCCCCACATAATAATGCCACCACTGTGCCCCGCATATAATAATGCCACCACTGTGCCCCCCCACATTATACCACCACTGTGCCCCCCCACATAATACCACCACTGTGCCCCTCCATATAATACCACCACTGTGCCCCTCCAAATAATACCACCACTGTGCCCCCCCACATAATACCACCACTGTGCACCCCACATAATACCACCACTGTGCCCCCCGCATAATAACACCACTGTGCCCCCCCACATAATACCACCACTGTGCCCCCCCTGATAATACCACCACTGTGCCCCTCCACATAATACCACCACTGTGCCCCTCTACATAATACCACCATTGTGCCCCCCACATAATACTACCACTGTGCCCCCCACATAATACCACCACTGTGCCCCCCCATATAATACCACCACTGTGCCCCCCACATAATACCACCATTGTGCCCCCCACATGATAACACCACTGTGCCCCCCCACATAATACCACCACTGTGCCCCCCACATAATACCACCACTGTGCCCCCCCACATAATAATGCCACCACGGTGCCCCGCACATAATAATGCCACCACTGTGCCCTCCCACATAATACCACCACTGTGCCCCTCCACATAATACCACCACTGTGCCCCTCCACATAATACCACCACTGTGCCCCACACATAATACCACCACTGTGCCCCCCCACATAATACCACCACTGTGCCCCCCACATAATACCACCACTGTGCCCCCCCGCATAATACCACCACTGTGCCCCCCCATATAATACCACCACTATGCCCCCCACATAATACCACCATTGTGCCCCCCACATAATACCACCACTGTGCCCCCCCAAATAATACCACCACTGTGCCCCCCACATAATACCACCACTGTGCCCCCCCACATAATAATGCCACCACTGTGCCCCGCACATAATAATGCCACCACTTTGCCCCCCCAAATAATACCACCACTGTGCCCCCCACATAATACCACCACTGTGCCCCCCATATAATACCACCACTGTGCCCCCCCGCATAATACCACCACTGTGCCCCCCCTGATAATACCACCACTGTGCCCCCCCATATAATACCACCACTGTGCCCCACAAATAATACCACCACTGTGCCCCCCCACATAATAATGCCACCACTGTGCCCCGCACATAATAATGCCACCACTTTGCCCCCCCAAATAATACCACCACTGTGCCCCCCACATAATACCACCACTGTGCCCCCCATATAATACCACCACTGTGCCCCCCCGCATAATACCACCACTGTGCCCCCCCTGATAATACCACCACTGTGCCCCCCCATATAATACCACCACTGTGCCCCACAAATAATACCACCATTGTGCCCCTCACATAATACCACCACTGTGCCGCCCCCACATAATAACACCACTGTGCCCCCCACATAATACCACCATTGTGCCCCCCACATAATACCACCACTGTGCCCCCCCATATAATACCACCACTGTGCCCCCTCGCATAATACAACCACTGTGCCCCCCTGATAATACCACCACTGTGCCCCCCATATAATACCACCACTGTGCCCCCCACATAATACCACCATTGTGCCCCCCACATAATACCACCACTGTGCCCCCCCACATAATACCACCACTGTGCCCCCCGCATAATACCACCACTGTGTCCCCCATATAATACCACCACTGTGCCCCCACATAATACCACCATTGTGCCCCCCACATAATACTACCACTGTGCCCCCCCCACATAATACCACCACTGTGCCCCCCCACATAATAATGCCACCACTGTGCCCCGTACATAATAATGCCACCACTGTGCCCCCCCACATAATACCACCACTGTGCCCCCCACATAATACCAACACTGTGCCCCCCCACATAATACCACCACTGTGCCCCTCCACATAATACCACCACTGTGCCCCTCCACATAATTCCACCACTGTGCCCCCACATAATACCACCACTGTGCCCCCCACATAATACCACCACTGTGCCCCCCCACATAACACCACCACTGTGCCCCCCCACATAATACCACCACTGTGCCCCCACACATAATAATGCCACCACTGTGCCCCGCACATAATAATGCCACCACTGTGCCCCCCCACATAATACCACCACTGTGCCCCCCACATAATACCACCACTGTGCCCCCCCCACATAATACCACCACTGTGCCCCTCCACATAATACCACCACTGTGCCCCTGCACATAATTCCACCACTGTGCCCCCACATAATACCACCACTGTGCCCCCCACATAATACCACCACTGTGCCCCCCCACATAACACCACCACTGTGCCCCCCCACATAATACCACCACTGTGCCCCCCCACATAATAATGCCAACACTGTGCCCCGCACATAATAATGCCACCACTGTGCCCCCCCACATAATACCACCACTGTGCCCCCCACATAATACCACCACTGTGCCCCCCACATAATACCACCATTGTGCCCCCCAAATAATACCACCACTGTGCCCCCCCACATAATACCACCACTGTGAACCTCACATAATACCACCACTGTGCCCCCCACATAATACCACCACTGTGCCCAGCCCACATAATACCACCACTGTGCCCCCCACATAATAATGCCACCACTGTGCCCCTCCACATAATAATGCCACCACTGTGCCCCGCACATAATACCACCACTGTGCCCCCCACATAATACCACCACTGTGCCACCCACATCATAATACCACCACTGTGCCCCCCCACATAATACCACCACTGTTCCCCCCACACATAATACCACCACTGTGCCCCCCCACATAACACCACCACTGTGCCCCCCCACATAATACCACCACTGTGCCCCCCCACATAATAATGCCACCACTGTGCCCCGCACATAATACCACCACTATGCCAACACACATAATACCACCACTGTGCCCCCCACATAATACCACCACTGTGCCCCCCACATAACACCACCACTGTGCCCCCCACATAACACCACCACTGTGCCCCCCCCACATAATACCACCACTGTGACCCCCCACATAATACCACCACTGTGCCCACCCACATACCACCATTGTGCCCCCCAAATAATACCACCACTGTGCCCCCCACATAATACCACCAGTGTGACCCCCACATAATACCACCACTGTGCTCCCCCACATAATACCACCACTGTGCCCCCCCACATAATACCACCACTCTGCCCCCCCACATAATACCACCTACCACCACTGTGCCCCCCCACATAATACCACCGCTGTGCCCACCTCACATAATACCACCACTGTGCCCCCACACAATAATGCCAACACTGTGCCCCCCACATAATACCACCACTGTGGCCAATACATAATATTACCACCACTGTGCCCCCCCACATAATACCACCACTGTGTCTCCCACATAATACCACCACTGTGTCCCCCACATAATACCACCACTGTGCCTCCCCCACATAATACCACCACTGTGCCCCCCACATAATACCACCACTGAGCCCCCACATAATAATGACACCACTGTGCCCCGCACATAATACCACCACTGTTCCCCCCACATAATACCACCACTGTGCCCCCCCACATAATACCACCACTGTGCCCCCCACATAATACCTCCACTCTGCCCCCCCACATAACACCACCACTGTGCCCACCCAAATAATACCACCACTGTTCCCCCACACATAATACCACCACTGTGCCCACCCACATACCACCATTGTGCCCCATACATAATACCACCACTGTGCCCCCCACATAATATCACCACTGTGCCCCCCACATAATACCACCACTTTGACCCCCACATAATACCACCACTGTGCCCCCACATAATACCACCACTGTGCCCCCCCACATAATACCAACACTGTGCCCCCCCACATAATACCACTTACCACCACTGTGCCCCCCCACATAATACCACCACTGTGCCCACCCCACATAATACCACCACTGTGCCCCACCACATAATAATGCCACCACTGTGCCCCCCGCATAATACCACCACTGTGCCCAACACATATTACCACCACTGTGCCCCCTCACATAATATCACCACTGTGTTCCCCACATAATACCACCACTGTGTCCCCCACATGATACCACCACTGTGTCCCCCACATAATACCACCACTGTGCCCCCCACATAATACCACCTACCACCACTGTGCCCCCCCACATAATACCACCACTGTGCCCACCCCACATAATACCACCACTGTGCCCCCTCACATAGTAATGCCACCACTGTGCCCCCCCACATAATACCACCATTGTGACCCCCACATAATACCACCACTGTGCCCCCCACATAATACCACCACTGTGCCCCCCACATAATACCACCACTGTGACCCCCACATAATACCACCACTGTGCCCCCCACATAATACAACCAATGTGCCCCCCCACGTAATACCACCACTGTGACCCCCCACATAATACCACCTACCATCACTGTGCCCCCCCACATAATACCACCACTGTGCCCACCCCACATAATACCACGACTGTGCCCCCCCACATAATAATGCCACCACTGTGCCCCCCACATAATACCACCACTGTGCCCAAAACATAATATTACCACCACTGTTCCCCCCCACATAATACCACTACTGTGTCCCCCACATAATACCACCACTGTGCACCCCACATAATACCACCACTGTGCCCCCAAATAATACCACCACTGTGCCCCCCCACATAATACCAACTACCATCACTGTGCCCCCCCACATAATACCACCACTGTGCCCCCCCACATAATAATGCCACCATTGTACCCTCCCACATAATACCACCACTGTGCCCCCCACATAATACCACCATTGTGCCCCCCACATAATACCACCACTGTGCCCCCCCCACATAATACCACCACTGTGCCCCCCCGCATAATATCACCACTGTGCCCCCCCACATAATACCACCACTGTGCCCCCCCACATAATACCACCACTGTGCCCACCCACATAATACCACCACTGTGCCCCCCACATAATACCACCACTGTGCCCCCCACATAATAATGCCACCACTGTGCCCCGCAAATAATAATGCCACCACTGTGCCCCGCACATAATAATGCCACCACTGTGCCCACCCACATAATACCATCACTGTGCCCCCCCACATAATACCACCACTGTGCCCCCACATAATACCACCACTGTGCCCTCCCACATAATAATGAAAACACTGTGCCCCGCACATAATAATGCCACCACTGTGCCCCCCCCCACATAATACCACCACTGTGCCCCCCCACATAATACCACCACTGTTCCCCCCACATAATACCACCACTGTGCCCCCACATAATACCACCACTGTGCCCCCCCCACATAATACCACCACTGTGCCCCTCACATAATACCACCACTGTGCCCCCCCACATAATACCACCACTGTGCCCCCCCACATAAAACCACCTACCACCACTGTGCCCCCCCACATAATACCACCACTGTGCCCACCCCACATAATACCACCACTGTGCCCCCCCACATAATAATGCCACCACTGTGCCCCCCACTTAATACCACCACTGTGCCCAATACATAATATTACCACCACTGTGCCCCCCCACATTATGCCACCACTGTGTCCCCCACATAATACCACCACTGTGTCACCCACATAATACCACCACTGTGTCCCCCACATAATACCACCACTGTGCCTCCCCCACATAATACCACCACTGTGCCCCCCACACATAATACCACCACTGTGCCCCCCCACATAATACCACCACTGTGCCCCCCACATAATAATGCCACCACTGTGCCCCGCACATAATACCACCTCTGTGCCCCCCACATAATACCACCACTGTGCTCCCCCACATAATACCACCACTGTGCCCCCCCACATAATACCACCACTGTGCCCCCCCACATAACACCACCACTGTGCCCCCCCACATAATACCACCACTGTGCCCCCACACATAATACCACCACTGTGCCCCCACACATAATACCACCACTGTGCCCACCCACATACCACCATTGTGCCCCATACATAATACCACCACTGTGCCCCCCACATAATACCACCTCTGTGCTCCCCACATATTACCACCACTTTGACCCCCACATAATACCACCACTGTGCCCCCACATAATACCACCACTGTGCCCCCACATAATACCACCTACCACCACTGTGCCCCCCCACATAATACCACCACTGTGCCCACCCCACATAATACAACCACTGTGCCCCCTCACATAAAAATGCCACCACTGTGCCCCCCCGCATAATACCACCACGGTGCCCAACACATTACCACCACTCTTCCCCCCCACATAATACCACCACTGTGTCCCCCACATAATACCACCACTGTGTCCCACACATAATACCACCACTGTTCCCCCCACATAGTACCACCACTGTGCCCCCCACATAATACCACCTACCACCACTGTGCCCCCCCACATAATACCACCACTGTGCCCACCCCACATAATACCACCACTGTGCCCCCCCACATAATAATGCCACCACTGTGCCCCCCCACATAATACCACCACTGTCCCCCCCCACATAATACCACCACTGTGCCCCCCCATATAATACCACCACTGTGCCCCCCCACATAATACCACCGCTGTGCCCCTCCACATAATACCACCACTGTGCCCCTCCACATAATACCACCACTGTGCCCCCCACATAATACCACCACTGTGCCCCTCACATAATACCACCACTGTGCTCCCACGCATAATAACACCACTGTGCCCCCCCGCATAATACCACCACTGTGCCCCCCCACATAATACCACCACTGTGCCCCCCCACATAATACCACCACTGTGCCCCTCCACATAATACCACCACTGTCCCCCTCCACATAATACCACCATTGTGCCCCCCACATAATACCACCACTGTGCCCCCCACATAATACCACCACTGTGCCCCCCCATATAATACCACCACTGTGCCCCCCCATATAATACCACCACTGTGCCCCCCACATAATACCACCATTGTGCCCACCACATAATACCACCACTGTGCCCCCCCCATAATACCACCACTGTGCCCCTCCACATAATACCACCACTGTGCCCCTCCACATAATACCACCATTGTGCCCCCCACATAATACCACCACTGTGCCCCCCACATAATACCACCACTGTGCCCCCCCATATAATACCACAACTGTGCCCCCCCACATAATACCACCACTGTGCCCCTCACATAATACCACCAATGTGCCCCCCCACATAATAATGCCACCACGGTGCCCCGCACATAATAATGCCACCACTGTGCCCTCCCATATAATACCACCACTGTGCCCCTCCACTTAATACCACCACTGTGTCCCTCCACATACTAACACCACTGTGCCCCCCACATAATACCACCACTGTGCCCCCCCACATAATATCACCACTGTGCCCCCCCACATAATACCACCACTGTTCCCCCCCGCATAATACCACCACTGTGCCCCCCCCGCATAATACCACCACTGTGCCCCCCCAAATAATACCACCACGGTGCCCCCCACATAATACCACCATTGTGCCCCCCACATAATACCACCACTGTGCCCCCCCACATAATACCACCACTGTGCCCCCCACGTAATAACACCACTGTTCCCACACACATAATAATGCCACCACTGTGCCCCGCACATAATAATGCCACCACTGTGCCCCCCCACATAATACCACCACTGTGCCCCCCCGCACATAATACCACCACTGTGCCCCCCCATATAATACCACCACTGTGCCCCCCGCATAATACCACCACTGTGCCCCCCCGCATAATACCACCACTGTACCCCCCACATAATACCACCATTGTGTCCCCCACATAATACCACCACTGTGCCCCCCCACATAATGCCACCACTGTGCCCCCCACATAATACCACCACTGTGCCCCCCCGCATAATACCACCACTGTGCCCCCCGCATAATACCACCACTGTGCCCCCCATATAATACCACCACTGTGCCCCCCACATAATACCACCATTGTGCCCCCCACATAATACCACCACTGTGCCCCCCCACATAATACCACCACTGTGCCCCTCACATAATACCACCACTGTGCCCCCCACATAATACCACCTCTGTGCCCCCCTACATAATACCACCGCTGTGCCCACCCCACATAATACCACCACTGTGCCCCCCACATAATAATGCCACCACTGTGCCCCTCCACATAATAATGCCACCACTGTGCCCCGCACATAATACCACCACTGTGCCCCCCCCTATATAATACGACCACTGTGCCCCCCACATAATACCACCATTGTGCCCCCACATAATACCACCACTGTGCCCCCCCACATAATACCACCACTGTGCCCCGCAAATAATAATGCCACCACTGTTCCCCGCACATAATAATGCCACCACTGTGCCCCCCACATAATATTACCACCACTGTGCCCCCCACAAAATAATAATAACCCTAAACGGCCATTGTCAGCTGCTTCTTCACTCCCGACATCACTTCCCTGGCCGACATGTAATCCATGTGCCAATAAATCCACTACAATTTCACCAGCTCGTTGAGTACGACCTTTTACTCTCTCTTTCTGGATGAATACCACATAATTCGCCCCCCACATAATACCACCACTGTGCCCCCCCACATAACACCATCACTGTGCCCCCCACATAATACCACCGCTGTGCCCCCCCACATAATACCACCACTGTGCCCACCCACGTAATACCACCATTGTACCCCCCACATAATACCACCACTGTGCCCCCCACATAATACCACCACTGTGCCCCCCCACATAATACCACCACTGTGACCCCCACATAATACCACCACTGTGCCCCCCCACATAATACCACCACTGTGACCCCCACATAATACCACCACTGTGCCCCCCCACATAATACCACCTACCACCACTGTGCCCCCCCACATAATACCACCACTGTGCCCACCCCACATAATACCACCACTGTGCCCCCCACATAATAATGCCACCACTGTGCCCCCCACATAATACCACCACTGTACCCAACACATAATACCACCACTGTGCCCCCCCACATAACACCACCACTGTGCCCCCCCACATAATACCACCACTGTGGCCCCCCACATAATACCACCACTGTGCCCACCCACATAATACCACATTGTGCCCCCCACATAATACCATCACTGTGCCCCCCACATAATACCACCACTGTGCCCCCCACATAATACCACCACTGTGACCCCCACATATTTCCACCACTGTGCCCCCCACATAATACCACCACTGTGCCCCCCCACATAATACCACCACTGTGCCCCCCACATAATACCACCTACCACCACTGTGCCCCCCCACATAATACCACCACTGTGCCCACCCCACATAATACCACCACTATGCCCCCCAACATAATAATGCCACCACTGTGCCCCCCACATAATACCACCACTGTGCCCAACACATAATATTACCACCACTGTGCCCCCCCAAATAATACCATCACTGTGTCCCCCACATAATACCACCACTGTGCCCCCCACATAATACCACCACTGTGCCCCCCACATAATACCACCTACCACCACTGTGCCCCCCCACATAATACCACCACTGTGCCCACCCTACATAATACCACCACTGTGCCCCCCCACATAATAATGCCACCACTGTACCCCCCCACATAATACCACCACTGTGCCCGCCACATAATACCACCATTGTGCCCCCCCACATCATACCACCACTGTGCCCACCCACATAATACCACCACTGTGCCCCCCCACATAATACAACCACTGTACCCACCCACATAATACCACCACTGTGCCCCCCCCACATAATAATGCCACCACTGTGCCCCGCAAATAATAATGCCACCACTGTGCCCCACAAATAATAATGTCACCACTGTGCCCAGCACATAATAATGCCACCACTGTGCCCCCCCACATAATACCACCACTGTGCCCCCCACATAATACCACCACTGTGCCCCCCCACATAATAATGCCAACACTGTGCCCCGCACATAATAATGCCACCACTGTGCCCCCCCACATAATACCACCACTGTGCCCCCCCACAAAATACCACCACTGTGCTCCCCTCATAATACCACCATTGTGCCCCCCCACACAATACCACCACTGTGCCCCTCACATAATACCACCACTGTGCCCCCCACATAATACCACCACTGTGCCCCCCACATAATACCACCGCTGTGCCCACCCCACATAATACCACCACTGTGCCCCCCACATAATAATGCCACCACTGTGCCCCTCCACATAATAATGCCACCACTGTGCCCCGCACATAATACCACTACTGTGCCCCCCACATAATACCACCACTGTGCCACCCACATCATAATACCTCCACTGTGCCCCCCCACAAAATACCACCACTGTGCCCCCACACATAATACCACCACAGTGCCCCCCCACATAACACCACCACTGTGCCTTCCCACATAATACCACCACTGTGCCCCCCCACATAATAATGCCACCACTGTGCCCCGCACATAATACCACCACTGTGCCTCCCCACATAATACCACCACTGTGCCCCCACACATAATACCACCACTGTGCCCCCCCACATAATACCACCACTGTGCCCACCCACATACCACCATTGTGCCCCATACATAATACCACCACTGTGCCCCCCACATAATACCACCACTGTGCCCCCCACATAATACCACCACTTTGACCCCCACATAATACCACCACTGTGCCCCCACATAATACCACCACTGTGCCCCCCCACATAATACAACCTCTGTGCCCCCCCACATAATACCACCTACCACCACTGTGCCCCCCCACATAATACCACCACTGTGCCCACCCCACATAATACCACCACTGTGCCCCACCATATAATACCACCACTGTGCCCCCCACGTAATACCACCATTGTGCCCACCACATGATAACACCACTGTGCCCCCCCCACATAATACCACCACTGTGCCCGCCCACATAATACCACCACTGTGCCCCCCCGCATAATACCACCACTGTGCCCCCCGCATAATACCACCAATGTGCCCCCTCATATAATACCACCACTGTGCCCCCCACATAATACCACCATTGTGCCCCCCACATAATACCACCACTGTGCCCCCCCACATAATACGACCACTGTGCCGACCACATAATACCACCACTGTTCCCCCCCACATAATAATGCCACCACTGTGCAACACACATAATAATGCCACCACTCTGCCCCCCCACATAATACCACCACTGTGCCCCCCACATAATACCACCATTGTGCCCCCCCACATAACACCACCACTGTGCCCCCCCACATAATACCACCACTGTGCCCCCACACATAATAATGCCACCACTGTGCCCCGCACATAATAATGCCACCACTGTGCCCCCCCACATAATACCACCACTGTGCCCCCCACATAATACCACCACTGTGCCCCCCCCACAAAATACCACCACTGTGCCCCTCCACATAATACCACCACTGTGCCCCTGCACATAATTCCACCACTGTGCCCCCACATAATACCACCACTGTGCCCCCCACATAATACCACCACTGTGCCCCCCCACATAACACCACCACTGTGCCCCCCCACATAATACCACCACTGTGCCCCCCCACATAATAATGCCAACACTGTGCCCCGCACATAATAATGCCACCACTGTGCCCCCCCACATAATACCACCACTGTGCCCCCCACATAATACCACCACTGTGCCCCCCACATAATACCACCATTGTGCCCCCCACATAATACCACCACTGTGCCCCCCCACATAATACCACCACTGTGAACCTCACATAATACCACCACTGTGCCCCCCACATAATACCACCACTGTGCCCAGCCCACATAATACCACCACTGTGCCCCCCACATAATAATGCCACCACTGTGCCCCTCCACATAATAATGCCACCACTGTGCCCCGCACATAATACCACCACTGTGCCCCCCACATAATACCACCACTGTGCCACCCACATCATAATACCACCACTGTGCCCCCCCACATAATACCACCACTGTTCCCCCCACACATAATACCACCACTGTGCCCCCCCACATAACACCACCACTGTGCCCCCCCACATAATACCACCACTGTGCCCCCCCACATAATAATGCCACCACTGTGCCCCGCACATAATACCACCACTATGCCAACACACATAATACCACCACTGTGCCCCCCACATAATACCACCACTGTGCCCCCCACATAACACCACCACTGTGCCCCCCACATAACACCACCACTGTGCCCCCCCCACATAATACCACCACTGTGACCCCCCACATAATACCACCACTGTGCCCACCCACATACCACCATTGTGCCCCCCAAATAATACCACCACTGTGCCCCCCACATAATACCACCAGTGTGACCCCCACATAATACCACCACTGTGCTCCCCCACATAATACCACCACTGTGCCCCCCCACATAATACCACCACTCTGCCCCCCCACATAATACCACCTACCACCACTGTGCCCCCCCACATAATACCACCGCTGTGCCCACCTCACATAATACCACCACTGTGCCCCCACACAATAATGCCAACACTGTGCCCCCCACATAATACCACCACTGTGGCCAATACATAATATTACCACCACTGTGCCCCCCCACATAATACCACCACTGTGTCTCCCACATAATACCACCACTGTGTCCCCCACATAATACCACCACTGTGCCTCCCCCACATAATACCACCACTGTGCCCCCCACATAATACCACCACTGAGCCCCCACATAATAATGACACCACTGTGCCCCGCACATAATACCACCACTGTTCCCCCCACATAATACCACCACTGTGCCCCCCCACATAATACCACCACTGTGCCCCCCACATAATACCTCCACTCTGCCCCCCCACATAACACCACCACTGTGCCCACCCAAATAATACCACCACTGTTCCCCCACACATAATACCACCACTGTGCCCACCCACATACCACCATTGTGCCCCATACATAATACCACCACTGTGCCCCCCACATAATATCACCACTGTGCCCCCCACATAATACCACCACTTTGACCCCCACATAATACCACCACTGTGCCCCCACATAATACCACCACTGTGCCCCCCCACATAATACCAACACTGTGCCCCCCCACATAATACCACCTACCACCACTGTGCCCCCCCACATAATACCACCACTGTGCCCACCCCACATAATACCACCACTGTGCCCCACCACATAATAATGCCACCACTGTGCCCCCCGCATAATACCACCACTGTGCCCAACACATATTACCACCACTGTGCCCCCTCACATAATATCACCACTGTGTTCCCCACATAATACCACCACTGTGTCCCCCACATAATACCACCACTGTGTCCCCCACATAATACCACCACTGTGCCCCCCACATAATACCACCTACCACCACTGTGCCCCCCCACATAATACCACCACTGTGCCCACCCCACATAATACCACCACTGTGCCCCCTCACATAGTAATGCCACCACTGTGCCCCCCCACATAATACCACCATTGTGACCCCCACATAATACCACCACTGTGCCCCCCACATAATACCACCACTGTGCCCCCCACATAATACCACCACTGTGACCCCCACATAATACCACCACTGTGCCCCCCACATAATACAACCAATGTGCCCCCCCACGTAATACCACCACTGTGACCCCCCACATAATACCACCTACCATCACTGTGCCCCCCCACATAATACCACCACTGTGCCCACCCCACATAATACCACGACTGTGCCCCCCACATAATAATGCCACCACTGTGCCCCCCACATAATACCACCACTGTGCCCAAAACATAATATTACCACCACTGTTCCCCCCCACATAATACCACTACTGTGTCCCCCACATAATACCACCACTGTGCACCCCACATAATACCACCACTGTGCCCCCAAATAATACCACCACTGTGCCCCCCCACATAATACCAACTACCATCACTGTGCCCCCCCACATAATACCACCACTGTGCCCCCCCACATAATAATGCCACCATTGTACCCTCCCACATAATACCACCACTGTGCCCCCCACATAATACCACCATTGTGCCCCCCACATAATACCACCACTGTGCCCCCCCCACATAATACCACCACTGTGCCCCCCCGCATAATATCACCACTGTGCCCCCCCACATAATACCACCACTGTGCCCCCCCACATAATACCACCACTGTGCCCACCCACATAATACCACCACTGTGCCCCCCACATAATACCACCACTGTGCCCCCCACATAATAATGCCACCACTGTGCCCCGCAAATAATAATGCCACCACTGTGCCCCGCACATAATAATGCCACCACTGTGCCCACCCACATAATACCATCACTGTGCCCCCCCACATAATACCACCACTGTGCCCCCACATAATACCACCACTGTGCCCTCCCACATAATAATGAAAACACTGTGCCCCACACATAATAATGCCACCACTGTGCCCCCCCCCACATAATACCACCACTGTGCCCCCCCACATAATACCACCACTGTTCCCCCCACATAATACCACCACTGTGCCCCCACATAATACCACCACTGTGCCCCCCCCACATAATACCACCACTGTGCCCCTCACATAATACCACCACTGTGCCCCCCCACATAATACCACCACTGTGCCCCCCCACATAAAACCACCTACCACCACTGTGCCCCCCCACATAATACCACCACTGTGCCCACCCCACATAATACCACCACTGTGCCCCCCCACATAATAATGCCACCACTGTGCCCCCCACTTAATACCACCACTGTGCCCAATACATAATATTACCACCACTGTGCCCCCCCACATTATGCCACCACTGTGTCCCCCACATAATACCACCACTGTGTCACCCACATAATACCACCACTGTGTCCCCCACATAATACCACCACTGTGCCTCCCCCACATAATACCACCACTGTGCCCCCCACACATAATACCACCACTGTGCCCCCCCCACATAATACCACCACTGTGCCCCCCACATAATAATGCCACCACTGTGCCCCGCACATAATACCACCACTGTGCCCCCCACATAATACCACCACTGTGCTCCCCCACATAATACCACCACTGTGCCCCCCCACATAATACCACCACTGTGCCCCCCCACATAACACCACCACTGTGCCCCCCCACATAATACCACCACTGTGCCCCCACACATAATACCACCACTGTGCCCCCACACATAATACCACCACTGTGCCCACCCACATACCACCATTGTGCCCCATACATAATACCACCACTGTGCCCCCCACATAATACCACCTCTGTGCTCCCCACATATTACCACCACTTTGACCCCCACATAATACCACCACTGTGCCCCCACATAATACCACCACTGTGCCCCCACATAATACCACCTACCACCACTGTGCCCCCCCACATAATACCACCACTGTGCCCACCCCACATAATACAACCACTGTGCCCCCTCACATAAAAATGCCACCACTGTGCCCCCCCGCATAATACCACCACGGTGCCCAACACATTACCACCACTCTTCCCCCCCACATAATACCACCACTGTGTCCCCCACATAATACCACCACTGTGTCCCACACATAATACCACCACTGTTCCCCCCACATAGTACCACCACTGTGCCCCCCACATAATACCACCTACCACCACTGTGCCCCCCCACATAATACCACCACTGTGCCCACCCCACATAATACCACCACTGTGCCCCCCCACATAATAATGCCACCACTGTGCCCCCCCACATAATACCACCACTGTCCCCCCCCACATAATACCACCACTGTGCCCCCCCATATAATACCACCACTGTGCCCCCCCACATAATACCACCGCTGTGCCCCTCCACATAATACCACCACTGTGCCCCTCCACATAATACCACCACTGTGCCCCCCACATAATACCACCACTGTGCCCCTCACATAATACCACCACTGTGCTCCCACGCATAATAACACCACTGTGCCCCCCCGCATAATACCACCACTGTGCCCCCCCACATAATACCACCACTGTGCCCCCCCACATAATACCACCACTGTGCCCCTCCACATAATACCACCACTGTCCCCCTCCACATAATACCACCATTGTGCCCCCCACATAATACCACCACTGTGCCCCCCACATAATACCACCACTGTGCCCCCCCATATAATACCACCACTGTGCCCCCCCATATAATACCACCACTGTGCCCCCCACATAATACCACCATTGTGCCCACCACATAATACCACCACTGTGCCCCCCCCATAATACCACCACTGTGCCCCTCCACATAATACCACCACTGTGCCCCTCCACATAATACCACCATTGTGCCCCCCACATAATACCACCACTGTGCCCCCCACATAATACCACCACTGTGCCCCCCCATATAATACCACAACTGTGCCCCCCCACATAATACCACCACTGTGCCCCTCACATAATACCACCAATGTGCCCCCCCACATAATAATGCCACCACGGTGCCCCGCACATAATAATGCCACCACTGTGCCCTCCCATATAATACCACCACTGTGCCCCTCCACTTAATACCACCACTGTGTCCCTCCACATACTAACACCACTGTGCCCCCCACATAATACCACCACTGTGCCCCCCCACATAATATCACCACTGTGCCCCCCCACATAATACCACCACTGTTCCCCCCCGCATAATACCACCACTGTGCCCCCCCCGCATAATACCACCACTGTGCCCCCCCAAATAATACCACCACGGTGCCCCCCACATAATACCACCATTGTGCCCCCCACATAATACCACCACTGTGCCCCCCCACATAATACCACCACTGTGCCCCCCACGTAATAACACCACTGTTCCCACACACATAATAATGCCACCACTGTGCCCCGCACATAATAATGCCACCACTGTGCCCCCCCACATAATACCACCACTGTGCCCCCCCGCACATAATACCACCACTGTGCCCCCCCATATAATACCACCACTGTGCCCCCCGCATAATACCACCACTGTGCCCCCCCGCATAATACCACCACTGTACCCCCCACATAATACCACCATTGTGTCCCCCACATAATACCACCACTGTGCCCCCCCACATAATGCCACCACTGTGCCCCCCACATAATACCACCACTGTGCCCCCCCGCATAATACCACCACTGTGCCCCCCGCATAATACCACCACTGTGCCCCCCATATAATACCACCACTGTGCCCCCCACATAATACCACCATTGTGCCCCCCACATAATACCACCACTGTGCCCCCCCACATAATACCACCACTGTGCCCCTCACATAATACCACCACTGTGCCCCCCACATAATACCACCTCTGTGCCCCCCTACATAATACCACCGCTGTGCCCACCCCACATAATACCACCACTGTGCCCCCCACATAATAATGCCACCACTGTGCCCCTCCACATAATAATGCCACCACTGTGCCCCGCACATAATACCACCACTGTGCCCCCCCCTATATAATACGACCACTGTGCCCCCCACATAATACCACCATTGTGCCCCCACATAATACCACCACTGTGCCCCCCCACATAATACCACCACTGTGCCCCGCAAATAATAATGCCACCACTGTTCCCCGCACATAATAATGCCACCACTGTGCCCCCCACATAATATTACCACCACTGTGCCCCCCACAAAATAATAATAACCCTAAACGGCCATTGTCAGCTGCTTCTTCACTCCCGACATCACTTCCCTGGCCGACATGTAATCCATGTGCCAATAAATCCACTACAATTTCACCAGCTCGTTGAGTACGACCTTTTACTCTCTCTTTCTGGATGAATACCACATAATTCGCCCCCCACATAATACCACCACTGTGCCCCCCCACATAACACCATCACTGTGCCCCCCACATAATACCACCGCTGTGCCCCCCCACATAATACCACCACTGTGCCCACCCACGTAATACCACCATTGTACCCCCCACATAATACCACCACTGTGCCCCCCACATAATACCACCACTGTGCCCCCCCACATAATACCACCACTGTGACCCCCACATAATACCACCACTGTGCCCCCCCACATAATACCACCACTGTGACCCCCACATAATACCACCACTGTGCCCCCCCACATAATACCACCTACCACCACTGTGCCCCCCCACATAATACCACCACTGTGCCCACCCCACATAATACCACCACTGTGCCCCCCACATAATAATGCCACCACTGTGCCCCCCACATAATACCACCACTGTACCCAACACATAATACCACCACTGTGCCCCCCCACATAACACCACCACTGTGCCCCCCCACATAATACCACCACTGTGGCCCCCCACATAATACCACCACTGTGCCCACCCACATAATACCACATTGTGCCCCCCACATAATACCATCACTGTGCCCCCCACATAATACCACCACTGTGCCCCCCACATAATACCACCACTGTGACCCCCACATATTTCCACCACTGTGCCCCCCACATAATACCACCACTGTGCCCCCCCACATAATACCACCACTGTGCCCCCCACATAATACCACCTACCACCACTGTGCCCCCCCACATAATACCACCACTGTGCCCACCCCACATAATACCACCACTATGCCCCCCAACATAATAATGCCACCACTGTGCCCCCCACATAATACCACCACTGTGCCCAACACATAATATTACCACCACTGTGCCCCCCCAAATAATACCATCACTGTGTCCCCCACATAATACCACCACTGTGCCCCCCACATAATACCACCACTGTGCCCCCCACATAATACCACCTACCACCACTGTGCCCCCCCACATAATACCACCACTGTGCCCACCCTACATAATACCACCACTGTGCCCCCCCACATAATAATGCCACCACTGTACCCCCCCACATAATACCACCACTGTGCCCGCCACATAATACCACCATTGTGCCCCCCCACATCATACCACCACTGTGCCCACCCACATAATACCACCACTGTGCCCCCCCACATAATACAACCACTGTACCCACCCACATAATACCACCACTGTGCCCCCCCCACATAATAATGCCACCACTGTGCCCCGCAAATAATAATGCCACCACTGTGCCCCACAAATAATAATGTCACCACTGTGCCCAGCACATAATAATGCCACCACTGTGCCCCCCCACATAATACCACCACTGTGCCCCCCACATAATACCACCACTGTGCCCCCCCACATAATAATGCCAACACTGTGCCCCGCACATAATAATGCCACCACTGTGCCCCCCCACATAATACCACCACTGTGCCCCCCCACAAAATACCACCACTGTGCTCCCCTCATAATACCACCATTGTGCCCCCCCACACAATACCACCACTGTGCCCCTCACATAATACCACCACTGTGCCCCCCACATAATACCACCACTGTGCCCCCCACATAATACCACCGCTGTGCCCACCCCACATAATACCACCACTGTGCCCCCCACATAATAATGCCACCACTGTGCCCCTCCACATAATAATGCCACCACTGTGCCCCGCACATAATACCACTACTGTGCCCCCCACATAATACCACCACTGTGCCACCCACATCATAATACCTCCACTGTGCCCCCCCACAAAATACCACCACTGTGCCCCCACACATAATACCACCACAGTGCCCCCCCACATAACACCACCACTGTGCCTTCCCACATAATACCACCACTGTGCCCCCCCACATAATAATGCCACCACTGTGCCCCGCACATAATACCACCACTGTGCCTCCCCACATAATACCACCACTGTGCCCCCACACATAATACCACCACTGTGCCCCCCCACATAATACCACCACTGTGCCCACCCACATACCACCATTGTGCCCCATACATAATACCACCACTGTGCCCCCCACATAATACCACCACTGTGCCCCCCACATAATACCACCACTTTGACCCCCACATAATACCACCACTGTGCCCCCACATAATACCACCACTGTGCCCCCCCACATAATACAACCTCTGTGCCCCCCCACATAATACCACCTACCACCACTGTGCCCCCCCACATAATACCACCACTGTGCCCACCCCACATAATACCACCACTGTGCCCCACCATATAATACCACCACTGTGCCCCCCACGTAATACCACCATTGTGCCCACCACATGATAACACCACTGTGCCCCCCCCACATAATACCACCACTGTGCCCGCCCACATAATACCACCACTGTGCCCCCCCGCATAATACCACCTCTGTGCCCCCCGCATAATACCACCAATGTGCCCCCTCATATAATACCACCACTGTGCCCCCCACATAATACCACCATTGTGCCCCCCACATAATACCACCACTGTGCCCCCCCACATAATACGACCACTGTGCCGACCACATAATACCACCACTGTTCCCCCCCACATAATAATGCCACCACTGTGCAACACACATAATAATGCCACCACTCTGCCCCCCCACATAATACCACCACTGTGCCCCCCACATAATACCACCATTGTGCCCCCCACATAATACCACCACTGTGCCCCCCCACATAATACCACCACTGTGCCCCCCACATAATACCACCACTGTGCCCCCTCATATAATACCACCACTGTGCCCCCCACATAATACCACCATTGTGCCCCCCCACATAATACCACCACTGTGCCCCCCACATAATACCACCACTGTGCCCCCCCACATAATAATGCCACCACTGTGCCCCACACATAATAATGCCACCACTGTCCCCCGCACATAATACCACCACTGTGCCACCCCACATAATACCACCACTGTGCCCCCCCATATAATACCACCACTGTGCCCCCCCACATAATACCACCACTGTGCCCCTCCACGTAATACCACCACTGCGCCCCTCCACATAATACCACCACTGTGCCCCCCACATAATACCATCACTGTGCCCCCCATATAATACCACCACTGTGCCCCCCCGCATAATACCACCACTGTGCCCCCCCACATAATACCACCACTGTGCCCCTCCACATAATACCACCACTGTGCCCCTCCACATAATACCACCATTGTGCCCCCCACATAATACCACCACTGTGCCCCCATATAATACCACCACTGTGCCCACCACATAATACCACCATTGTGCCCCCCACATGATAACACCACTGTGCCCCCCCACATAATACCACCACTGCGCCCCCCACATAATACCACCACGGTGCCCCCCACATAATAATGCCACCACTGTGCCCCGCACATAATAATGCCACCACTGTGCCCTCCCACATAATACCACCACTGTGCCCCTCCACATAATACCACCACTGTGCCCCTCCACATAATACCACCACTGTGCCCCCCACATAATAGCACCACTGTGCCCCCCACATAATACCACCACTGTGCCCCCCCACATAATACAACCACTGTGCCCCCCCGCATAATACCACCACTGTGCCCCCCGCATAATACCACCACTGTGCCCCCCCGCATAATACCACCACTGTGCCCCCCCGCATAATACCACCACTGTGCCCCCCCACATAATACCACCACTGTGCCCCCCCACATAATGCCACCACTGTGCCCACCCACATAATACCACAACTGTGCCCACCCACATAATACCACCACTGTTCCCCCAAACATAATACCACCACTGTGCCCACCCACATAACACCACCACTGTGCCCCCCACATAATACCACCACTGTGCCCACCCAAAATAATACTACCACTGTGCCCCCCCACACAATACCCCCACTGTGCCCCACATAATAATGCCACCTCTGTGCCCCCCCACATAATACCACCACTGTGTCCCACATAATAATGCCACCACTGTGTCCCCCACATAATGCCACCACTGTGCCCCACATAGTAATGCCACCACTGTGCCCCACATAATAATGCCACCATTGTGCCCCCCACATAATACCACCACTGTGCCCGCCCACATAATACCACCACTGTGCCCCCCCCACATAATGTCATCACTGTGCCCCCACATGTCACCACTGTGCCCCCCACATAATAATACAACCACTGTGCCCCCCACATAATATTACCACCACCACTGTGCCACCCACGTAATAAACAACTACTGTGCCCCCCACATGATATTACCACAACTGTGCTCCCACATAATGCCACCACTGTGTCCCCCACATAATAATGCCACCACTGTGCCCCCTCACATAATGCCACCACTGTCCCCCATGTAATATACCACCACTGTGCCCCCCACATAATACCACCACTGTGCCCCCCCACATAATACCACCACTGTGCCCCCCACATAATACCACCTACCACCACTGTGCCCCCCCACATAATACCACCACTGTGCCCACACCACATAATACCACCACTGTGCCCCCTCACATAATAATGCCACCACTGTGCCCCCCACATAACACCAACACCGTGCCCAACACATAATATTACCACCACTGTGCCCCCCCACATAATACCACCACTGTGTCCCCCACATAATACCACCACTGTGCCCCCCACATAATACCACCACTGTGCTCACCACATAATACCACCTACCACCACTGTACCCCCCACATAATACCACCACTGTGCCCACAATACATAATACCCCCACTGTGCCCCCCACATAATAATGCCACCACTGTGCCCCCCCCACATAATACCACCATTGTGCCCCCCACATAATACCACCACTGTGCCCCCCGCATAATACCACCACTGTGCCCCCCCACATAATACCACCGCTGTGCCCCCCCACATAATACCACCACTGTGCCCCCCCACATAATACCACCACTGTGCCCACCCACATAATACCACCACTGTGCCCCCCCACATAATACCACCACTGTGCCCACCCACATAATACCACCACTGTGCCCCCCCACATAATAATGCCACCAATGTGCCCCGCACATAAAAATGCCACCACTGTGCCCCCCACATAATACCATCACTGTACCCCCCCACCTAATACCACCACTGTGCCCCCCACATAATACCACCACTGTACCCCCCACATAATAATGCCACCACTGTGCCCCGCACATAATAATGCCACCACTGTGCCCCCCCACATAATACCACCACTGTGCCCCCCCCATAATACCACCACTGTCCCCCCCACATAATACCACCTCTGTGCCCCCACATAATACCACCACTGTGCCCCCCACATAGTACCACCATTGTGCCCCCCCACATAATACCACCACTGTGCCCCCCACATAATACCACCACTGTGCCCCCCACATAATACCACCACTGTGACCCCCACATAATACCACCACTGTGCCCAACACATAATACCACCACTGTGCCCCCCCACATAATTCCACCACTGTGCCCCCCACATAATACCACCTACCACCACTGTGCCCCCCACATAATACCACCACTGTGCCCACCCCACATAATACCACCACTGTGCCCCCCCACATAATAATGCCACCACTGTGCCCCCCACATAATACCACCACTGTGCCCAAAACATAATATTACCACCACTGTGCCCCCCCCCACATAATAACACCACTGTGTCCCCCACATAATACCACCACTGTGCCCCCCACATAATACCACCACTGTGCCCCCCACATAATACCACCACTGTGCCCCCCACATAATACCACCTACCACCACTGTGCCCCCCCACATAATAACACCACTGTGCCCACCCTACATAATACCACCACTGTGCTCCCCCACACAATAATGCCTCCACTGTACCCCCCCACATAATACCACCATTGTGCCACCCACATAATACCACCACTGTGCCCCCCCATAATACCACCATTGTGCCCCCACATAATACCACCACTGTGCCCCCCCACATAATACCACCACTGTGCCCCCCGCATAATATCACCACTGTGCCCCCCACATAATACCACCACTGTGCCCACCCAAAATAATACTACCACTGTGCCCCCCCACACAATACCCCCACTGTGCCCCACATAATAATGCCACCTCTGTGCCCCCCCACATAATACCACCACTGTGCCCCACATAATAATGCCACCACTGTGTCCCCCACATAATGCCACCACTGTGCCCCACATAGTAATGCCACCACTGTGCCCCACATAATAATGCCACCATTGTGCCCCCCACATAATACCACCACTGTGCCCGCCCACATAATACCACCACTGTGCCCCCCCCACATAATGTCATCACTGTGCCCCCACATGTCACCACTGTGCCCCCCACATAATAATACAACCACTGTGCCCCCCACATAATATTACCACCACCACTGTGCCACCCACGTAATAAACAACTACTGTGCCCCCCACATGATATTACCACAACTGTGCTCCCACATAATGCCACCACTGTGTCCCCCACATAATAATGCCACCACTGTGCCCCCTCACATAATGCCACCACTGTCCCCCATGTAATATACCACCACTGTGCCCCCCACATAATACCACCACTGTGCCCCCCCACATAATACCACCACTGTGCCCCCCACATAATACCACCTACCACCACTGTGCCCCCCCACATAATACCACCACTGTGCCCACACCACATAATACCACCACTGTGCCCCCTCACATAATAATGCCACCACTGTGCCCCCCACATAACACCAACACCGTGCCCAACACATAATATTACCACCACTGTGCCCCCCCACATAATACCACCACTGTGTCCCCCACATAATACCACCACTGTGCCCCCCACATAATACCACCACTGTGCTCACCACATAATACCACCTACCACCACTGTACCCCCCACATAATACCACCACTGTGCCCACAATACATAATACCCCCACTGTGCCCCCCACATAATAATGCCACCACTGTGCCCCCCCCACATAATACCACCATTGTGCCCCCCACATAATACCACCACTGTGCCCCCCGCATAATACCACCACTGTGCCCCCCCACATAATACCACCGCTGTGCCCCCCCACATAATACCACCACTGTGCCCCCCCACATAATACCACCACTGTGCCCACCCACATAATACCACCACTGTGCCCCCCCACATAATACCACCACTGTGCCCACCCACATAATACCACCACTGTGCCCCCCCACATAATAATGCCACCAATGTGCCCCGCACATAAAAATGCCACCACTGTGCCCCCCACATAATACCATCACTGTACCCCCCCACCTAATACCACCACTGTGCCCCCCACATAATACCACCACTGTACCCCCCACATAATAATGCCACCACTGTGCCCCGCACATAATAATGCCACCAATGTGCCCCCCCACATAATACCACCACTGTGCCCCCCCCCATAATACCACCACTGTCCCCCCCACATAATACCACCTCTGTGCCCCCACATAATACCACCACTGTGCCCCCCACATAGTACCACCATTGTGCCCCCCTACATAATACCACCACTGTGCCCCCCACATAATACCACCACTGTGCCCCCCACATAATACCACCACTGTGACCCCCACATAATACCACCACTGTGCCCAACACATAATACCACCACTGTGCCCCCCCACATAATTCCACCACTGTGCCCCCCACATAATACCACCTACCACCACTGTGCCCCGCACATAATACCACCACTGTGCCCACCCCACATAATACCACCACTGTGCCCCCCCACATAATAATGCCACCACTGTGCCCCCCACATAATACCACCACTGTGCCCAAAACATAATATTACCACCACTGTGCCCCCCCCACATAATAACACCACTGTGTCCCCCACATAATACCACCACTGTGCCCCCCACATAATACCACCACTGTGCCCCCCACATAATACCACCACTGTGCCCCCCACATAATACCACCTACCACCACTGTGCCCCCCCACATAATAACACCACTGTGCCCACCCTACATAATACCACCACTGTGCTCCCCCACACAATAATGCCTCCACTGTACCCCCCCACATAATACCACCATTGTGCCACCCACATAATACCACCACTGTGCCCCCCATAATACCACCATTGTGCCCCCACATAATACCACCACTGTGCCCCCCCACATAATACCACCACTGTGCCCCCCGCATAATATCACCACTGTGCCCCCCACATAATACCACCACTGTGCCCCCCCACATAATACCACCACTGTGCCCACCCACATAATACCACCACTGTGCCCCCCACATAATACCACCACTGTGCCCACCCACATAATAATGCCACCACTGTGCCCCGCAAATAATAATGCCACCACTGTGCCCCGCACATAATAATGCCACCACTGTGCCCACCCACATAATAACATCACTGTACCCCCCCACATAATACCACCACTGTGCCCCCACATAATACCACCACTGTGCTCCCCCCACATAATAATGCCACCACTGTGCCCCCCCACATAATACCACCACTGTGCCCCCCACATAATACCACCACTGTGCCCCCCAAATAATACCACCACTGTGCCCCCCCCACATAATACCACCACTGTGCCCCTCACATAATACCACCACTGTGCCACCCACATAATACCACCACTGTGCCCCCCCACATAATACCACCGCTGTGCCCACCCCACATAATACCACCACTGTGCCCCCCACATAATAATGCCACCACTGTGCCCCTCCACATAATAATGCCACCACTGTGCGCCGCACATAATGCCACCACTGTGCCCCCCACATAATACCACCACTGTGCCACCCACATCATAATACCACCACTGTGCCCCCCCACATAATACCACCACTGTGCCCCCCACACATAATACCACCACTGTGCCCCCCCACAACACCACCACTGTGCCCCCCCACATAATACCACCAGTGTGCCCCCCACATAATAATGCCACCACTGTGCCCCGCACATAATAACACCACTGTGCCCCCCCACATAATACCATCACTGTGCCCCCCCCACATAATACCACCTACCACCACTGTGCCCCCCCACATAATACCACCACTGTGCCCACCCCACATAATTCCACCACTGTGCCCCCCCACATAATACCACCTACCACCACTGTGCCCCCCCACATAATACCACCACTGTGCCCACCCCACATAATACCACCACTGTGCCCCCCCCACATAATAATGCCACCACTGTGCCCCCCACATAATACCACCACTTTCCCCAATACATAATATTACCACCACTGTGCCCCCCCACATAATACCACCACTGTGACCCCCACATAATACCACCACTGTGCCCCCCCACATAATACCACCACTGTGTCCCCCCCACATAATACCACCTACCACCACTGTGCCCCCCCGCATAATACCACCACTATGCCCACCCCACATAATACCACCACTGTGCCCCCCCACATAATAATGCCACCACTGTGCCCCCCACATAATACCACCACTGTGCTCAATACATAATATTACCACCACTGTGCCCCCCCACATAATACCACCACTGTGACCACCCACATAATACCACCACTGTGCCCCCCCACATAATACCACCACTGTGCCCACCCACATAATACCACCACTGTGCCCCCCCACATAATAATGCCACCAATGTGCCCCGCAAATAATAATGCCACCACTGTGCCCCGCACATAAAAATGCCACCACTGTGCCCCCCACATAATACCATCACTGTACCCCCCCACATAATACCACCACTGTGCCCCCCACATAATACCACCACTGTACCCCCCACATAATAATGCCACCACTGTGCCCCGCACATAATAATGCCACCACTGTGCCCCCCCACATAATACCACCACTGTGCCCCCCCATATAATACCACCACTGTCCCCCCCACATAATACCACCACTGTGCCCCCACATAATACCACCACTGTGCCCACCCACATAATAATGCCACCACTGTGCCCCGCAAATAATAATGCCACCACTGTGCCCCGCACATAATAATGCCACCACTGTGCCCACCCACATAATACCATCACTGTACCCCCCCACATAATACCACCATTGTACCCCCACATAATACCACCACTGTGCTCCCCCCACATAATAATGCCAACACTGTGCCCCGCACATAATAATGCCACCACTGTGCCCCCCCACATAATACCACTACTGTGCCCCCCACATAATACCACCACTGTGCCCCCCACATAATACCACCACTGTGCCCCCCCACATAATACCACCACTGTGCCCCTCACATAATACCACCACTGTGCCACCCACATAATACCACCACTGTGCCCCCCCACATAATACCACCGCTGTGCCCACCCCACATAATACCACCACTGTGACCCCCACATAATAATGCCACCACTGTGCCCCTCCACATAATAATGCCACCACTGTGCGCCGCACATAATGCCACCACTGTGCCCCCCACATAATACCACCACTGTGCCCCCCACATCATAATACCACCACTGTGCCCCCCCACATAATACCACCACTGTGCCCCCCACACATAATACCACCACTGTGCCCCCCCACAACACCACCACTGTGCCCCCCCACATAATACCACCAGTGTGCCCCCCACATAATAATGCCACCACTGTGCCCCGCACATAATAACACCACTGTGCCCCCCCACATAATACCATCACTGTGCCCCCCCACATAATACCACCACTGTGCCCCCCCCACATAATACCACCTACCACCACTGTGCCCCCCCACATAATACCACCACTGTGCCCACCCCACATAATACCACCACTGTGCCCCCCCACATAATACCACCTACCACCACTGTGCCCCCCCACATAATACCACCACTGTGCCCACCCCACATAATACCACCACTGTGCCCCCCCCACATAATAATGCCACCACTGTGCCCCCCACATAACACCACCACTGTGCCCAATACATAATATTACCACCACTGTGCCCCCCACATAATACCACCACTGTGACCCCCACATAATACCACCACTGTGCCCCCCCACATAATACCACCACTGTGCCTCCCCCACATAATACCACCACTGTGCCCCCCACACATAATACCACCACTGTGCCCCCCCACATAATACCACCACTGTGCCCCCCACATAATAATGCCACCACTGTGCCCCGCACATAATACCACCACTGTGCCCCCCACATAATACCACCACTGTGCCCCCCCACATAATACCACCACTTTGCCCCCCCACATAATACCACCACTGTGCCCCCCCACATAACACCACCACTGTGCCCCCCCACATAATACCACCACTGTGCCCCCACACATAATACCACCACTGTGCCCCCCCACATAATACCACCACTGTGCCCACCCACATACCACCATTGTGCCCCATACATAATACCACCACTGTGCCCCCCACATAATACCACCACTGTGCCCCCCACATAATACCACCACTTTGACCCCCACATAATACCACCACTGTGCCCCCACATAATACCACCACTGTGCCCCCCACATAATACAATCTACCACCACTGTGCCCCCCCACATAATACCACCACTGTGCCCACCCCACATAATACCACCACTGTGCCCTCCCACATAATAATGCCACCACTGTGCCCCCCCGCATAATACCACCACGGTGCCCAACACATATTACCACCACTGTGCCCCCCCACATAATACCACCACTGTGTCCCCCACATAATACCAGCACTGTGTCCCCCACATAATACCACCACTGTTCCCCCCACATAATACCACCACTGTGCCCCCCTACATAATACCACCTACCACCACTGTGCCCCCCCACATAATACCACCACTGTGCCCACCCCACATAATACCACCACTGTGCCCCCTCACATAATAATGCCACCACTGTGCCCCCCCACATAATACCACCATTGTGCCCCCCACATAATACCACCACTGTGCCCCCCCACATAATACCACCACTGTGCCCCCCACATAATACCACCACTGTGCCCCCCCACATAATAATGCCACCACTGTGCCCCGCACATAATAATGCCACCACTGTGCCCCCCCACATTATACCACCACTGTGCCCCCCCCACATAATACCACCACTGTGCCCCTCCATATAATACCACCACTGTGCCCCTCCACATAATACCACCACTGTGCCCCCCCACATAATACCACCACTGTGCACCCCACATAATACCACCACTGTGCCCCCCGCATAATACCACCACTGTGCCCCCCCACATAATACCACCACTGTGCCCCCCCTGATAATACCACCACTGTGCCCCTCCACATAATACCACCACTGTGCCCCTCTACATAATACCACCATTGTACCCCCCACATAATACTACCACTGTGCCCCCCACATAATACCACCACTGTGCCCCCCCATATAATACCACCACTGTGCCCCCCACATAATACCACCATTGTGCCCCCCACATGATAACACCACTGTGCCCCCCCACATAATACCACCACTGTGCCCCCCACATAATACCACCACTGTGCCGCCCCACATAATAATGCCACCACGGTGCCCCGCACATAATAATGCCACCACTGTGCCCTCCCACATAATACCACCACTGTGCCCCTCCACATAATACCACCACTGTGCCCCTCCACATAATACCACCACTGTGCCCCACACATAATACCACCACTGTGCCCCCCCACATAATACCACCACTGTGCCCCCCACATAATACCACCACTGTGCCCCCCCGCATAATACCACCACTGTGCCCCCCCATATAATACCACCACTATGCCCCCCACATAATACCACCATTGTGCCCCCCACATAATACCACCACTGTGCCCCCCCAAATAATACCACCACTGTGCCCCCCACATAATACCACCACTGTGCCCCCCCACATAATAATGCCACCACTGTGCCCCGCACATAATAATGCCACCACTTTGCCTCCCCAAATAATACCACCACTGTGCCCCCCACATAATACCACCACTGTGCCCCCCATATAATACCACCACTGTGCCCCCCGCATAATACCACCACTGTGCCCCCCCTGATAATACCACCACTGTGCCCCCCCATATAATACCACCACTGTGCCCCACAAATAATACCACCATTGTGCCCCTCACATAATACCACCACTGTGCCGCCCCCACATAATAACACCACTGTGCCCCCCACATAATACCACCATTGTGCCCCCCACATAATACCACCACTGTGCCCCCCCATATAATGCCACCACTGTGCCCCCTCGCATAATACAACCACTGTGCCCCCCCTGATAATACCACCACTGTGCCCCCCATATAATACCACCACTGTGCCCCCCACATAATACCACCATTGTGCCCCCCACATAATACCACCACTGTGCCCCCCCACATAATACCACCACTGTGCCCCCCGCATAATACCACCACTGTGTCCCCCATATAATACCACCACTGTGCCCCCACATAATACCACCATTGTGCCCCCCACATAATACTACCACTGTGCCCCCCCCACATAATACCACCACTGTGCCCCCCCACATAATAATGCCACCACTGTGCCCCGCACATAATAATGCCACCACTGTTCCCCCCCACATAATACCACCACTGTGCCACCCACATAATACCAACACTGTGCCCCCCCCACATAATACCACCACTGTGCCCCTCCACATAATACCACCACTGTGCCCCTCCACATAATTCCACCACTGTGCCCCCACATAATACCACCACTGTGCCCCCCACATAATACCACCACTGTGCCCCCCCACATAACACCACCACTGTGCCCCCCCACATAATACCACCACTGTGCCCCCACACATAATAATGCCACCACTGTGCCCCGCACATAATAATGCCACCACTGTGCCCCCCCACATAATACCACCACTGTGCCCCCCACATAATACCACCACTGTGCCCCCCCCACATAATACCACCACTGTGCCCCTCCACATAATACCACCACTGTGCCCCTCCACATAATTCCACCACTGTGCCCCCACATAATACCACCACTGTGCCCCCCACATAATACCACCACTGTGCCCCCCCACATAACACCACCACTGTGCCCCCCCACATAATACCACCACTGTGCCCCCCACCACTGTGCCCCCCCGCATAATACCACCACTGTGCCACCCCACATAATACCACCACTGTGCCCCCCCACATAATACCACCACTGTGCCCCTCCACATATTACCACCATTGTGCCCCCCACATAATACCACCACTGTGCCCCCCACATAATACCACCACTGTGCCCCACCATATAATACCACCACTATGCACACCACATAATACCACCATTGTGTCCCCCACATGATAACACCACTGTGCCCCCCACATAATACCACCACTGTGCCCCCCACATAATACCACCACTGTGCCCCCCACATAATAATGCCACCACGGTGCCCCCCACATAATAATGCCACCACGGTGCCCCGCACATAATAATGCCACCACTGTGCCCTCCCACATAATACCACAACTGTGCCCCTCCACATAATACCACCACTGTGCCCCTCCACATAATACCACCACTGTGCCCCCCACATAATACCACCACTGCGCCTCCCACATAATACCACCACTGTGCCCCCCCACATAATACAACCACTGTGCCCCCCCGCATAATACCACCACTGTGCCCCCCGCATAATACCACCACTGTGCCCCCTGCATAATACCACCACTGTGCCCCCCCGCATAATACCACCACTGTGCCCCCCCGCATAATACTACCACTGTGCCCCCCCACATAATACCACTACTGTGCCCACCCATATAATACCACCACTGTTCCCCCCCACATAATACCACCACTGTTCCCCCCCACATAATACCACCACTTTGCCCACCCACATAATACCACCACTGTGCCCCCCACATAATACCACCACTGTGCCCCCCCTCATAATACCACCACTGTGCTGACCCACATAATACCACCACTGTGCCCACCCAAAATAATACTACCACTGTGCCCCCCCACACAATACCACCACTGTGCCCCATATAATAATGCCACCACTGTGCCCCCCCACATAATACCACCACTGTGCCCCACATAATAATGCCACCACTGTGTCCCCCACATAATAATGCCACCACTGTGCCCCACATAGTAATGCCACCACTGTGCCCCACATAATAATGCCACCACTGTGCCCCCCACATAATACCACCACTGTGCCCGCCCACATAATACCACCACTATGCCCCCCACATAATGTCATCACTGTGCCCCCACATGTCACCACTGTGCCCACCACATAATAATACAACCACTGTGCCCCCCACATAATATTACCACCACCACTGTGCCCCCCACGTAATATACCACTACTGTGCCCCCCACATAATATTACCACCACTGTGCTCCCACATAATAATGCCACCACTGTGTCCCCCACATAATGCCACCACTGTGCCCCCTCACATAATGCCACCACTGTGCCCCATGTAATATACCACCACTGTGCCCCCCACATAATACCACCACTGTGCCCCCCACATAATACCACCACTGTGCCCCCCCACATAATACCACCTACCACCACTGTGCCCCCCCACATAATACCACCACTGTGCCCACCCCACATAATACCACCACTGTGCAACCTCACATAATAATGCCACCACTGTGCCCCCCATATAATACCACCACTGTGCCCAACACATAATATTACCACCACTGTGCCCCCCCACATAATACCACCACTGTGCCCCCCACATAATACCACCACTGTGCCCCCCCCACATAATACCACCACTGTGCCCCCCACATAATACCACCACTGTGCCCCCCCGCATAATACCACCACTGTGCCCCCCACATAATACCACCACTGTGCCCCCCCACATAATACCACCACTGTGCCCCTCCACATAATACCACCATTGTGCCCCCCACATAATACCACCACTGTGCCCCCCACATAATACCACCACTGTGCCCCACCATATAATACCACCACTATGCACACCACATAATACCACCATTGTGTCCCCCACATGATAACACCACTGTGCCCCCCACATAATACCACCACTGTGCCCCCCACATAATACCACCACTGTGCTCCCCACATAATAATGCCACCACGGTGCCCCCCACATAATAATGCCACCACGGTGCCCCGCACATAATAATGCCACCACTGTTCCCTCCCACATAATACCACCACTGTGCCCCTCCACATAATACCACCACTGTGCCCCTCCACATAATACCACCACTGTGCCCCCCACATAATACCACCACTGCGCCCCCCACATAATACCACCACTGTGCCCCCCCACATAATACAACCACTGTGCCCCCCCGCATAATACCACCACTGTGCCCCCCGCATAATACCACCACTGTGCCCCCCGCATAATA
This sequence comes from Dendrobates tinctorius, assembly GCF_039654945.1. NCBI lineage: Eukaryota > Metazoa > Chordata > Amphibia > Anura > Dendrobatidae > Dendrobates > Dendrobates tinctorius. The sequence goes on along the minus strand of NW_027361928.1, from coordinate 1,746,519 downwards.
CCACCACTGTGCCCCCCCATATAATACCACCACTGTGCCCCCCCACATAATACCACCACTGTGCCCACCCATATAATACCACCACTGTACCCCCCCACATAATACCACCACTGTGCCCACCCACATAATACCACCACTGTTCCCCCCACATAATACCACCACTGTTCCCCCCCACATAATACCACCACTTTGCCCACCCACATAATACCACCACTTTGCCCCCCACATAATACCACCACTGTGCCCCCCCTCATAATACCACCACTGTGCCGACCCACATAATACCACCACTGTGCCCACCCAAAATAATACTACCCTGTGCCCCCCCACACAATACCACCACTGTGCCCCATATAATAATGCCACCACTGTGCCCCCCCACATAATACCACCACTGTGCCCCACATAATAATGCCACCACTGTGTCCCCCACATAATAATGCCACCACTGTGCCCCACATAGTAATGCCACCACTGTGCCCCACATAATAATGCCACCACTGTGCCCCCCACATAATACCACCACTGTGCCCGCCCACATAATACCACCACTATGCCCCCCACATAATGTCATCACTGTGCCCCCACATGTCACCACTGTGCCCACCACATAATAATACAACCACTGTGCCCCCCACATAATATTACCACCATCACTGTGCCCCCCACGTAATATACCACTACTGTGTCCCCCACATAATATTACCACCACTGTGCTCCCACATAATAATGCCACCACTGTGTCCCCCACATAATGCCACCACTGTGCCCCCTCACATAATGCAACCACTGTGCCCCATGTAATATACCACCACTGTGCCCCCCACATAATACCACCATTGTGCCCCCCCCACATAATACCACCACTGTGCCCCCCCACATAATACCACCTACCACCACTGTGCCCCCCACACATAATACCACCACTGTGCCCACCCCACATAATACCACCACTGTGCCCCCTCACATAATAATGCCACCACTGTGCCCCCATATAATACCACCACTGTGCCCAACACATAATATTACCACCACTGTGCCCCCCCACATAATACCACCACTGTATCCCCCACATAATACCACCACTGTGCCCCCCACATAATACCACCACTGTGCTCCCCACATAATACCACCTACCACCACTGTACCCCCCACATATTACCACCATTGTGCCCACCCTACATAATACCCCCACTGTGCCCCCCCACATAATAATGCCACCACTGTGCCCCCCCCACATAATACCACCACTGTGCCCCCCCACATAATACCACCACTGTGCCCCCCACATAATACCACCATTGTGCCCCCCACATAATACCACCACTGTGCCCCCCCACATAATACCACCACTGTTCCCCCCCATATAATACCACCGCTGTGCCCCCCCACATAATACCACCACTGTGCCCCCCACATAATACCACCACTGTGCCCACCCACATAATACCACCACTGTGCCCCCCCACATAATACCACCACTGTGCCCACCCACATAATACCACCACTGTGCCCCCCCACATAATAATGCCACCAATGTGCCCCGCAAATAATAATGCCACCATTGTGCCCCGCACATATAAATGCCACAACTGTGCCCCCCCACATAATACCATCACTGTGCCCCCCCACATAATACCACCACTGTGCCCCCCACATAATACCACCACTGTACCCCCCACATAATAATGCCACCACTGTGCCCCGCACATAATAATGCCACCACTGTGCCCCCCCACATAATACCACCACTGTGCCCCCCCACATAATACCACCACTGTGCCCCCCCACATAATATCACCACTGTGCCCCCACATAATACCACCACTGTGCCCCCCCACATAATACCACCACTGTGCCCCCCCACATAATAACACCACTGTGCCCCCCCACATAATACCACCACTGTGCCCCCCACATAATACCACCACTGTGACCCCCACATAATACCACCACTGTGCCCCCCACATCATACCACCACTGTGCCCCCCCACATAATACCACCACTGTGCCCCCCCACATAATACCACCACTGTGCCCACCACAAATAATACCACCACTGTGCCCCTCCACATAATACCACCATTGTGCCCCCCACATAATACCACCACTGTGCCCCCCACATAATACCACCACTGTGCCCCCCATATAATACCACCACTGTGCCCACCACATGATAACACCACTGTGCCCCCCCACATAATACCACCACTGTGCCCCCCACATAATACCAACACTGTGCCCCCCACATAATAATGCCACCACGGTGCCCCGCACATAATAATGCCACCACTGTGCCCTCCCACATAATACCACCACTGTGCCCCTCCACATAATACCACCACTGTGCCCCTCCACATAACACCACCACTGTGCCCCCCAGATAATACCACCACTGTGCCCCCCCACATAATACAACCACTGTGCCCCCCCGCATAATACCACCACTGTGCCCCCCGCATAATACCACCACTGTGCCCCCCCGCATAATACCACCACTGTGCCCCCCCGCATAATACCACCACTGTGCCCCCCCGCATAATACCACCACTGTGCCCCCCCACATAATACCACCACTGTGCCCACCCACATAATACCACCACTGTGCCCCCCCACATAATACCACCACTGTGCCCACCCACATAATACCACCACTGTTCCCCCCCACATAATACCACCACGGTGCCCACCCACATAATACCACCACTGTGCCCCCCACATAATACCACCACTGTGCCCCCCCTCATAATACCACCACTGTGCCGACCCACATAATACCACCACTGTGCCCACCCAAAATAATACTACCACTGTGCCCCCCCACACAATACCACCACTGTGCCCCACATAATAATGCCACCTCTGTGCCCCCCCACATAATACCACCACTGTGCCCCACATAATAATGCCACCACTGTGTCCCCCACATAATAATGCCACCACTGTGCCCCACATAGTAATGCCACCACTGTGCCCCACATAATAATGCCACCACTGTGCCCCCCACATAATACCACCACTGTGCCCGCCCACATAATAATGCCACCACTGTGCCCCACATAGTAATGCCACCACTGTGCCCCACATAATAATGCCACCACTGTGCCCCCCACATAATACCACCACTGTGCCCGCCCACATAATACCACCACTGTGCCCCCCCTCACATAATATTACCACCACTGTGCCCCCCCACATAATACCAACACTGTGTCCCCCACATAATACCACCACTGTGCCCCCCACATAATACCACCACTATGCTCCCCACATAATACCACCTACCACCACTGTACCCCCCATATAATACCACCACTGTGCCCACCCTACATAATACCCCCACTGTGCCCCCCCACATAATAATGCCACCACTGTGCCCCCCCCACATAATACCACCAATGTGCCCCCCACATAATACCACCACTGTGCCCCCCACATAATACCACCATTGTGCCCCCCACATAATACCACCACTGTGCCCCCCCGCATAATACCACCACTGTGCCCCCCCACATAATACCACAGCTGTGCCCCCCCACATAATACCACCACTGTGCCCCCGCACATAATATCACCATTGTGCCCACCCACATAATACCACCACTGTGCCCCCCCACATAATACCACCACTGTGCCCCCCATATAATACCACCACTGTGCCCCCCCACATAATAATGCCACCACTGTGCCCCGCACATAATAATGCCACCACTGTGCCCCCCCACATAATACCACCACTGTGCCCCCCACATAATACCACCACTGTGCCCCCCCCCACATAATACCACCACTGTGCCCCTCCACATAATACCACCACTGTGCCCCTCCACATAATTCCACCACTGTGCCCCCACATAATACCACCACTGTGCCCCCCACATAATACCACCACTGTGCCCCCCACATAATACCACCACTGTGCCCCCCACATAATACCACCACTGTGCCCCACCATATAATACCACCACTATGCACACCACATAATACCATCATTGTGTCCCCCACATGATAACACCACTGTGCCCCCCACATAATACCACCACTGTGCCCCCCACTTAATACCACCACTGTGCCCCCCACATAATAATGCCACCACGGTGCCCCCCACATAATAATGCCACCACGGTGCCCCGCATATAATAATGCCACCACTGTGCCCTCCCACATAATACCACGACTGTGCCCCTCCACATAATTCCACCACTGTGCCCCTCCACATAATACCACCACTGTGCCCCCCACATAATGCCACCACTGCGCCCCCACATAATACCACCACTGTGCCCCCCCACATAATACAACCACTGTGCCCCCCCGCATAATACCACCACTGTGCCCCCCGCATAATACCACCACTGTGCCCCCCGCATAATACCACCACTGTGCCCCCCCGCATAATACCACCACTGTGCCCCCCCGCATAATACTACCACTGTGCCCCCCCACATAATACCACCACTGTGCCCCCCCACATAATACCACCACTGTGCCCACCCACATAATACAACCACTGTTCCCCCCCACATAATACCACCACTGTTCCCCCCCACATAATACCACCACTTTGCCCACCCACATAATACCACCACTGTGCCCCCCACATAATACCACCACTGTGCCCCCCCCTCATAATACCACCACTGTGCCGACCCACATAATACCACCACTGTGCCCACCCAAAATAATACTACCACTGTGCCCCCCCACACAATACCACCACTGTGCCCCATATAATAATGCCACCACTGTGCCCCCCCACATAATACCACCACTGTGCCCCACATAATAATGCCACCACTGTGTCCCCCACATAATAATGCCACCACTGTGCCCCACATAGTAATGCCACCACTGTGCCCCACATAATAATGCCACCACTGTGCCCCCCACATAATACCACCACTGTGCCCGCCCACATAATACCACCACTATGCCCCCCACATAATGTCATCACTGTGCCCCCACATGTCACCACTGTGCCCCCCACATAATAATGCAACCACTGTGCCCCCCACATAATATTACCACCACCACTGTGCCCCCCACGTAATATACCACTACTGTGCCCCCCACATAATATTACCACCACTGTGCTCCCACATAATAATGCCACCACTGTGTCCCCCACATAATGCCACCACTGTGCCCCCTCACATAATGCCACCACTGTGCCCCATGTAATATACCACCACTGTTCCCCCCACATAATACCACCACTGTGCCACCCCACATAATACCACCACTGTGCCCCCCCACATAATACCACCTACCACCACTGTGCCCCCCCACATAATACCACCACTGTGCCCACCCCACATAATACCACCACTGTGCCCCCTCACATAATAATGCCACCACTGTGCCCCCCATATAATACCACCACTGTGCCCAACACATAATATTACCACCACTGTGCCCCCCCACATAATACCACCACTGTGTCCCCCACATAATACCACCACTGTGCCCCCCACATAATACCACCACTGTGCTCCCCACATAATACCACCTACCACCACTGTACCCCCCACATATTACCACCACTGTGCCCACCCTACATAATACCCCCACTGTGCTCCCCCACATAATAATGCCACCACTGTGCCCCCCCACATAATACCACCACTGTGCCCCCCCACATAATACCACCACTGTGCCCCCCACATAATACCACCATTGTGCCCCCCACATAATACCACCACTGTGCCCCCCCGCATAATACCACCACTGTTCCCCCCCACATAATACCACCGCTCTGCCCCCCCACATAATACCACCACTGTGCCCCCCCACATAATACCACCACTGTGCCCACCCACATAATACCACCACTGTGCCCACCCACATAATACCACCACTGTGCCCCCCCACATAATAATGCCACCAATGTGCCCTGCAAATAATAATGCCACCACTGTGCCCCGCACATAAAAATGCCACCACTGTGTCCCCCCACATAATACCATCACTGTTCCCCCCCCACATAATACCACCACTGTGCCCCCCCACATAATAATGCCACCAATGTGCCCCGCAAATAATAATGCCACCAATGTGCCCCGCACATAAAAATGCCACAACTGTTCCCCCCCACATAATACCATCACTGTGCCCCCCCACATAATACCACCACTGTGCCCCCCACCTAATACCACCACTGTACCCCCCACATAATAATGCCACCACTGTGCCCCGCACATAATAATGCCATCACTGTGCCCCCCCACATAATACCACCACTGTGACCCCCACATAATACCACCACTGTGCCCCCCCACATAATACCACCACTGTGCCCCCACATAACACCACCACTGTGCCCCCCCACATAATACCACCAATGTGCCCCCCCACATAATACCACCACTGTGCCCCCCCACATAATACCACCACTGTGCCCCCCACATAATACCACCACTGTGCCCCCCACATAATACCACCACTGTGCCCCCCACATAATACCACCACTGTGCCCCCCCACATAATACCACCTACCAACACTGTGCCCCCCCACATAATACCACCACTGTGCCCACCCCACATAATACCACCACTGTGCCCCCCCACATAATAATGCCAACAATGTGCCCCCCACAAAATACCACCACTGTGCCCCTCCACATAATACCACCACTGTGCCCCTCCACATAATACCACCATTGTGCCCCCCACATAAAACCACCACTGTGCCCCCCACATAATACCACCACTGTGCCCCCCATATAATACCACCACTGTGCCCACCACATAATACCACCATTGTGCCCCCCACATGATAACACCACTGTGCCCCCCCACATAATACCACCACTGTGCCCCCCACATAATACTACCACTGTGCCCCCCACATAATAATGCCACCACGGTGCCCCGCACATAATAATGCCACCACTGTGCCCTCCCACATAATACCACCACTGTGCCCCTCCACATAATACCACCACTGTGCCCCTCCACATAATACCACCACTGTGCCCCCCAGATAATACCACCACTGTGCCCCCCCACATAATACAACCACTGTGCCCCCCCGCATAATACCACCACTGTGCCCCCCCGCATAATACCACCACTGTGCCCCCCCGCATAATACCACCACTGTGCCCCCCCGCATAATTCCACCACTGTGCCCCCCCGCATAATACCACCACTGTGGCCCCCCACATAATACCACCACTGTGCCCCCCCACATAATACCACCACTGTGCCCACCCACATAATACCACCACTGTGCCCCCCCACATAATACCACCACTGTGCCCACCCACATAATACCACCACTGTTCCCCCCCACATAATACCACCACTGTGCCCACCCACATAATACCACCACTGTGCCCCCCACATAATACCACCACTGTTCCCCCCCTCATAATACCACCACTGTGCCGACCCACATAATACCACCACTGTGCCCACCCAAAATAATGCTACCACTGTGCCCCCCCACACAATACCACCACTGTGCCCCACATAATAATGCCACCTCTGTGCCCCCCACATAATACCACCACTGTGCCCCACATAATAATGCCACCACTGTGTCCCCCACAAAATAATGCCACCACTGTGCCCCACATAGTAATGCCACCACTGTGCCCCACATAATAATGCCACCACTGTGCCCCCAACATAATACCACCACTGTGCCCGCCCACATAATACCACCACTGTGCCCCCCCTCACATAATAATGCCACCACTGTGCCCCCCACATAATACCTCCAATGTGCCCACCCACATAATACCACCACTGTTCCCCCCCACATAATACCACCACTGTTCCCCCCCACATAATACCACCACTTTGCCCACCCACATAATACCACCACTGTGCCCCCCACATAATACCACCACTGTGCCCCCCCTCTCATAATACCACCACTGTGCCGACCCACATAATACCACCACTGTGCCCACCCAAAATAATACTACCACTGTGCCCCCCCACACAATACCACCACTGTGCCCCATATAATAATGCCACCACTGTGCCCCCCCACATAATACCACCACTGTGCCCCACATAATAATGCCACCACTGTGTCCCCCACATAATAATGCCACCACTGTGCCCCACATAGTAATGCCACCACTGTGCCCCACATAATAATGCCACCACTGTGCCCCCCACATAATACCACCACTGTGCCCGCCCACATAATACCACCACTATGCCCCCCACATAATGTCATCACTGTGCCCCCACATGTCACCACTGTGCCCCCCACATAATAATACAACCACTGTGCCCCCCACATAATATTACCACCACCACTGTGCCCCCCACGTAATATACCACTACTGTGCCCCCCACATAATATTACCACCACTGTGCTCCCACATAATAATGCCACCACTGTGTCCCCCACATAATGCCACCACTGTGCCCCCTCACATAATGCCACCACTGTGCCCCATGTAATATACCACCACTGTGCCCCCCACATAATACCACTACTGTGCCCCCCCCACATAATACCATCACTGTGCCCCCCCACATAATACCACCTACCACCACTGTGCCCCCCCACATAATACCACCACTGTGCCCACCCCACATAATACCACCACTGTGCCCCCTCACATAATAATGCCACCACTGTGCCCCCCATATAATACCACCACTGTGCCCAACACATAATATTACCACCACTGTGCCCCCCCACATAATACCACCACTGTGTCCCCCACATAATACCACCACTGTGCCCCCCACATAATACCACCACTGTGCTCCCCACATAATACCACCTACCACCACTGTACCCCCCACATATTACCACCACTGTGCCCACCCTACATAATACCCCCACTGTGCCCCCCCACATAATAATGCCACCACTGTGCCCCCCCACATAAAACCACCACTGTGCCCCCCCACATAATACCACCACTGTGCCCCCCACATAATACCACCATTGTGCCCCCCACATAATACCACCACTGTGCCCCCCCACATAATACCACCACTGTTCCCCCCCACATAATACCACCGCTCTGCCCCCCCACATAATACCACCACTGTGCCCCCAAAAATAATACCACCACTGTGCCCACCCACATAATACCACGACTGTGCCCACCCACATAATACCACCACTGTGCCCACCCACATAATACCACCACTGTGCCCCCCCACATAATACCACCACTGTGCCCCCCACATAATACCACCACTGTGCCCACCCACATAATACCACCACTGTGACCCCCACATAATACCACCACTGTGCCCCCCACATAATACCACCACTGTGCCCCCCCACATAATACCACCACTGTGCCCCCCCACATAATACCACCTACCAACACTGTGCCCCCCCACATAATACCACCACTGTGCCCACCCCACATAATACCACCACTGTGCCCCCCCACATAATAATGCCAACAATGTGCCCCCCACAAAATACCACCACTGTGCCCCTCCACATAATACCACCACTGTGCCCCTCCACATAATACCACCATTGTGCCCCCCACATAATACCACCACTGTGCCCCCCATATAATACCACCACTGTGCCCACCACATAATACCACCATTGTGCCCCCCACATGATAACACCACTGTGCCCCCCCACATAATACCACCACTGTGCCCCCCACATAATACTACCACTGTGCCCCCCACATAATAATGCCACCACGGTGCCCCGCACATAATAATGCCACCACTGTGCCCTCCCACATAATACCACCACTGTGCCCCTCCACATAATACCACCACTGTGCCCCTCCACATAATACCACCACTGTGCCCCCCAGATAATACCACCACTGTGCCCCCCCACATAATACAACCACTGTGCCCCCCCGAATAATACCACCACTGTGCCCCCCCGCATAAGACCACCACTGTGCCCCCCCGCATAATACCACCACTGTGCCCCCCCGCATAATTCCACCACTGTGCCCCCCCGCATAATACCACCACTGTGCCCCCCCACATAATACCACCACTGTGCCCCCCCACATAATACCACCACTGTGCCCACCCACATAATACCACCACTGTGCCCACCCACATAATACCACCACTGTGCCCACCCACATAATACCACCACTGTGCCCACCCACATAATACCACCACTGTGCCCCCCACATAATACCACCACTGTTCCCCCCCTCATAATACCACCACTGTGCCGACCCACATAATACCACCACTGTGCCCACCCAAAATAATGCTACCACTGTGCCCCCCACACAATACCACCACTGTGCCCCACATAATAATGCCACCTCTGTGCCCCCCCACATAATACCACCACTGTGCCCCACATAATAATGCCACCACTGTGTCCCCCACAAAATAATGCCACCACTGTGCCCCCAACATAATACCACCACTGTGCCCGCCCACATAATACCACCACTGTGCCCCCCCTCACATAATAATGCCACCACTGTGCCCCCCACATAATACCACCACTGTGCCCAACACATAATATTACCACCACTGTGCCCCCCCACATAATACCACCAATGTGCCCACCCACATAATACCACCACTGTTCCCCCCCACATAATACCACCACTGTTCCCCCCCACATAATGCCACCACTTTGCCCACCCACATAATACCACCACTGTGCCCCCCACATAATACCACCACTGTGCCCCCCCCTCTCATAATACCACCACTGTGCCGACCCACATAATACCACCACTGTGCCCACCCAAAATAATACTAACACTGTGCCCCCCCACACAATACCACCACTGTGCCCCATATAATAATGCCACCACTGTGCCCCCCCCCACATAATACCACCACTGTGCCCCACATAATAATGCCACCACTGTGTCCCCCACATAATAATGCCACCACTGTGCCCCACATAGTAATGCCACCACTGTGCCCCACATAATAATGCCACCACTGTGCCCCCCTCATAATACCACCACTGTGCCCGCCCACATAATACCACCACTATGCCCCCCACATAATGTCATCACTGTGCCCCCACATGTCACCACTGTGCCCCCCACATAATAATACAACCACTGTGCCCCCCACATAATATTACCACCACCACTGTGCCCCCCACGTAATATACCACTACTGTGCCCCCCACATAATATTACCACCACTGTGCTCCCACATAATAATGCCACCACTGTGTCCCCCACATAATGCCACCACTGTGCCCCCTCACATAATGCCACCACTGTGCCCCATGTAATATACCACCACTGTGCCCCCCACATAATACCACCACTGTGCCCCCCCACATAATACCACCACTGTGCCCCCCCACATAATACCACCTACCACCACTGTGCCCCCCCACATAATACCACCACTGTGCCCACCCCACATAATACCACCACTGTGCCCCCTCACATAATAATGCCACCACTGTGCCCCCCATATAATACCACCACTGTGCCCAACACATAATATTACCACCACTGTGCCCCCCCACATAATACCACCACTGTGTCCCCCACATAATACCACCACTGTGCCCCCCACATAATACCACCACTGTGCTCCCCACATAATACCACCTACCACCACTGTACCCCCCACATATTACCACCACTGTGCCCACCCTACATAATACCCCCACTGTGCCCCCCCACATAATAATGCCACCACTGTGCCCCCCCCACATAAAACCACCACTGTGCCCCCCCCACATAATACCACCACTGTGCCCCCCACATAATACCACCATTGTGCCCCCCACATAATACCACCACTGTGCCCCCCCACATAATACCACCACTGTTCCCCCCCACATAATACCACCGCTCTGCCCCCCCACATAATACCACCACTGTGCCCCCCCACATAATACCACCACTGTGCCCACCCACATAATACCACGACTGTGCCCACCCACATAATACCACCACTGTGCCCACCCACATAATACCACCACTGTGCCCCCCCACATAATACCACCACTGTGCCCCCCACATAATACCACCACTGTGACCCCCACATAATACCACCACTGTGCCCCCCACATAATACCACCACTGTGCCCCCCACATAATACCACCACTGTGCCCCCCCACATAATACCACCTACCAACACTGTGCCCCCCCACATAATACCACCACTGTGCCCACCCCACATAATACCACCACTGTGCCCCCCACATAATAATGCCAACAATGTGCCCCCCACAAAATACCACCACTGTGCCCCTCCACATAATACCACCACTGTGCCCCTCCACATAATACCACCATTGTGCCCCCCACATAATACCACCACTGTGCCCGCAACATAATACCACCACTGTGCCCCCCATATAATACCACCACTGTGCCCACCACATAATACCACCATTGTGCCCCCCACATGATAACACCACTGTGCCCCCCCACATAATACCACCACTGTGCCCCCCACATAATACTACCACTGTGCCCCCCACATAATAATGCCACCACGGTGCCCCGCACATAATAATGCCACCACTGTGCCCTCCCACATAATACCACCACTGTGCCCCTCCACATAATACCACCACTGTGCCCCTCCACATAATACCACCACTGTGCCCCCCAGATAATACCACCACTGTGCCCCCCCACATAATACAACCACTGTGCCCCCCCGCATAATACCACCACTGTGCCCCCCCGCATAAGACCACCACTGTGCCCCCCCGCATAATACCACCACTGTGCCCCCCCGCATAATTCCACCACTGTGCCCCCCCGCATAATACCACCACTGTGCCCCCCCACATAATACCACCACTGTGCCCACCCACATAATACCACCACTGTGCCCACCCACATAATACCACCACTGTGCCCCCCACATAATACCACCACTGTTCCCCCCCTCATAATACCACCACTGTGCCGACCCACATAATACCACCACTGTGCCCACCCAAAATAATGCTACCACTGTGCCCCCCCACACAATACCACCACTGTGCCCCACATAATAATGCCACCTCTGTGCCCCCCCACATAATACCACCACTGTGCCCCACATAATAATGCCACCACTGTGTCCCCCACAAAATAATGCCACCACTGTGCCCCACATAGTAATGCCACCACTGTGCCCCACATAATAATGCCACCACTGTGCCCCCAACATAATACCACCACTGTGCCCGCCCACATAATACCACCACTGTGCCCCCCCTCACATAATAATGCCACCACTGTGCCCCCCACATAATACCACCACTGTGCCCAACACATAATATTACCACCACTGTGCCCCCCCACATAATACCACCAATGTGCCCACCCACATAATACCACCACTGTTCCCCCCCACATAATACCACCACTGTTCCCCCCCACATAATGCCACCACTTTGCCCACCCACATAATACCACCACTGTGCCCCCCACATAATACCACCACTGTGCCCCCCCCTCTCATAATACCACCACTGTGCCGACCCACATAATACCACCACTGTGCCCACCCAAAATAATACTACCACTGTGCCCCCCCACACAATACCACCACTGTGCCCCATATAATAATGCCACCACTGTGCCCCCCCACATAATACCACCACTGTGCCCCACATAATAATGCCACCACTGTGTCCCCCACATAATAATGCCACCACTGTGCCCCACATAATAATGCCACCACTGTGCCCCCCACATAATACCACCACTGTGCCCGCCCACATAATACCACCACTATGCCCCCCACATAATGTCATCACTGTGCCCCCACATGTCACCACTGTGCCCCCCACATAATAATACAACCACTGTGCCCCCCACATAATATTACCACCACCACTGTGCCCCCCACGTAATATACCACTACTGTGCCCCCCACATAATATTACCACCACTGTGCTCCCACATAATAATGCCACCACTGTGTCCCCCACATAATGCCACCACTGTGCCCCCTCACATAATGCCACCACTGTGCCCCATGTAATATACCACCACTGTGCCCCCCACATAATACCACCACTGTGCCCCCCCACATAATACCACCACTGTGCCCCCCCACATAATACCACCTACCACCACTGTGCCCCCCCACATAATACCACCACTGTGCCCACCCCACATAATACCACCACTGTGCCCCCTCATATAATAATGCCACCACTGTGCCCCCCATATAATACCACCACTGTGCCCAACACATAATATTACCACCACTGTGCCCCCCCACATAATACCACCACTGTGTCCCCCACATAATACCACCACTGTGCCCCCCACATAATACCACCACTGTGCTCCCCACATAATACCACCTACCACCACTGTACCCCCCACATATTACCACCACTGTGCCCACCCTACATAATACCCCCACTGTGCCCCCCCACATAATAATGCCACCACTGTGCCCCCCCCACATAAAACCACCACTGTGCCCCCCACATAATACCACCATTGTGCCCCCCACATAATACCACCACTGTGCCCCCCCACATAATACCACCACTGTGCCCACCCACATAATACCACCACTGTGCCCACTCACATAATACCACCACTGTGCCCACCCACATAATACCACCACTGTGCCCCCCCACATAATAATGCCACCAATGTGCCCCGCAAATAATAATGCCACCACTGTGCCCCGCACATAAAAATGCCACCACTGTGCCCCCCCACATAATACCACCACTGTGCCCCTCCACATAATACCACCATTGTGCCCCCCACATAATACCACCACTGTGCCCCCCACATAATACCACCACTGTGCCCCACCATATAATACCACCACTATGCACACCACATAATACCACCATTGTGTCCCCCACATGATAACACCACTGTGCACCCCACATAATACCACCACTGTGCCCCCCACATAATACCACCACTGTGCTCCCCACATAATAATGCCACCACGGTGCCCCCCACATAATAATGCCACCACGGTGCCCCGCACATAATAATGCCACCACTGTGCCCTCCCACATAATACCACCACTGTGCCCCTCCACATAATACCACCACTGTGCCCCTCCACATTATACCACCACTGTGCCCCCCACATAATACCACCACTGCGCCCCCCACATAATACCACCACTGTGCCCCCCCACATAATACAACCACTGTGCCCCCCCGCATAATACCACCACTGTGCCCCCCGCATAATACCACCACTGTGCCCCCCGCATAATACCACCACTGTGCCCCCCCGCATAATACAAACACTGTGCCCCCCCATATAATACCACCACTGTGCCCCCCACATAATACCACCACTGTGCCCACCCATATAATACCACCACTGCACCCCCCCACATAATACCACCACTGTGCCCACCCACATAATACCACCACTGTTCCCCCCACATAATACCACCACTGTTCCCCCCCACATAATACCACCACTTTGCCCACCCACATAATACCACCACTGTGCACCCCACATAATACCACCACTGTGCCCCCCCTCATAATACCACCACTGTGCCGACCCACATAATACCACCACTGTGCCCACCCAAAATAATACTACCCTGTGCCCCCCCACACAATACCACCACTGTGCCCCATATAATAATGCCACCACTGTGCCCCCCCACATAATACCACCACTGTGCCCCACATAATAATGCCACCACTGTGTCCCCCACATAATAATGCCACCACTGTGCCCCACATAGTAATGCCACCACTGTGCCCCACATAATAATGCCACCACTGTGCCCCCCACATAATACCACCACTGTGCCCGCCCACATAATACCACCACTATGCCCCCCACATAATGTCATCACTGTGCCCCCACATGTCACCACTGTGCCCACCACATAATAATACAACCACTGTGCCCCCCACATAATATTACCACCATCACTGTGCCCCCCACGTAATATACCACTACTGTGTCCCCCACATAATATTACCACCACTGTGCTCCCACATAATAATGCCACCACTGTGTCCCCCACATAATGCCACCACTTTGCCCCCTCACATAATGCCACCACTGTGCCCCATGTAATATACCACCACTGTGCCCCCCACATAATACCACCACTGTGCCCCCCCCACATAATACCACCACTGTGCCCCCCCACATAATACCACCTACCACCACTGTGCCCCCCCACATAATACCACCACTGTGCCCACCCCACATAATACCACCACTGTGCCCCCTCACATAATAATGCCACCACTGTGCCCCCCATATAATACCACCACTGTGCCCAACACATAATATTACCACCACTGTGCCCCCCACATAATACCACCACTGTGTCCCCCACATAATACCACCACTGTGCCCCCCACATAATACCACCACTGTGCTCCCCACATAATACCACCTACCACCACTGTGCCCCCCACATATTACCACCATTGTGCCCACCCTACATAATACCCCCACTGTGCCCCCCCACATAATAATGCCACCACTGTGCCCCCCCCACATAATACCACCACTGTGCCCTCCCACATAATACCACCACTGTGCCCCCCACATAATACCACCATTGTGCCCCCCACATAATACCACCACTGTGCCCCCCCGCATAATACCACCACTGTTCCCCCCCACATAATACCACCACTGTGCCCCCCCACATAATACCACCACTGTGCCCCCCACATAATACCACCACTGTGCCCACCCACATAATACCACCACTGTGCCCCCCCACATAATACCACCACTGTGCCCACCCACATAATACCACCACTGTGCCCCCCCACATAATAATGCCACCAATGTGCCCCGCAAATAATAATGCCACCACTGTGCCCCGCACATATAAATGCCACAACTGTGCCCCCCCACATAATACCATCACTGTGCCCCCCCACATAATACCACCACTGTGCCCCCCACATAATACCACCACTGTACCCCCCACATAATAATGCCACCACTGTGCCCCGCACATAATAATGCCACCACTGTGCCCCCCCACATAATACCACCACTGTGCCCCCCCACATAATACCACCACTGTGCCCCCCCACATAATATCACCACTGTGCCCCCACATAATACCACCACTGTGCCCCCCCACATAATACCACCACTGTGCCCCCCCACATAATATCACCACTGTGCCCCCCCACATAATACCACCACTGTGCCCCCCACATAATACCACCACTGTGACCCCCACATAATACCACCACTGTGCCCCCCACATCATACCACCACTGTGCCCCCCCACATAATACCACCACTGTGCCCCCCCACATAATACCACCACTGTGCCCACCACACATAATACCACCACTGTGCCCCCACACATAATAATGCCAACAATGTGCCCCCCACATAATACCACCACTGTGCCCCTCCACATAATACCACCACTGTGCCCCTCCACATAATACCACCATTGTGCCCCCCACATAATACCACCACTGTGCCCCCCACATAATACCACCACTGTGCCCCCCATATAATACCACCACTGTGCCCACCACATGATAACACCACTGTGCCCCCCCACATAATACCACCACTGTGCCCCCCACATAATACCACCACTGTGCCCCCCACATAATAATGCCACCACGGTGCCCCGCACATAATAATGCCACCACTGTGCCCTCCCACATAATACCACCACTGTGCCCCTCCACATAATACCACCACTGTGCCCCTCCACATAACACCACCACTGTGCCCCCCAGATAATACCACCACTGTGCCCCCCCACATAATACAACCACTGTGCCCCCCCGCATAATACCACCACTGTGCCCCCCGCATAATACCACCACTGTGCCCCCCCGCATAATACCACCACTGTGCCCCCCCGCATAATACCACCACTGTGCCCCCCCGCATAATACCACCACTGTGCCCCCCCATATAATACCACCACTGTGCCCCCCCACATAATACCACCACTGTGCCCACCCACATAATACCACCACTGTGCCCCCCCACATAATACCACCACTGTGCCCACCCACATAATACCACCACTGTTCCCCCCCACATAATACCACCACTGTGCCCACCCACATAATACCACCACTGTGCCCCCCACATAATACCACCACTGTGCCCCCCCTCATAATACCACCACTGTGCCGACCCACATAATACCACCACTGTGCCCACCCAAAATAATACTACCACTGTGCCCCCCCACACAATACCACCACTGTGCCCCACATAATAATGCCACCTCTGTGCCCCCCCACATAATACCACCACTGTGCCCCACATAATAATGCCACCACTGTGTCCCCCACATAATAATGCCACCACTGTGCCCCACATAGTAATGCCACCACTGTGCCCCACATAATAATGCCACCACTGTGCCCCCCACATAATACCACCACTGTGCCCGCCCACATAATAATGCCACCACTGTGCCCCACATAGTAATGCCACCACTGTGCCCCACATAATAATGCCACCACTGTGCCCCCCACATAATACCACCACTGTGCCTGCCCACATAATACCACCACTGTGCCCCCCCTCACATAATATTACCACCACTGTGCCCCCCCACATAATACCAACACTGTGTCCCCCACATAATACCACCACTGTGCCCCCCACATAATACCACCACTGTGCTCCCCACATAATACCACCTACCACCAATGTACCCCCCATATAATACCACCACTGTGCCCACCCTACATAATACCCCCACTGTGCCCTCCCACATAATAATGCCACCACTGTGCCCCCCCACATAATACCACCAATGTGCCCCCCACATAATACCACCACTGTGCCCCCCACATAATACCACCATTGTGCCCCCCACATAATACCACCACTGTGCCCCCCCACATAATACCACCACTGTGCCCCCCATATAATACCACCACTGTGCACCCCCACATAATAATGCCACCACTGTGCCCCGCACATAATAATGCCACCACTGTGCCCCCCCACATAATACCACCACTGTGCCCCCCACATAATACCACCACTGTGCCCTCCCCCACATAATACCACCACTGTGCCCCTCCACATAATACCACCACTGTGCCCCTCCACATAATTCCACCACTGTGCCCCCACATAATACCACCACTGTGCCCCCCCGCATAATACCACCACTGTGCCTCCCCACATATTACCACCACTGTGCCCCCCCACATAATGCCACCACTGTGCCCCTCCACATAATACCACCATTGTGCCCCCCACATAATACCACCACTGTGCCCCCCACATAATACCACCACTGTGCCCCACCATATAATACCACCACTATGCACACCACATAATACCATCATTGTGTCCCCCACATGATAACACCACTGTGCCCCCCACATAATACCACCACTGTGCCCCCCACATAATACCACCACTGTGCCCCCCACATAATAATGCCACCACGGTGCCCCCCACATAATAATGCCACCACGGTGCCCCGCATATAATAATGCCACCACTGTGCCCTCCCACATAATACCACCACTGTGCCCCTCCACATAATACCACCACTGTGCCCCTCCACATAATACCACCACTGTGCCCCCCACATAATACCACCACTGCGCCCCCACATAATACCACCACTGTGCCCCCCCACATAATACAACCACTGTGCCCCCCCGCATAATACCACCACTGTGCCCCCCGCATAATACCACCACTGTGCCCCCCGCATAATACCACCACTGTGCCCCCCCGCATAATACCACCACTGTGACCCCCCGCATAATACTACCACTGTGCCCCCCCACATAATACCACCACTGTGCCCCCCCACATAATACCACCACTGTGCCCACCCACATAATACCACCACTGTTCCCCCCCACATAATACCACCACTGTTCCCCCCCACATAATACCACCACTTTGCCCACCCACATAATAACACCACTGTGCCCCCCACATAATACCACCACTGTGCCCCCCCCTCATAATACCACCACTGTGCCGACCCACATAATACCACCACTGTGCCCACCCAAAATAATACTACCACTGTGCCCCCCCACACAATACCACCACTGTGCCCCATATAATAATGCCACCACTGTGCCCCCCCACATAATACCACCACTGTGCCCCACATAATAATGCCACCACTGTGTCCCCCACATAATACCACCACTGTGCCCGCCCACATAATACCACCACTATGCCCCCCACATAATGTCATCACTGTGCACCCACATGTCACCACTGTGCCCCCCACATAATAATACAACCACTGTGCCCCCCACATAATATTACCACCACCACTGTGCCCCCCACGTAATATACCACTACTGTGCCCCCCACATAATATTACCACCACTGTGCTCCCACATAATAATGCCACCACTGTGTCCCCCACATAATGCCACCACTGTGCCCCCTCACATAATGCCACCACTGTGCCCCATGTAATATACCACCACTGTGCCCCCACATAATACCACCACTGTGCCACCCCACATAATACCACCACTGTGCCCCCCCACATAATACCACCTACCACCACTGTGCCCCCCCACATAATACCACCACTGTGCCCACCCCACATAATACCACCACTGTGCCCCCTCACATAATAATGCCACCACTGTGCCCCCCATATAATACCACCACTGTGCCCAACACATAATATTACCACCACTGTGCCCCCCACATAATACCACCACTGTGTCCCCCACATAATACCACCACTGTGCCCCCCACATAATACCACCACTGTGCTCCCCACATAATACCACCTACCACCACTGTACCCCCCACATATTACCACCAATGTGCCCACCCTACATAATACTCCCACTGTGCTCCCCCACATAATAATGCCACCACTGTGCCCCCCCACATAATACCACCACTGTGCCCCCCCACATAATACCACCACTGTGCCCCCCACATAATACCACCATTGTGCCCCCCACATAATACCACCACTGTGCCCCCCCGCATAATACCACCACTGTTCCCCCCCACATAATACCACCGCTCTGCCCCCCCACATAATACCACCACTGTGCCCCCCCACATAATACCACCACTGTGCCCACCCACATAATACCACCACTGTGCCCACCCACATAATACCACCACTGTGCCCACCCACATAATACCACCACTGTGCCCCCCCACATAATAATGCCACCAATGTGCCCCGCAAATAATAATGCCACCACTGTGCCCCGCACATAAAAATGCCACCACTGTGCCCCCCCACATAATACCATCACTGTGCCCCCCCACATAATACCACCACTGTGCCCCCCCACATAATAATGCCACCAATGTGCCCCGCAAATAATAATGCCACCAATGTGCCCCGCACATAAAAATGCCACAACTGTGCCCCCCCACATAATACCATCACTGTGCCCCCCCACATAATACCACCACTGTGCCCCCCACCTAATGCCACCACTGTACCCCCCACATAATAATGCCACCACTGTGCCCCGCACATAATAATGCCATCACTGTGCCCCCCCACATAATACCACCACTGTGACCCCCACATAATACCACCACTGTGCCCCCCCACATAATACCACCACTGTGCCCCCACATAATACCACCACTGTGCCCCCCCACATAATACCACCAATGTGCCCCCCCACATAATACCACCACTGTGCCCCCCACATAATACCACCACTGTGCCCCCCACATAATACCACCACTGTGACCCCCACATAATACCACCACTGTGCCCCCCACATAATACCACCACTGTGCCCCCCCACATAATTCCACCACTGTGCCCCCCCACATAATACCACCTACCAACACTGCGCCCCCCCACATAATACCACCACTGTGCCCACCCCACATAATACCACCACTGTGCCCCCCCACATAATAATGCCAACAATGTGCCCCCCACAAAATACCACCACTGTGCCCCTCCACATAATACCACCACTGTGCCCCTCCACATAATACCACCATTGTGCCCCCCACATAATACCACCACTGTGCCCCCCACATAATACCACCACTGTGCCCCCCATATAATACCACCACTGTGCCCACCACATAATACCACCATTGTGCCCCCCACATGATAACACCACTGTGCCCCCCCACATAATACCACCACTGTGCCCCCCACATAATACTACCACTGTGCCCCCCACATAATAATGCCACCACGGTGCCCCGCACATAATAATGCCACCACTGTGCCCTCCCACATAATACCACCACTGTGCCCCTCCACATAATACCACCACTGTGCCCCTCCACATAATACCACCACTGTGCCCCCCAGATAATACCACCACTGTGCCCCCCCACATAATACAACCACTGTGCCCCCCCGCATAATACCACCACTGTGCCCCCCCGCATAATACCACCACTGTGCCCCTCCGCATAATACCACCACTGTGCCCCCCCGCATAATTCCACCACTGTGCCCCCCCGCATAATACCACCACTGTGCCCCCCCACATAATACCACCACTGTGCCCCCCCACATAATACCACCACTGTGCCCACCCACATAATACCACCACTGTGCCCCCCCACATAATACCACCACTGTGCCCACCCACATAATACCACCACTGTTCCCCCCCACATAATACCACCACTGTGCCCACCCACATAATACCACCACTGTGCCCCCCACATAATACCACCACTGTGCCCCCCCTCATAATACCACCACTGTGCCGACCCACATAATACCACCACTGTGCCCACCCAAAATAATGCTACCACTGTGCCCCGCCACACAATACCACCACTGTGCCCCACATAATAATGCCACCTCTGTGCCCCCCCACATAATACCACCACTGTGCCCCACATAATAATGCCACCACTGTGTCCCCCACAAAATAATGCCACCACTGTGCCCCACATAGTAATGCCACCACTGTGCCCCACATAATAATGCCACCACTGTGCCCCCAACATAATACCACCACTGTGCCCGCCCACATAATACCACCACTGTGCCCCCCCTCACATAATAATGCCACCACTGTGCCCCCCACATAATACCACCACTGTGCCCAACACATAATATTACCACCACTGTGCCCCCCCACATAATACCACCAATGTGCCCACCCACATAATACCACCACTGTTCCCCCCCACATAATACCACCACTGTTCCCCCCCACATAATACCACCACTTTGCCCACCCACATAATACCACCACTGTGCCCCCCACATAATACCACCACTGTGCCCCCCCCTCTCATAATACCACCACTGTGCCGACCCACATAATACCACCACTGTGCCCACCCAAAATAATACTACCACTGTGCCCCCCCACACAATACCACCACTGTGCCCCATATAATAATGCCACCACTGTGCCCCCCCACATAATACCACCACTGTGCCCCACATAATAATGCCACCACTGTGTCCCCCACATAATAATGCCACCACTGTGCCCCACATAGTAATGCCACCACTGTGCCCCACATAATAATGCCACCACTGTGCCCCCCACATAATACCACCACTGTGCCCGCCCACATAATACCACCACTATGCCCCCCACATAATGTCATCACTGTGCCCCCACATGTCACCACTGTGCCCCCCACATAATAATACAACCACTGTGCCCCCCACATAATATTACCACCACCACTGTTCCCCCCACGTAATATACCACTACTGTGCCCCCCACATAATATTACCACCACTGTGCTCCCACATAATAATGCCACCACTGTGTCCCCCACATAATGCCACCACTGTGCCCCCTCACATAATGCCACCACTGTGCCCCATGTAATATACCACCACTGTGCCCCCCACATAATACCACCACTGTGCCCCCCCCACATAATACCACCACTGTGCCCCCCCACATAATACCACCTACCACCACTGTGCCCCCCCACATAATACCACCACTATGCCCACCCCACATAATACCACCACTGTGCCCCCTCACATAATAATGCCACCACTGTGCCCCCCATATAATACCACCACTGTGCCCAACACATAATATTACCACCACTGTGCCCCCCCACATAATACCACCACTGTGTCCCCCACATAATACCACCACTGTGCCCCCCACATAATACCACCACTGTGCTCCCCACATAATACAACCTACCACCACTGTACCCCCCACATATTACCACCACTGTGCCCACCCTACATAATACCCCCACTGTGCCCCCCCACATAATAATGCCACCACTGTGCCCCCCCACATAAAACCACCTCTGTGCCCCCCCACATAATACCACCACTGTGCCCCCCACATAATACCACCATTGTGCCCCCCACATAATACCACCACTGTGCCCCCCCGCATAATACCACCACTGTTCCCCCCCACATAATACCACCGCTCTGCCCCCCCACATAATACCACCACTGTGCCCCCCCCACATAATACCACCACTGTGCCCACCCACATAATACCACCACTGTGCCCACCCACATAATACCACCACTGTGCCCACCCACATAATACCACCACTGTGCCCCCCCACATAATACCACCACTGTGCCCCCCACATAATACCACCACTGTGACCCCCACATAATACCACCACTGTGCCCCCCAAATAATACCACCACTGTGCCCCCCCACATAACACCACCACTGTGCCCCCCCACATAATACCACCTACCAACACTGTGCCCCCCCACATAATACCACCACTGTGCCCACCCCACATAATACCACCACTGTGCCCCCCCACATAATAATGCCAACAATGTGCCCCCCACAAAATACCACCACTGTGCCCCTCCACATAATACCACCACTGTGCCCCTCCACATAATACCACCATTGTGCCCCCCACATAATACCACCACTGTGCCCCCCACATAATACCACCACTGTGCCCCCCATATAATACCACCACTGTGCCCACCACATAATACCACCATTGTGCCCCCCACATGATAACACCACTGTGCCCCCCCACATAATACCACCACTGTGCCCCCCACATAATACTACCACTGTGCCCCCCACATAATAATGCCACCACGGTGCCCTGCACATAATAATGCCACCACTGTGCCCTCCCACATAATACCACCACTGTGCCCCTCCACATAATACCACCACTGTGCCCCTCCACATAATACCACCACTGTGCCCCCCAGATAATACCACCACTGTGCCCCCCACATAATACAACCACTGTGCCCCCCCGCATAATACCACCACTGTGCCCCCCCGCATAAGACCACCACTGTGCCCCCCCGCATAATTCCACCACTGTGCCCCCCCGCATAATACCACCACTGTGCCCCCCCACATAATACCACCACTGTGCCCCCCCACATAATACCACCACTGTGCCCACCCACATAATACCACCACTGTGCCCACCCACATAATACCACCACTGTTCCCCCCCACATAATACCACCACTGTGCCCACCCACATAATACCACCACTGTGCCCCCCACATAATACCACCACTGTTCCCCCCCTCATAATACCACCACTGTGCCGACCCACATAATACCACCACTGTGCCCACCCAAAATAATGCTACCACTGTGCCCCCCCACACAATACCACCACTGTGCCCCACATAATAATGCCACCTCTGTGCCCCCCCACATAATACCACCACTGTGCCCCACATAATAATGCCACCACTGTGTCCCCCACAAAATAATGCCACCACTGTGCCCCACATAGTAATGCCACCACTGTGCCCCACATAATAATGCCACCACTGTGCCCCCAACATAATACCACCACTGTGCCCGCCCACATAATACCACCACTGTGCCCCCCCTCACATAATAATGCCACCACTGTGCCCCCCACATAATACCACCACTGTGCCCAACACATAATATTACCACCACTGTGCCCCCCCACATAATACCACCAATGTGCCCACCCACATAATACCACCACTGTTCCCCCCCACATAATACCGCCACTGTTCCCCCCCACATAATGCCACCACTTTGCCCACCCACATAATACCACCACTGTGCCCCCCACATAATACCACCACTGTGCCCCCCCCTCTCATAATACCACCACTGTGCCGACCCACATAATACCACCACTGTGCTCACCCAAAATAATACTACCACTGTGCCCCCCCACACAATACCACCACTGTGCCCCATATGATAATGCCACCACTGTGCCCCCCCACATAATACCACCACTGTGCCCCACATAATAATGCCACCACTGTGTCCCCCACATAATAATGCCACCACTGTGCCCCACATAGTAATGCCACCACTGTGCCCCACATAATAATGCCACCACTGTGCCCCCCACATAATACCACCACTGTGCCCGCCCACATAATACCACCACTATGCCCCCCACATAATGTCATCACTGTGCCCCCACATGTCACCACTGTGCCCCCCACATAATAATACAACCACTGTGCCCCCCACATAATATTACCACCACCACTGTGCCCCCCACGTAATATACCACTACTGTGCCCCCCACATAATATTACCACCACTGTGCTCCCACATAATAATGCCACCACTGTGTCCCCCACATAATGCCACCACTGTGCCCCCTCACATAATGCCACCACTGTGCCCCATGTAATATACCACCACTGTGCCCCCCACATAATACCACCACTGTGCCCCCCCACATAATACCACCACTGTGCCCCCCAGATAATACCACCACTGTGCCCCCCCACATAATACAACCACTGTGCCCCCCCGCATAATACCACCACTGTGCCCCCCCGCATAAGACCACCACTGTGCCCCCCCGCATAATACCACCACTGTGCCCCCCCGCATAATTCCACCACTGTGCCCCCCGCATAATACCACCACTGTGCCCCCCCACATAATACCACCACTGTGCCCCCCCACATAATACCACCACTGTGCCCACCCACATAATACCACCACTGTGCCCACCCACATAATACCACCACTGTTCCCCCCCACATAATACCACCACTGTGCCCACCCACATAATACCACCACTGTGCCCACCCACATAATACCACCACTGTGCCCACCCACATAATACCACCACTGTTCCCCCCCACATAATACCACCACTGTGCCCACCCACATAATACCACCACTGTGCCCCCCACATAATACCACCACTGTTACCCCCCTCATAATACCACCACTGTGCCGACCCACATAATACCACCACTGTGCCCACCCAAAATAATGCTACCACTGTGCCCCCCCACACAATACCACCACTGTGCCCCACATAATAATGCCACCTCTGTGCCCCCCCACATAATACCACCACTGTGCCCCACATAATAATGCCACCACTGTGTCCCCCACAAAATAATGCCACCACTGTGCCCCACATAGTAATGCCACCACTGTGCCCCACATAATAATGCCACCACTGTGCCCCCAACATAATACCACCACTGTGCCCGCCCACATAATACCACCACTGTGCCCCCCCTCACATAATAATGCCACCACTGTGCCCCCCACATAATACCACCACTGTGCCCAACACATAATATTACCACCACTGTGCCCCCCCACATAATACCACCAATGTGCCCACCCACATAATACCACCACTGTTCCCCCCCACATAATACCACCACTGTTCCCCCCCACATAATGCCACCACTTTGCCCACCCACATAATACCACCACTGTGCCCCCCACATAATACTAACACTGTGCCCCCCCCTCTCATAATACCACCACTGTGCCGCCCACATAATACCACCACTGTGCCCACCCAAAATAATACTACCACTGTGCCCCCCCACACAATACCACCACTGTGCCCCATATGATAATGCCACCACTGTGCCCCCCCACATAATACCACCACTGTGCCCCACATAATAATGCCACCACTGTGTCCCCCACATAATAATGCCACCACTGTGCCCCACATAGTAATACCACCACTGTGCCCCACATAATAATGCCACCACTGTGCCCCCCACATAATACCACCACTGTGCCCGCCCACATAATACCACCACTATGCCCCCCACATAATGTCATCACTGTGCCCCCACATGTCACCACTGTGCCCCCCACATAATAATACAACCACTGTGCCCCCGACATAATATTACCACCACCACTATGCCCCCCACGTAATATACCACTACTGTGCCCCCACATAATATTACCACCACTGTGCTCCCACATAATAATGCCACCACTGTGTCCCCCACATAATGCCACCACTGTGCCCCCTCACATAATGCCACCACTGTGCCCCATGTAATATACCACCACTGTGCCCCCCACATAATACCACCACTGTGCCCCCCCACATAATACCACCACTGTGCCCCCCCACATAATACCACCTACCACCACTGTGCCCCCCCACATAATACCACCACTGTGCCCACCCCACATAATACCACCACTGTGCCCCCTCACATAAAAATGCCACCACTGTGCCCCCCATATAATACCACCACTGTGCCCAACACATAATATTACCACCACTGTGCCCCCCCACATAATACCACCACTGTATCCCCCACATAATACCACCACTGCGCCCCCCACATAATACCACCACTGTGCTCCCCACATAATACCACCTACCACCACGGTACCCCCCACATATTACCACCACTGTGCCCACCCTACATAATACCCCCACTGTGCCCCCCCACATAATAATGCCACCACTGTGCCCCCCCCACATAAAACCACCACTGTGCCCCCCACATAATACCACCATTGTGCCCCCCACATAATACCACCACTGTGCCCCCCCGCATAATACCACCACTGTTCCCCCCCACATAATACCACCGCTCTGCCCCCCCACATAATACCACCACTGTGCCCCCCCACATAATACCACCACTGTGCCCACCCACATAATACCACCACTGTGCCCACCCACATAATACCACCACTGTGCCCCCCCACATAATAATGCCACCAATGTGCCCCGCAAATAATAATGCCACCACTGTGCCCCGCACATAAAAATGCCACCACTGTACCCCCCCACATAATACCATCACTGTGACCCCCCACATAATACCACCACTGTGCCCCCCCACATAATAATGCCACCAATGTGCCCCGCAAATAATAATGCCACCAATGTGCCCCGCACATAAAAATGCCACAACTGTGCCCCCCCACATAATACCATCACTGTGCCCCCCCACATAATACCACCACTGTGCCCCCCACCTAATACCACCACTGTACCCCCCACATAATAATGCCACCACTGTGCCCCGAACATAATAATGCCACCACTGTGCCCCCCCACATAATACCACCACTGTGCCCCCCCACATAATACCACCACTGTGCCCCCCCACATAATACCACCACTGTGCCCCCACATAATACCACCACTGTCCCCCCCCACATAATACCACCAATGTGCCCCCCCACATAATACCACCACTGTGCCCCCCCACATAATACCACCACTGTGCCCTCCACATAATACCACCACTGTGACCCCCACATAATACCACCACTGTGCCCCCCACATAATACCACCATTGTGCCCCCCCACATAATACCACCACTGTGCCCCCCCACATAATACCACCTACCAACACTGTGCCCCCCCACATAATACCACCACTGTGCCCACCCCACATAATACCACCAATGTGCCCCCCCACATAATAATGCCAACAATGTGCCCCCCACAAAATACCACCACTGTGCCCCTCCACATAATACCACCACTGTGCCCCTCCACATAATACCACCATTGTGCCCCCCACATAATACCACCACTGTGCCCCCCACATAATACCACCACTGTGCCCCCCATATAATACCACCACTGTGCCCACCACATAATACCACCATTGTACCCCCCACATGATAACACCACTTTGCCCCCCCACATAATACCACCACTGTGCCCCCCACATAATACCACCACTGTGCCCCCACATAATAATGCCACCACGGTGCCCCGCACATAATAATGCCACCACTGTGCCCTCCCACATAATACCACCACTGTGCCCCTCCACATAATACCACCACTGTGCCCCTCCACATAATACCACCACTGTGCCCCCTAGATAATACCACCACTGTGCCCCCCCACATAATACAACCACTGTGCCCCCCCGCATAATACCACCACTGTGCCCCCCGCATAATACCACCACTGTGCCCCCCCGCATAATACCACCACTGTGCCCCCCCGCATAATACCACCACTGTGCCCCCCCGCATAATACCACCAATGTGCCCCCCCACATAATACCACCACTGTGCCCCCCCACATAATACCACCACTGTGCCCACCCACATAATACCACCACTGTGCCCCCCCACATAATACCACCACTGTGCCCACCCACATAATACCACCACTGTTCCCCCCCACATAATACCACCACTGTGCCCACCCACATAATACCACCACTGTGCCCCCCACATAATACCACCACTGTTCCCCCCCTCATAATACCACCACTGTGCCGACCCACATAATACCACCACTGTGCCCACCCAAAATAATGCTACCACTGTGCCCCCCCACACAATACCACCACTGTGCCCCACATAATAATGCCACCTCTGTGCCCCCCCACATAATACCACCACTGTGCCCCACATAATAATGCCACCACTGTGTCCCCCACAAAATAATGCCACCACTGTGCCCCACATAGTAATGCCACCACTGTGCCCCACATAATAATGCCACCACTGTGCCCCCCACATAATACCACCACTGTGCCCGCCCACATAATACCACCACTGTGCCCCCCCTCACATAATAATGCCACCACTGTGCCCCCCACATAATACCACCACTGTGCCCAACACATAATATTACCACCACTGTGCCCCCCCCACATAATACCACCACTGTGTCCCCCACATAATACCACCACTGTGCCCCCCACATAATACCACCACTGTGCTCCCCACATAATACCACCTACCACCACTGTACCCCCCATATAATACCACCACTGTGCCCACCCTACATAATACCCCCACTGTGCCCCCCCACATAATAATGCCACCAGTGTGCCCCCCCACATAATACCACCATTGTGCCCCCCACATAATACCACCACTGTGCCCCCCACATAATACCACCATTGTGCCCCCCACATAATACCACCACTGTGCCCCCCCGCATAATACCACCACTGTGCCCCCCCACATAATACCACCGCTGTGCCCCCCCACATAATACCACAACTGTGCCCCCGCACATAATACCACCACTGTGCCCACCCACATAATACCACCACTGTGCCCCCCCACATAATACCACCACTGTGCCCCCCCACATAATAATGCCACCAATGTGCCCCGCAAATAATAATGCCACCACTGTGCAACGCACATAAAAATGCCACCACTGTGCCCCCCCACATAATACCATCACTGTGCCCCCCCCACATAATACCACCACTGTGCCCCCCACATAATACCACCACTGTACCCCCCACATAATAATGCCACCACTGTGCCCCGCACATAATAATGCCACCACTGTGCCCCCCACATAATACCACCACTGTGCCCCCCCACATAATACCACCACTGTCCCCCCCCACATACCACCACTGTGCCCCCACATAATACCACCACTGTGCCCCCCACATAGTACCAACATTGTGCCCCCCCACATAATACCACCACTGTGCCCCCCCACATAATACCACCAGTGTGCCCCCCACATAATACCACTCTCTGTGACCCCCACATAATACCACCACTGTGCCCCCCACATAATACCACCACTGTTCCCCCCCACATAATACCACCACTGTGCCCAAAACATAATATTACCACCACTGTGCCCCCCCACATAATACCACCACTGTGTCCCCCACATAATACCACCACTGTGCCCCCCACATAATACCACCACTGTGCCCCCCATATAATACCACCACTGTGACCCCCCACATAATACCACCTACCACCACTGTGCCCCTCACATAATACCACCACTGTGCCCACCCTACATAATACCACCACTGTGCCCCCCCACATAATAATGCCACCACTGTACCCACCCACATAATACCACCGTTTTGCCCCCCACATAATACCACCACTGTGCCCCCCACATAATACCACCATTGTGCCCCCCACATAGTACCACCACTGTGCCCCCCCACATAATACCACCACTGTGCCCCCCGCATAATATCACCACTGTGCCCCCCCACATAATACCACCACTGTGCCCCCCCACATAATACCACCACTGTGCCCACCCACATAATACCACCACTGTGGCCCCACATAATACCACCACTGTGCCCCCCCACATAATAATGCCACCACTGTGCCCCGCAAATAATAATGCCACCACTGTGCCCCGCACATAATAATACCACCAATGTGCCCACCCATATAATACCATCACTGTGCCCCCCCACATAATACCACCACTGTGCCCCCACATAATACCACCACTGTGCCCCCCCTTATAATAATGCCAACACTGTGCCCCGCACATAATAATGCCACCACTGTGCCCCCCCACATAATACCACCACCATTTCCCCCCCCCACATAATACCACCACTGTGCCCCCCCACATAATACCACCACTGTTTCCCCCCACATAATACCACCACTGTGCCCCCCCACATAACACCACCACTGTGCCCCCCCACATAATACCACCACTGTTCCCCCCACATAATACCACCACTGTGCCCCCCCACATAATACCACGACTGTGCCCACCCACATACCACCATTGTGCCCCATACATAATACCAACACTGTGCCCCCCACATAATACCACCACTTTGACCCCCACATAATACCACCACTGTGCCCACCCCACATAATACCACCACTGTGCCCCCCACATAATACCACCTACCACCACTGTGCCCCCCCACATAATACCACCACTGTGCCCACCCCACATAATACCACCACTGTGCCCCCCCACATAAGAATGCCACCACTGTGCCCCCCCGCATAATACCACCACGGTGCCCAACACATATTACCACCACTGTGCCCCCCCACATAATACCACCACTGTGTCCCCCACATAATACCACCACTGTGTCCCCCACATAATAACACCACTGTTCCCCCCACATAATACCACCACTGTGCCCCCATACATAATACCACCTACCACCACTGTGCCCCCCCACATAATACCACCACTGTGCCCACCCCACATAATACCACCACTGTGCCCCCTCACATAATAATGCCACCACTGTGCCCCCCCACATAATACCACCATTGTGCCCCCCACATAATACCACCACTGTGTCCCCCCCACATAATACCACCACTGTGCCCCCCACATAATACCACCACTATGCCCCCCCACGTAATAATGCCACCACTGTGCCCCGCACATAATAATGTCACCACTGTGCCCCCCCACATAATACCACCACTGTGCCCCCCCACGTAATACCACCACTGTGCCCCCCTACATAATACCACCTACCACCACTGTGCCCCCCCACATAATACCACCACTGTGCCCACCCCACATAATACCACCACTGTGCCCCCTCACATAATAATGCCACCACTGTGCCCCCCCACATAATACCACCATTGTGCCCCCCACATAATACCACCACTGTGTCCCCCCCACATAATACCACCACTGTGCCCCCCACATAATACCACCACTATGCCCCCCCACATAATAATGCCACCACTGTGCCCCGCACATAATAATGTCACCACTGTGCCCCCCATATAATACCACCACTGTGCCCCCCCACATAATACCACCACTGTGCCCCTCCACATAATACCACCGCTTTGCCCCTCCACATAATACCACCGCTGTGCCCCTCCACATAATACCACCACTGTGCCCCCCCACATAATACCACCACTCTGCCCCCCCTCATAATACCACCACTGTGCCCCCCACATAATACCACCACTGTGCCCCCCCATATAATACCACCACAGTGCCCCCCACATAATAACACCATTGTGCCCCCCACATGATAACACCACTGTGCCCCCCACATAATACCACCACTGTGCCCCCCCACATAATAATGCCACCACGGTGCCCCGCACATAATAATGCCACCACTGTGCCCTCCCACATAATACCACCACTGTGCCCCTCCACATAATACCACCACTGTGTCCCCCACATAATACCACCACTGTGTCCCCCACATAATACCACCACTGTGTCCCCCACATAATACCACCACTGTGCCTCCCCCACATAATACCACCACTGTGCCCCCCACACATAATACCACCACTGTGCCCCCCCACATAATACCACCACTGTGCCCCCCACATAATATTACCACCACTGTGCCCCCCCACATAATACCACCACTGTGTCCCCCACGTAATACCACCACTGTGTCCCCCACATAATACCACCACTGTGTCCCCCACATAATACCACCACTGTGCCTACCCCACATAATACCACCACTGTGCCCCCCCACACATAATACCACCACTGTGCCCCCCCACATAATACCACCACTGTGCCCCCCACATAATAATGCCACCACTGTGCCCCGCACATAATACCACCACTGTGCCCCCACATAATACCACCACTGTGCCCCCCCACATAATACCACCACTGTGCCCCCCCACATAATACCACCACTGTGCCCCCCCACATAACACCACCACTGTGCCCCCCCACATAATACCACCACTGTGCCCCCACACATAATACCACCACTGTGCCCCCCCATATAATACCACGACTGTGCCCACCCACATACCACCATTGTGCCCCATACATAATACCACCACTGTGCCCCCCACATAATACCACCACTGTGCCCCCCACATAATACCACCACTTTGACCCCCACATAATACCACCACTGTGCCCCCACATAATACCACCACTGTGCCCCCCCACATAATACCACCTACCACCACTGTGCCCCCCCACATAATACCACCACTGTGCCCACCCCACATAATACCACCACTGTGCCCCCCCACATAATAATGCCACCACTGTGCCCCCCAGCATAATACCACCACGGTGCCCAACACATATTACCACCACTGTGCCCGCCCACATAATACCACCACTGTATCCCCCACATAATACCACCACTGTGTCCCCCACATAATAACACCACTGTTCCCCCCACATAATACCACCACTGTGCCCCCCTACATAATACCACCTACCACCACTGTGCCCCCCCACATAATACCACCACTGTGCACACCCCACATAATACCACCACTGTGCCCCCTCACATAATAATGCCACCACTGTGCCCCCCCACATAATACCACCATTGTGCCCCCCACATAATACCACCACTGTGCCCCCCCCACATAATACCACCACTGTGCCCCCCACATAATACCACCACTATGCCCCCCCACATAATAATGCCACCATTGTGCCCCCCACATAATAATGCCACCACTGTGCCCCGCACATAATAATGCCTCCACTTTGCCCCCCAAATAATACCACCACTGTGCCCCCCCCACATAATACCACCACTGTGCCCCCCCATATAATACCACCACTGTGCCCCCCCGCATAATACCACCACTGTGCCCCCCCTGATAATACCACCACTGTACCCCCCCATATAATACCACCACTGTGCCCCCCACATAATACTACCATTGTGCCCCCCACATAATACCACCACTGTGCTCCCCCACATAATACCACCACTGTGCCCCCCACATAATACCACCACTGTGCCTCCCCGCATAATACCACCACTGTGCCCCCCCGCATAATACCACCACTGCTCCCCCCCATATAATACCACCACTGTGCCCCCCACATAATACCACCATTGTGCCCCCCACATAATACCACCACTGTGTCCCCCCCACATAATACCACCACTGTGCCCCCCATATAATACCACCACTGTGCCCCCCACATAATAATGCCACCACTGTGCCCCGCACATAATAATGCCACCACTGTGCCCCCCACATAATACCACCACTGTGCCCCCCACATAATACCACCACTGTGCCCCCCCACATAATACCAACACTGTGCCCCTCCACATAATACCACCACTGTGCCCCTCCACATAATTCTACCACTGTGCCCCCCACATAATACCACCACTGTTCCCCCCACATAATACCACCACTGTGCCCACCCGCATAATACCACCACTGTGCCCCCCCACATAATACCACCACTGTGCCCCCCCACATAATACCACCACTGTGCCCCTCCACATAATACCACCATTGTGCCCCCCACATAATACCACCACTGTTCCACCCACATAATACCACCACTGTGCCCCCCATATAATACCACCACTGTGCCCACCACATAATACCACCACTGTGCCCCCCCGCATAATACCACCACTGTACCCCCCCATATAATACCACCACTGTGCCCCCCACATAATACCACCATTGTGCCCCCCACATAAAACCACCACTGTGCTCCCCCACATAATACCACCACTGTGCCCCCCACATAATACCACCACTGTGCCCCCCCGCATAATACCACCACTGTGCCCCCCCGCATAATACCACCACTGTTCCCCCCATATAATACAACCACTGTGCCCCCCACATAATTCCACCATTGTGCCCCCCACATAATACCACCACTGTGTCCCCCCCACATAATACCACCACTGTGCCCCCCATATAATACCACCACTGTGCGCCCCACATAATAATGCCACCACTGTGCCCCGCACATAATAATGCC
This sequence comes from Dendrobates tinctorius, assembly GCF_039654945.1. Taxonomy (NCBI): domain Eukaryota; kingdom Metazoa; phylum Chordata; class Amphibia; order Anura; family Dendrobatidae; genus Dendrobates; species Dendrobates tinctorius. The sequence goes on along the minus strand of NW_027361928.1, from coordinate 1,710,008 downwards.
ACCACTGTGCCCCCCCACATAATACCACCACTGTGCCCCCCACATAATACCACCACTGTGCCCCCCCACATAATACCACCACTGTGCCCCTCCACATAATACCACCACTGTGCCCCTCCACATAATTCCACCACTGTGCCCCCCACATAATACCACCACTGTTCCCCCCACATAATACCACCACTGTGCCCACCCGCATAATACCACCACTGTGCCCCCCCACATAATACCACCACTGTGCCCCCCCACATAATACCACCACTGTGCCCCTCCACATAATACCACCATTGTGCCCCCCACATAATACCACCACTGTGCCCCCCACATAATACCACCACTGTGCCCCCCCATATAATACCACCACTGTGCCCACCACATAATACCACCATTGTGTCCCCCACATGATAACACCACTGTGCCCCCCACATAATACCACCACTTTGCCCCCCACATAATACCACCACTGTGCCCCCCCACATAATAATGCCACCACGGTGCCCCGCACATAATAATGCCACCACTGTGCCCTCCCACATAATACCACCACTGTGCCCCTCCACATAATACCACCACTGTGCCCCCCACATAATACCACCACTGTGCCCCCCCACATAATACCACCACTGTGCCCCCCCGCATAATACCACCACTGTGCCCCCCCGCATAATACCACCACTGTGCCCCCCGCATAATACCACCACTGTGCCCCCCTGCATAATACCACCACTGTGCCCCCCCACATAATACCACCACTGTGCCCCCCCTCATAATACCACCACTGTGCCCACCCACATAATACCACCACTGTCCCCCCCATATAATACCACCACTGTGCCCACCCACATAATACCACCACTGTGCCCCCCACATAATACCACCACTGTGCCCCCCCTCATAATACCACCACTGTGCCGACCCACATAATACCACCACTGTGCCCACCCAAAATAATACTACCACTGTGCCCCCCCCACATAATACCACAACTGTGCCCCACATAATAATGCCACCACTGTTCTCCCCCACATAATAATGCCACCACTGTGCCCCACATAGTAATGCCACCACTGTGCCCCACATAATAATGCCACCACTGTGCCCCCCACATAATACCACCACTGTGCCCTCCCACATAATACCACCACTGTGCCCCCCCCACATAATGTCATCACTGTGCCCCCACATGTCACCACTGTGCCCCCCACATAAAAAGAAACCACTGTGCCCCCCACATAATATTACCACCACCACTGTGCCCCCCACGTAATATACCACTACTGTGCCCCCCACATAATATTACCACCACTGTGCTCCCACATAATAATGCCACCACTGTGTCCCCCACAAAATAATGCCACCACTATGCCCCCTCACATAATGCCACCACTGTGCCCCATGTAATATACCACCACTGTGCCCCCCACATAATACCACCACTGTGCCCCCCCACATAATACCACCACTGTGCCCCCCCACATAATACCACCTACCACCACTGTGCCCCCCCACATAATACCACCACTGTGCCCACCCCACATAATACCACCACTGTGCCCCCTCACATAATAATGCCACCACTGTGCCCCCCACATAATACCACCACTGTGCCCCTCCACATAATACCACCACATAATACCACCACTGTGCCCCCCACATAATACCACCACTGTGCCCCCCACATAATACCACCTACCACCACTGTACCCCCCCACATAATACCACCACTGTGCCCACCCTACATAATACCACCACTGTGCCCCCCACATAATAATGCCACCACTGTGCCCCCCCACATAATACCACCATTGTACCCCCCACATAATACCACCACTGTTCCCCCCACATAATACCACCATTGTGCCCCCCACATAATACCACCACTGTGCCCCCCCGCATAATACCACCACTGTGCCCCCCCACATAATACCACCACTGTGCCCCCCCACATAATACCACCACTGTGCCCCCCCACATAATACCACCACTGTGCCCCCCCACATAATAATGCCACCAATGTGCCCCGCAAATAATAATGCCACCACTGTGCCCTGCACATAAAAATGCCACCACTGTGCCCCGCACATAATAATGCCACCACTGTGCCCCCCCACATAATACCATCACTGTGCCCCCCCACATAATACCACCACTGTGCCCCCCACATAATACCACCACTGTACCCCCCACATAATAATGCCACCACTGTGCCCCGCACATAATAATGCCACCACTGTGCCCCCCCACATAATACCACCACTGTGCCCCCCCACATAATACCACCACTGTGCCCCCCCACATAATACCACCACTGTGCCCCCCCACATAATACCACCACTGTGCCCCCCACATAATACCACCATTGTGCCCCCCCACATAATACCACCACTGTGCCCCCCCACATAATACCACCACTGTGCCCCCCACATAATACCACCACTGTGCCCCCCCACATAATTCCACCACTGTGCCCACCCCACATAATACCACCACTGTCCCCCCCATATAATACCACCACTGTGCCCACCCACATAATACCACCACTGTGCCCCCCACATAATACCACCACTGTGCCCCCCCTCATAATACCACCACTGTGCCGACCCACATAATACCACCACTGTGCCCACCCAAAATAATACTACCACTGTGCCCCCCACATAATACCACAACTGTGCCCCACATAATAATGCCACCACTGTTCTCCCCCACATAATAATGCCACCACTGTGCCCCACATAGTAATGCCACCACTGTGCCCCACATAATAATGCCACCACTGTGCCCCCCACATAATACCACCACTGTGCCCGCCCACATAATACCACCACTGTGGCCCCCCCACATAATGTCATCACTGTGCCCCCACATGTCACCACTGTGCCCCCCACATAAAAAGAAACCACTGTGCCCCCCACATAATATTACCACCACCACTGTGCCCCCCACGTAATATACCACTACTGTGCCCCCCACATAATATTACCACCACTGTGCTCCCACATAATAATGCCACCACTGTGTCCCCCACAAAATAATGCCACCACTATGCCCCCTCACATAATGCCACCACTGTGCCCCATGTAATATACCACCACTGTGCCCCCCACATAATACCACCACTGTGCCCCCCCACATAATACCACCACTGTGCCCCCCCACTTAATACCACCTACCACCACTGTGCCCCCCCACATAATACCACCACTGTGCCCACCCCACATAATACCACCACTGTGCCCCCTCACATAATAATGCCACCACTGTGCCCCCCACATAATACCACCACTGTGCCCCTCCACATAATACCACCACATAATACCACCACTGTGCCCCCCACATAATACCACCACTGTGCCCCCCACATAATACCACCTACCACCACTGTACCCCCCCACATAATACCACCACTGTGCCCACCCTACATAATACCACCACTGTGCCCCCCACATAATAATGCCACCACTGTGCCCCCCCACATAATACCACCATTGTACCCCCCACATAATACCACCACTGTGCCCCCCACATAATACCACCATTGTGCCCCCCACATAATACCACCACTGTGCCCCCCCGCATAATACCACCACTGTGCCCCCCCACATAATACCACCACTGTGCCCCCCCACATAATACCACCACTGTGCCCCCCCACATAATACCACCACTGTGCCCCCCCACATAATAATGCCACCAATGTGCCCCGCAAATAATAATGCCACCACTGTGCCCTGCACATAAAAATGCCACCACTGTGCCCCGCACATAATAATGCCACCACTGTGCCCCCCCACATAATACCATCACTGTGCCCCCCCACATAATACCACCACTGTGCCCCCCACATAATACCACCACTGTACCCCCCACATAATAATGCCACCACTGTGCCCCGCACATAATAATGCCACCACTGTGCCCCCCCACATAATACCACCACTGTGCCCCCCCACATAATACCACCACTGTGCCCCCCCACATAATACCACCACTGTGCCCCCCACATAATACCACCATTGTGCCCCCCCACATAATACCACCACTGTGCCCCCCCACATAATACCACCACTGTGCCCCCCACATAATACCACCACTGTGCCCCCCCACATAATACCACCACTGTGCCCCCCCACATAATTCCACCACTGTGCCCACCCCACATAATACCACCACTGTGCCCCCCACATAATACCACCACTGTGCCCCTCCACATAATAATACCACCACTGTGCCCCTCCACATAATAATGCCACCACTGTGCCCCGCACATAATACCACCACTGTGCCCCCCACATAATATCACCACTGTGCCCCCCACATAATAATGCCACCACTTTGCCCCCCACATAATACCACCACTGTGCCCCCCACACATAATACCACCACTGTGCCCCCCCACATAATACCACCACTGTGCCCCCCCACATAATACCACCACTTTGCCCCCCCACATAATACCACCACTGTGCCCCCAACATAATAATGCCACCACTGTGCCCGGCACATAATACCACCACTGTGCCCCCCACATAATACCACCACTGTGCCCCCTCACATAACACCACCACTGTGCCCCCCACATAATACCACCATTGTGCCCTCCACATAATACCACCACTGTGCCCCCCACATAATACCACCACTGTGCCCCCTCATATAATACCACCACTGTGCCCCCCACATAATACCACCATTGTGCCCCCCACATAATACCACCACTGTGCCCCCCACATAATACCACCACTGTGCCCCCCCCATAATACCACCACTGTGCCCCCCACATAATACCACCACTGTGCCCCCCACATAATAATGCCACCACTGTGCCCCGCACATAATGCCACCACTGTGCCCCCCCACATAATACCACCACTGTGCCCACCATATAATACCACCACTGTGCCCCCCCACATAATACCACCACTGTGCCCCCCACATAATACCACCACTGTGCCCCTCCACATAATACCACCACTGTGCCCCTCCACATAATACCACCACTGTGCCCCCCACATAATACCACCACTGTTCCCCCCCGCATAATACCACCACTGTGCCCCCCCACACAATACCACCACTGTGCCCCCCCACATAATACCACCACTGTGCCCCCCCACATAATAATGCCACCACTGTGCCCCGCACATAATAAAATGCCACCACTGTGTCCCCCCACATAACACCACCACTGTGCCCCCCCACATAATACCACCACTGTGCCCCCCACACATAATACCACCACTGTGCCCCTCCACATAATACCACCACTGTGCCCCTCCACATAATACCACCACTGTGCCCCCCACATAATACCACCACTGTGCCCCCCCACATAATACCACCACTGTGCCCCCCCACATAATACCACCACTGTGCCCCCCCGCATAATACCACCACTGTACCCCCCCACATAATACCACCACTGTGCCCCCCCGCATAATACCACCACTGTGCCCCCCCACATAATACCACCACTGTGCCCCCTCACATAATACCACCACTGTGCCCCCCCACATAATACCACCACTGTGCCCACCCACATAATACCGCCACTGTGCCCCCCCACATAATACCACCACTGTGCCCACCCACATAATACCACCACTGTGCCCCCCCACATAATACCACCACTGTGCCCCCCCACATAATACCACCACTGTGCCCACCCACATAATACCACCACTGTGCCCTCCCACATAATACCACCACTGTGCCCCCCACATAATACCACCACTGTGCCCCCCCTCATAATACCACCACTGTGCCCACCCACATAATACCACCACTGTGCCCACCCACATAATACCACCACTATGCCCCACATAATAATGCCACCACTGTGCCCCACATAGTAATGCCACCACTGTGCCCCACATAGTAATGCCACCACTGTGCCCCACATAGTAATGCCACCACTGTGCCCCACATAATAATGCTACCACTGTGCCCCCCACATAATACCACCACTGTGCCACCCACATAATACCACCACTGTGCCCCCCCACATAATGTCATCACTGTGCCCCCACATGTCACCACTGTGCCCCCACATAATAATACAACCACTGTGCCCCCCACATAATATTACCACCACTGTGCCCACATGTAATATACCACCACTGTGCCCCCCACATAATATTACCACCACTGTGCTCCCACATAATAATGCCACCACTGTGTCCCCCACATAATAATGCCACCACTGTGCCCCCTCACATAATGCCACCATTGTGTCCCCCACATAATACCACCACTGTGTCCCCCACATAATACCACCACTGTTCCCCCCCACATAATACCACCACTGTGCCCCCCACACATAATACCACCAATGTGCCCCCCCACATAATACCACCACTGTCCCCCCGCACATAATACCACCACTGTACCACCCACATAATACCACCACTGTGCCCACAACATAATAATGCCACCACTGTGCCCCGCACATAATACCACCACTGTGCCCCCCACATAATACCACCACTGTGCCCCCCACATAATATCACCACTGTGCCCCCCACATAATACCACCACTGTGCCCCCCCACATAACACCACCACTGTGCCCCCCCACATAATACCACCACTGTGCCCCCACATATAATACCACCACTGTGCCCCCCACATAATACCACCACTGTGCCCACCCACCTACCACCATTGTGCCCCCCACATAATACCACCACTGTGCCCCCCACATAATACCACCACTGTGCCCCCCACATAATACCACCACTTTGACCCCCACATAATACCACCACTGTGCCCCCACATAATACCACCACTGTGCCCCCCACATAATACCACCACTGTGCCCACCCCACAAAATACCACCACTGTGCCCCCCCACATCATAATGCCACCACTGTGCCCCCCACATAATACCACCACTGTGCCCCCCCACATCATAATGCCACCACTGTGCCCCCCAAATAATACCACCACTGTGCCCCCCCACATAATTCCACCACTGTGCCCACCCCACATAATACCACCACTGTCCCCCCCATATAATACCACCACTGTGCCCACCCACATAATACCACCACTGTGCCCCCCACATAATACCACCACTGTGCCCCCCCTCATAATACCACCACTGTGCCGACCCACATAATACCACCACTGTGCCCACCCAAAATAATACTACCACTGTGCCCCCCACATAATACCACAACTGTGCCCCACATAATAATGCCACCACTGTTCTCCCCCACATAATAATGCCACCACTGTGCCCCACATAGTAATGCCACCACTGTGCCCCACATAATAATGCCACCACTGTGCCCCCCACATAATACCACCACTGTGCCCGCCCACATAATACCACCACTGTGGCCCCCCCACATAATGTCATCACTGTGCCCCCACATGTCACCACTGTGCCCCCCACATAAAAAGAAACCACTGTGCCCCCCACATAATATTACCACCACCACTGTGCCCCCCACGTAATATACCACTACTGTGCCCCCCACATAATATTACCACCACTGTGCTCCCACATAATAATGCCACCACTGTGTCCCCCACAAAATAATGCCACCACTATGCCCCCTCACATAATGCCACCACTGTGCCCCATGTAATATACCACCACTGTGCCCCCCACATAATACCACCACTGTGCCCCCCCACATAATACCACCACTGTGCCCCCCCACTTAATACCACCTACCACCACTGTGCCCCCCCACATAATACCACCACTGTGCCCACCCCACATAATACCACCACTGTGCCCCCTCACATAATAATGCCACCACTGTGCCCCCCACATAATACCACCACTGTGCCCCTCCACATAATACCACCACATAATACCACCACTGTGCCCCCCACATAATACCACCACTGTGCCCCCCACATAATACCACCTACCACCACTGTACCCCCCCACATAATACCACCACTGTGCCCACCCTACATAATACCACCACTGTGCCCCCCACATAATAATGCCACCACTGTGCCCCCCCACATAATACCACCATTGTACCCCCCACATAATACCACCACTGTGCCCCCCACATAATACCACCATTGTGCCCCCCACATAATACCACCACTGTGCCCCCCCGCATAATACCACCACTGTGCCCCCCCACATAATACCACCACTGTGCCCCCCCACATAATACCACCACTGTGCCCCCCCACATAATACCACCACTGTGCCCCCCCACATAATAATGCCACCAATGTGCCCCGCAAATAATAATGCCACCACTGTGCCCTGCACATAAAAATGCCACCACTGTGCCCCGCACATAATAATGCCACCACTGTGCCCCCCCACATAATACCATCACTGTGCCCCCCCACATAATACCACCACTGTGCCCCCCACATAATACCACCACTGTACCCCCCACATAATAATGCCACCACTGTGCCCCGCACATAATAATGCCACCACTGTGCCCCCCCACATAATACCACCACTGTGCCCCCCCACATAATACCACCACTGTGCCCCCCCACATAATACCACCACTGTGCCCCCCACATAATACCACCATTGTGCCCCCCCACATAATACCACCACTGTGCCCCCCCACATAATACCACCACTGTGCCCCCCACATAATACCACCACTGTGCCCCCCCACATAATACCACCACTGTGCCCCCCCACATAATTCCACCACTGTGCCCACCCCACATAATACCACCACTGTGCCCCCCACATAATACCACCACTGTGCCCCTCCACATAATAATACCACCACTGTGCCCCTCCACATAATAATGCCACCACTGTGCCCCGCACATAATACCACCACTGTGCCCCCCACATAATATCACCACTGTGCCCCCCACATAATAATGCCACCACTTTGCCCCCCACATAATACCACCACTGTGCCCCCCACACATAATACCACCACTGTGCCCCCCCACATAATACCACCACTGTGCCCCCCCACATAATACCACCACTTTGCCCCCCCACATAATACCACCACTGTGCCCCCAACATAATAATGCCACCACTGTGCCCGGCACATAATACCACCACTGTGCCCCCCACATAATACCACCACTGTGCCCCCTCACATAACACCACCACTGTGCCCCCCACATAATACCACCATTGTGCCCTCCACATAATACCACCACTGTGCCCCCCACATAATACCACCACTGTGCCCCCTCATATAATACCACCACTGTGCCCCCCACATAATACCACCATTGTGCCCCCCACATAATACCACCACTGTGCCCCCCACATAATACCACCACTGTGCCCCCCCCATAATACCACCACTGTGCCCCCCACATAATACCACCACTGTGCCCCCCACATAATAATGCCACCACTGTGCCCCGCACATAATGCCACCACTGTGCCCCCCCACATAATACCACCACTGTGCCCACCATATAATACCACCACTGTGCCCCCCCACATAATACCACCACTGTGCCCCCCACATAATACCACCACTGTGCCCCTCCACATAATACCACCACTGTGCCCCTCCACATAATACCACCACTGTGCCCCCCACATAATACCACCACTGTTCCCCCCCGCATAATACCACCACTGTGCCCCCCCACACAATACCACCACTGTGCCCCCCCACATAATACCACCACTGTGCCCCCCCACATAATAATGCCACCACTGTGCCCCGCACATAATAAAATGCCACCACTGTGTCCCCCCACATAACACCACCACTGTGCCCCCCCACATAATACCACCACTGTGCCCCCCACACATAATACCACCACTGTGCCCCTCCACATAATACCACCACTGTGCCCCTCCACATAATACCACCACTGTGCCCCCCACATAATACCACCACTGTGCCCCCCCACATAATACCACCACTGTGCCCCCCCACATAATACCACCACTGTGCCCCCCCGCATAATACCACCACTGTACCCCCCCACATAATACCACCACTGTGCCCCCCCGCATAATACCACCACTGTGCCCCCCCACATAATACCACCACTGTGCCCCCTCACATAATACCACCACTGTGTCCCCCCACATAATACCACCACTGTGCCCACCCACATAATACCGCCACTGTGCCCCCCCACATAATACCACCACTGTGCCCACCCACATAATACCACCACTGTGCCCCCCCACATAATACCACCACTGTGCCCCCCCACATAATACCACCACTGTGCCCACCCACATAATACCACCACTGTGCCCTCCCACATAATACCACCACTGTGCCCCCCACATAATACCACCACTGTGCCCCCCCTCATAATACCACCACTGTGCCCACCCACATAATACCACCACTGTGCCCACCCACATAATACCACCACTATGCCCCACATAATAATGCCACCACTGTGCCCCACATAGTAATGCCACCACTGTGCCCCACATAGTAATGCCACCACTGTGCCCCACATAGTAATGCCACCACTGTGCCCCACATAATAATGCTACCACTGTGCCCCCCACATAATACCACCACTGTGCCACCCACATAATACCACCACTGTGCCCCCCCACATAATGTCATCACTGTGCCCCCACATGTCACCACTGTGCCCCCACATAATAATACAACCACTGTGCCCCCCACATAATATTACCACCACTGTGCCCACATGTAATATACCACCACTGTGCCCCCCACATAATATTACCACCACTGTGCTCCCACATAATAATGCCACCACTGTGTCCCCCACATAATAATGCCACCACTGTGCCCCCTCACATAATGCCACCATTGTGTCCCCCACATAATACCACCACTGTGTCCCCCACATAATACCACCACTGTTCCCCCCCACATAATACCACCACTGTGCCCCCCACACATAATACCACCAATGTGCCCCCCCACATAATACCACCACTGTCCCCCCGCACATAATACCACCACTGTACCACCCACATAATACCACCACTGTGCCCACAACATAATAATGCCACCACTGTGCCCCGCACATAATACCACCACTGTGCCCCCCACATAATACCACCACTGTGCCCCCCACATAATATCACCACTGTGCCCCCCACATAATACCACCACTGTGCCCCCCCACATAACACCACCACTGTGCCCCCCCACATAATACCACCACTGTGCCCCCACATATAATACCACCACTGTGCCCCCCACATAATACCACCACTGTGCCCACCCACCTACCACCATTGTGCCCCCCACATAATACCACCACTGTGCCCCCCACATAATACCACCACTGTGCCCCCCACATAATACCACCACTTTGACCCCCACATAATACCACCACTGTGCCCCCACATAATACCACCACTGTGCCCCCCACATAATACCACCACTGTGCCCACCCCACAAAATACCACCACTGTGCCCCCCCACATCATAATGCCACCACTGTGCCCCCCACATAATACCACCACTGTGCCCCCACATAATATTACCACCACTGTGCCCCCCACATAACATTACCACCACTGTGCCCCCCACATAATATACCACCACTGTGCCCCCCACATAATATTACCACCACTGTGCCCCCCACATAATATTACCACCACTGTGCCCCCCACATAATATTACCACCACTGTGCCCCACATAATAATGCCACCACTGTATCCCCCTCATAATAGTGCCACTACTGTGCCCCACATAATGCTACCACTGTGCCCCCCACATAATACCACCAGTGCCCCCACACATACCACCACTGTGCCCCCACCTAATGTCATCACTGTACCCCCCACATAATAATACAACCACTGTGCCCCCCACATATTACCACCACTGTGCCCCCCACATAATATTACCACCACTGTGCCCCCCACATAATATTACCACCACTGTGCCCCCCACATATTACCACCACTGTGCCCCACATAATAATGCCACCACTGTGCCCCACATAATAATGTCACCACTGTGCCCCACATAATAATGCCACTACTGTGCCCCCCACGTAATATACCACCACTGTGCCCCCCACATAATATTACCACCACTGCGCCCCACATAATAATGCCACCACTGTGCCCTCCACATAATAATGCCACCACTGTGCCCCACATAATAATGCCACCACTGTGCCCCCCACGTAATATACCACCACTGTGCCCCACATAATAATGCCACCACTGCGCCCCACATAATAATGCCACCACTGTGTTCCCCACATAATAGTGCCACCACTGTGCCCCACATAATAATGCCACCACTGTGCCCCACATAATAATGCCACCACTGTGCCCCCCCCACATAACACCAGTGCCCCCCCACATACCACCACTGTGCCCCCACCTAATGTCATCATTGTGCCCCCATATGTCACCACTGTGCCCCCACATAATAATACAACCACTGTGCCCCCCCACATATTACCACCACTGTGCCCCCCCACATAATATTACCACCACTGTTCCCCCCACGTAATATACCACCACTGTGCCCCACACATAATAATACCACCACTGTGCCCCACATAGTAATGCCACCACTGTGCCCCACGTAATACCACCATCGTGCCAACACAGCGAGGCTGGCAATGCAGACAGGTTATCTTGGTGGGGCGAGTCCACCGAGGTGCACATGGAGGAGTACTGAGAGGGCCTGCCTCCGCAGCGTAGTTCAAAGGGGGAGTTGTCAGGAAAATCTGAATTATTTCCTAATATCCTAAGTACACATACAGAGCTGCCGGTTAGTCCTCCCCCCATTTGGTTCGTTTATCACACAGCTTCCAGCCCCCTCAGTCTGCCTCTTCAAAATTCTATCCAGTCCCCCTCCCTTCAGCAAATGGTCAATTTTATTACTCTGGCCGAGTGAAGTGTGGGTTTTCTTTTTCCCTCCAAAATTTCCTTTGTCCTAATCCTAAAATGCTCAAAGTCAAATTTAATAACTCACAATGGACCTAGAAACGTGAAACTTGGAATCCCAGGAGCTGGGCATGTAGGCTATGCATGGCAGCACTTTGAGGTCTGTACGGTCGTCAGGAACCTGGGAAATGAGTTAGACGCAGACATGCCGCGGCTGGTCTCAAATGAAAGGTCAATTCGCAGGTAATGTCCCTGTCGTTGCCCCGTGAGCTCCCCAGCCAAAGATATGGCAAGTAGAAGCTTTTTAATAACTTTTCAAAATAGGTGTTCCCCATAGGAACAATGTGAGGTCAACAAAGGTGGGAGTTCTGAAGATTGTGGGCAAACCATAAAACGGGAGCAACCATTTTGAGAGTGTTCAGACCCCGGAGAGACAGCCAGCCTCCCCCCCCCCGCTTCCCCTCTTCCATGTCCTGCTTCCCCTCTTCCCCGTCCCTCTTCCTTGTCCCCCTTCCCCTATTCCCTGTCCCGCTTCCCCTCTTCCCTGTCCCTCTTTCCCGTCCCTCTTTCCCATCCCTCTTCCCCCTCTTCCCCTCTTCCCCATCCCCCTTCCCCTCTTCCCTGTCCCCCTTCCCCTCTTCCCCGTCCCTCTTCCCCGTCCCTCTTCCCCTCTTCCCCGTCCCTCTTCCCCTCTTCCCCGTCCCCCTTCCCCTCTTCCCTGTCCCCCTTCCCCTCTTCCCTGTCCTGCTTCCCCTCTTCCCTGTCCCCCGTCCCCCTTCCCCTCTTCCCTGTCCCTCTTCCCTGTCCCCCTTCCCCTCTTTCCCGTCCCCCTTCCCCTCTTCCCTGTCCCTCTTCCCTGTCCCCCGTCCCCCTTCCCCTCTTCCCTGTCCCTCTTCCCTGTCCCCCGTCCCCCTTCCCCTCTTCCCTGTCCCTCTTCCCTGTCCCCCGTCCCCCTTCCCCTCTTCCCTGTCCCTCTTCCCTGTCCCCCTTCCCCTATTCCCGTCCCTCTTCCCCTCTTCCCCGTCCCCCTTCCCCGTCCCCCTTCCCCGTCCCTCTTCCCCTCTTCCCTGTCCCCCTTCCCCGTCCCCCTTCCCCGTCCCCCTTCCCCTCTTCCCCTCTTCCCCATCCCTCTTCCCCTCTTCCCCTCTTCCCTGTCCCTCTTCCCTGTCCCCCTTCCCCTCTTCCCCATCCCTCTTCCCCTCTTCCCCGTCCCCCTTCCCCTCTTCCCTGTCCCCCTTCCCCCTTCCCCTCTTCCCTGTCCCCCGTCCCCCTTCCCCTCTTCCCTGTCCCTCTTCCCTGTCCCCCGTCCCCCTTCCCCTCTTCCCTGTCCCTCTTCCCTGTCCCCCTTCCCCTCTTCCCCGTCCCTCTTCCCCTCTTCCCCGTCCCCCTTCCCCGTCCCCCTTCCCCGTCCCCCTTCCCCGTCACTCTTCCCCCCTTCCCTTCTTCACATCTTCCCCATCCCTCTTCCCCTCTTCCCTGTCCCTCTTCCCTGTCCCCCTTCCCCTCTTCCCCATCCCTCTTCCCCTCTTCCCCGTCCCCCTTCCCCTCTTCCCTGTCCCCCTTCCCCCTTCCCCTCTTCTTTTCTACCCCATGCTCATGTCTCTGCACATTTTGGCAGCTGTGCTGAAGTTTATTTCACATACATTGTTCCTTTCATGGCCACATGATGGCGCTGCTGCACCAAGTGTAACGATGAGAACCTGAGCTGTGGAGGATGTTCTTCACCTTACACAAAACCCAGAGGAGAATGATAAGGAACAAGCTGATATCATATGTACCTTGGCTTGTGAAAGTATTCACCCCCTCCACAGGCATTTTCACAACCTTACATGCAGGCGATCTGAGCATCGCCTATATGCAGCAGAGCCGATCGGGTTGTGGCAGCTTCTAGTCTCCCATGGAGGCTATCGACGCATGGCTAAAGTAAAAAAAAAAAAAAGTTTCAAAAAATATAAAAAAATAAAAAGTTCAAATCACCCCCCTTTAGCCCCAATCAAAATAAAACAATAGAACAATCCCACATACACACATTAGGTATCGCCGCGTTCAGAATCGCCCGATCTATGAATAAAAGCATTAACCTGATCACTAAACGGCGTAACGAGGAAAAAAAGTCAAAACACCAGAATTACGTTTTTTTGGGTCGCTGCGACATTGCATTAAAATCAAAGGATCGTATCTGCACCAAAATGGTATCATTAAAAACGTCAGCTCGGCCCGCAAACAATAAGCCCTCACCCGACCCGAGATCACGGAAAATGGAGACGCTACGGGTCTCGGAAAATGGTGCAGTTTTTTTTTTTTAAAGCAAAGTTTGGGATTTTTTTTCGCCACTTAGATAAAAGAGAACGTAGACATGTTTGGTGTCTATGAACTCGTAATGACCTGGAGAATCATAATGGCAGGGCAGTGTCAGCATTTCGTGAGCCCAGCAAAAAAAGCCAAACAAAAAACGTGTGTGAGATTGCACTTTTTTTGCAATTTCACCACACATGGAATTTTTTTCCCATTTTCCAGTACATGATATGGTAAAACCAATGATGTTGTTCCAAAGTACAACTCGTCCCGCAAAAAACAAGCCCTCACATGGCCATATTGATGGAAAAATAAAAAAGTTACGGCTCTGGGAAGAAGGGGAGCGAAAAACGAAAACGCAGAAGGAAAAAAATCTCCAGGGGTTAATGGTCTTTATGGTGGTGTTTGGAGATCTCCTTGGTCTTCGTGGTGTTTGGAGATCTCCTTGGTCTTCATAGTGTTTGGAGATCTCCTTAGTCTTCATGGTGTTGTTTGGAGATCTCCTTGGCCTTCATGGTGGTGTTTGGAGAGCTCCTTGGCCTTCATGGTGTTGTTTGGAGATCTCCTTGGCCTTCATGGTGGTGATTGGAGAGCTCCTTGGCCTTCATGGTGGTGTTTGGAGAGCTCCTTGGCCTTCATGGTGGTGTTTGGAGAGCTCCTTGGCCTTCATGGTGGTGTTTGGAGAGCTCCTTGGCCTTCATGGTGGTTGGTGTTTGGAGATCTCCTTGGCCTTCATGGTGGTGTTTGGATAGCTCCTTGGCCTTCATGGTGGTTGGTGTTTGGAGATCTCCTTGGTCTTCGTGGTGGTTTTTGGAGAGCTCTTTGGTCTTCATGGTGTTGTTTTGTCAGTGGTGCCTCTTGTTAATGGTGTTGCAGCCTCCATGACCTTTCAGAAAAGGTGAAGTGTATCTACTGACTGACATGTGACCCCTAGATTGCACACAGGGGTACGTCCTGTCATGAAGCATGGAACTTTTGAAGGGACATTATTGCACCATATTTATCGGGGCTTAATTCCAAAATGGGTGAATAATTATGCACATGCCAATTTCTGGTTATTTGATCCTATAAATTTAATTTATGCCGATATTTTTGTCAATTCCTCAACTTGGACTATTCAGTGCTGATGCATCACACACAAATCCGATTCCAAAAATATTCACACACAGGTTTTAATGTAACCAAATAGGTAAAAAGTCAAGGGGATGAATATTTTTGCAAGCCACTGTATGATCGGCACCGGTGATATCACCACAGAGATGTCTGCATTGATGACATCTCGACTGTGGCAGCGGAGGTGGCTGCTCCGTCACGTATTTGGATCTCTTCCTCTGATCTGTCCATCTTGTCTCATCTCCGTCGGACTCTTGCCTAATGGACTTTCACAGTGAAAAGAATCCAGATCCAGAAAACCCTGCAGGGAAGGAGCTAAGGGAGGACTACAGTGCAGGCAGAGATGGGAGGACCTCCAGAATGGACAGTACCGAGGTTGGGGTACTGTCTGCTCACACCTAGGACACCCAAAGACAGAGCAAAGAAAGTCTCATACTCATCATAACAGCACTTCCCTACAGTACGAGCAGTGAGGCTATGGATTCTTTACAGTACGAGCAGTGAGGCTATGGATTCTTTACAGTACGAGCAGTGAGACTGAGTTCTTTACAGTACGAACAGTGAGACTGAGTTCTTTACAGTACGAGCAGTGAGGCTATAGATTCTTTACAGTATGAGCTGTGAGGTCTTTACAGTACAAGCAGTGAGGCTATGGATGCTTTACAGTACGAGCTGTGAGGTCTTTACAGTATGAGCAGTGCGGCTGTGACTTCTTTACAGTACAAGCAGTGAGGGTATCAAACTCTCTGACATACAAGTTGTAATGATAATAGCCATAGCAGCGTTGGTGCTTTATAAATATTTTATTTTACTATTGCACAAACATGATGCACGGACATTAGGCATCTTGCTTTGCTGTCACCTCCGCTGTCTCCACTCTCTGCTGTCTCCTCCGCTGTCTCCACTCTCTGCTGTCTCCTCCGCTGTCTCCACTCTCTGCTGTCGCCTCCGCAGTCTCCACTCTCTGCTGTCGCCTCCGCTGTCTCCACTCTCTGCTGTCGCCTCCGCTGTCTCCACTCTCTGCTGTCACCTCCGCTGTCTCCACTCTCTGCTGTCACTTCTGCTGCCTCCACTGTTATGAATGGGCACCGAGGAGGAGAGCAGACCCAAGCTAAGCCACAGAAAACCAGGGAGGTTGGTAACTAAGCAGATTGCAGATCCCTGATCTTACCACACAACTAGCAGTAGCTGTGGAGCGTACCTACGATGATCCTAGACGCCTCGGCACAGCCGGAGGACTAAATAAGCCTAAAGCAAGAAAAGGGGAAATCTCAACTGCCCAGGAGCAGACCCCAAAGGAATAGCTAGCCCCCAAACATATATTGTTGGTGAGACAAGATGAAAACACAAACGCAGGCAGGAAAATAGACTGAGCAAATGATGGGGCCCACACTAACTAGACAGGACAGGAAAGATACTGTCTGCAATCACGAAAAAAACCCTGCAAAAATCCAACACGTCTGATGCAAAAAACACTGAAGTCGCACGACTTCGCCCCCCCACTATGTCAGCACTCTGTTATATTCTGAAAGCAGAGCAAAAAGAGACCAAAATAACAGGGAACAAAACAAACTGGCACATGCAGTAACATATGGGCGGTGATTCAGCACAGCCCCACACTAGCTGACCCGCACAAAGCAGAGATAGACAAAACCAGATCAAATGCAAACAGAATAGCAAATGAACCGCTTAGCTGAACTTGTAGGGACAGAGCAGGAGACATCAGACCTCAGAAGGCACAGGAAGAAAATCACCAGCAGGGATAGAGGGAGTCAGCTGTCTTAAATCCCAATCAGAAACCCCAGATCTTCAATCGTCTTCCTCATTATCAGGTGGCAAGCCTCTGTCAATCAGATCAGCTCCACTACCTCCAGTAACTACCAGAGGGAGCCCAGAAAGAGAACTCTCCATCTTACCAGCTCCACTATCTTCAGTAATCACCAGAGGGAAGCCAGAGAGAGAATTCACAACACTCCTCTCTATGCTGTCACCTCCGCTGACTCTACTCTCTGCTGTCACCTCCACTGCCTCCAGTCTCTGCTGTCATTTCCGCTGCCCCCCAGTCTCTGCTGTCACCTCCGCTGCCTCCACCCTCTGCTGTCACCTCCGCTGCCTCCACTCTCTGCTGTCACCTCTGCTGCCTCCACTCTCTGCTGTCACCTCCGCTGCCTCCACTCTCTGCTGTCACCTCCGCTGTCTCCACTCTCTGCTGTCACCTCCGCTGTCTCCACTCTCTGCTGTCACCTCTGCTGCCTCCAGTCTCTGCTGTCACCTCCGCTGCCTCCACTCTCTGCTGTCACCTCCGCTGCCTCCACTCTCTGCTATCACCTCCGCTGCCTCCACTCTCTGCTGTCACCTCCACTGTCTCTACTCTCTACTGTCATCTCCGCTGTCTCCACTCTCTACTGTCACCTCCGCTGTCTCCACTCTCTACTGTCACCTCTGCTGTCTCCACTCTCTGCTGCCACCTCCACTGTCTCCACTCTCTGCTGCCACCTCCACTGTCTCCACTCTCTGCTGTCACCTCCGCTGTCTCCACTGTCTGCTGTCACCTCCGCTGCCTCCACTCTCTGCTGTCACCTCCGCTGCCTCCACTCTCTGCTGTCACCTCCGCTGCCTCCACTCTCTGCTGTCACCTCCGCTGCCTCCACTCTCTGCTGTCACCTCCGCTGTCTCCACTCTCTGCTGTCACCTCCGCTGTCTCCACTCTCTGCTGTCACCTCCGCTGTCTCCACTCTCTGCTGTCACCTCCGCTGCCTCCACTCTCTGCTGTCACCTCCGCTGTCTCCACTGTCTGCTGTCACCTCCGCTGCCTCCACTCTCTGCTGTCACCTCCGCTGTCTCCACTGTCTGCTGTCACCTCCACTGCCTCCACTCTCTGCTGTCACCTCCGCTGTCTCCACTCTCTGCTGTCTCTGCTGACACAATGCAAAGACCGCAGCTCTGGAGGTGACTGGAGGATGAAACATGATGTATCAGCAGAATAATGGTTGCAGCTCTGGAGGTGACTGGAGGATGAGACATGATGTAACAGCAGAATAGTGGTTACAGCTCTGGAGGTGACTGGAGGATGAGACATGATGTAACAGCAGAATAGTGAGCGCAGCTCTGAGTTTGTGTAAGGTACTCCTGGGGTGGACCCGCTAGACCATGGCAACGAACCTCCCGGGGGCGAGCTGACCAGGTGGACCACCCCCTATACAGGGAGTGTTTGGGGCAAGCCCGCGGGTAACTATTACCACGGCAGCTGGTACCCAGGGAATGTATAGAGAGGCCGGCCACAGGCCGGGGATGCTGGCGGGAACCTCCTCTGGATCCGGAAGACGGATGGCGGTCAGGTCAGGGACACAGGCGAGACGGGGACAGCAGGCACGATCAGAAGGACACTGGTGCAGGAACAGAACTGGACGGGACACGACCACGGACCTCCCGATCCTAGGAGAGAGGACAGTGGAAAAGGCAGGTGAGCCACAGGCAAACAGGACGCAGGAGCGCACATAGGAGAACGGGCCAGAATCACTAACGAAGCGCAGTGATAATCAGACACCGCCAACAGGAAGAGGAGGCCTGATATAGGAGAAGTAGCAGAGGCCTTCCGGGTCGTGACCTCTCA
Organism: Dendrobates tinctorius; assembly: GCF_039654945.1. NCBI lineage: Eukaryota > Metazoa > Chordata > Amphibia > Anura > Dendrobatidae > Dendrobates > Dendrobates tinctorius. Next base: position 1,690,197 of record NW_027361928.1, on the reverse strand, counting down.
GTGCAGGAGAGGAAGGCGCGCGTCCTCAGGAGGAACAGGAGGCGCGCGTGCGACCGGGCATAGTGTGTGCGCGCGCCCGCCGAGGAGGAGGGGCGGGAGCGCGCACCCGGCGCGGTCCAGAAGACCGGACGGACGCGATCGCCGGGCGGAGGAGAGGAGCCGGGAGGGACCGCGGAGAAGCCCGAGGCAGCCGACGCCGCGGCGAGGAGGCCACCGGCGAGGGGGTAAGCTGCGGTCGGGGAGAAGCAATGGGAGGAGTGCGCGGCAGCCGCCGCGTGACAGTTTGCAGCTTTATCCATCCCCTGAGGTGCGGTCCTCGTGCCTTTGTGTGGCGGCTCTTACACTCAGTGAAGTGTTTGTATAAATCTGATGATCTGGGATTCTTATCGCACCTGGATTCCTCTTCCTCTTCTTCCTGGATGGAGGATGATGAGCGTTATGTCCGGGCTGTGACTGCTCTTCGTGCCTCAGAGGTCAGCTCCAGCGCTCTGGTGGTCTCTGGGTCACGTTCCCGGGTCCTGACCTCTGGGATCTCGTGGGGTTCAGTCTCCGGCCGTGGTGATAAAGCAGTGCACCATGTGGCAGCAGATGTGACCCCTCCACCACTGGCTTTCAGGTGGCGCTAAGTCTGGTCCTCACATCTCTGTCCATTTCCTCTGAAGCCACCACCAATAATGGCCATCGTAAAGTCACATGACCCAAGATGCCATTTTCCTATTGGTTAAAAGGGCATTTACTTTTCCATCTTAGGACAGCTTAGCACAGCTCGGTCGGAGGCGCCATCTTGCTTTGCTCAGCCAATCAGTGGGATGTAGCTGCCGCGCCATCTCTTGTCACCAATTCTATTAGTGTACAGTGATAGTCCCAGAACTCAGGGTGCTCCAGGACCACAGGATGAGCTCCTCCATGAAGATTCAAGGCATTCTCTCATCTAGGCATCTAGCAGGAATCCACCTCGTCTTTGTGCTGTGTGGCAGCAAGGATAGACTTCCAAAGTGGCTGCTAGCGACTGGAGAGGGAAAAACAGACTGAGCACACATGCACCGTGCTGACCGCCATCTTCTCACACCCAATCACTTTAGGTGAGTTTATTGCCCAAATCTGACCGGAGTGGGAAACTTCTCTGAATGTTCCTCCATGTCATAAGTCTATGAGACCTACGAGCAAGTACGTCTCCTCGAACTCGGGTGGAGGAAAAACAGCAATGTCTGAACAAGGTGCAAGGAGTCTGATGATGAGCAACATGTCGTATGCTCCTCTTCCAATTCCATCTCTCCCGCCTCCTTCTCTAGCTCTCTCCTGCATTATCAGCTCACCTGCCCCCTCCAGCGCCACCTCTCCTTCCTCCTCCTCCAGCACCACCTCTCCTTCCTCCTCCTCCAACACCATCTCTCCTTCCTCCTCCTCCAGCGCCACCTCTCCTTCCTCCTCCTCCAGCGCCTCCTCTCCTTCCTCCTCCAGCGCCACCTCTCCTTCCGCTGCCTCCAGCGCCACCTCTCCTTCTGCCTCCTCCAGCGCCACCTCTCCCTCCTCCTCCAGCGCCACCTCTCCTTCCTCCTCCTCCAGCGCCACCTCTCCTTCCTCCTCCAGCGCCACCTCTCCTTCCGCTGCCTCCAGCGCCACCTCTCCTTCCTCGTCCTCCAGTGCCACCTCTCCTTCCTCCTCCAGCACCACCTCTCCTTCCTCCTCCAGCGCCTCCTCTCCTTCCTCCTCCTCCAGCACCATCCCTCCTTCCTCCTCCTCCAGCACCACCTCTCCTTCCTCCTATAGCACCACCTCACCCTCCTTTTCCAGGGCCACCTGTCCATCCTCTTCCAGGGCCACCTCACCCTCCTCTTCCAGAGCCACTTCATGCTCCTCTTTTGGGGAGACCTGTCCCTCCTCTTTCTGAGCCACCTGTCCCTCATCCTTTACCTCCAGGGCCATCTCTCTGTCCTCCTCTTTGAGCGCCATTTCTCTTGCCTCCTCCTCCTCCTCCAGCTCTGATCCGAGGTGCCCCATACCAGTACACTCAGAGGAAAGGGAAGTGTTAACAGAAAAGCCAAACTCAGACACACAAGGATTGTATGAGGAACACTTCAGGAATGTGACATTTAGTGTGCAGCATCCCACAAGGGTCAGTGGCTCCAGCCCCAATCATGTCCTCCCACAGCAAGAGCGGCGGCACAATGTGCAACTGTCTGCACAAGGTCAATCATCAAAAACATGGCCGACAGGTCAGATGGCTGGGGTGTAAGCTTCACTGGTCACAGCCACAGTACAGGGTCAAAGAAGTGGTACTGTGCAGTGTCCACATGTGTGTGTATATAGCATGTGCACAGTGTGTGTGGCAGGTACAGTGTGTGTGTAGTATGTGCACAGTGTGTGTGTGGCAGGTACAGTGTGTGTGTAGTATGTGCACAGTGTGTGTGTGGCAGGTACAGTGTGTGTAGTATGTGCACAGTGTGTGTGTGGCAGGTACAGTGTGTGTAGTATGTGCACAGTGTGTGTGTGTAGTATGTGCACAGTGTGTGTGGCAGGTACAGTGTGTGTGTAGTATGTGCACAGTGTGTGTGTGGCAGGTACAGTGTTTGTGTAGTATGTGCACAGTGTGTGTGTGGCAGGTACAGTGTGTGTGTAGTATGTGCACAGTGTGTGTGGCAGGTACAGTGTGTGTGTAGTATGTGCACAGTGTGTGTGGCAGGTACAGTGTGTGTGTGTAGTATGTGCACAGTGTGTGTGTGGCAGGTACAGTGTGTGTGTAGCATGTGCACAGTGTGTGTGTGGCAGGTACAGTGTGTGTGTAGTATGTGCACAGTGTGTGTGTGGCAGGTACAGTGTGTGTGTAGTATGTGCACAGTGTGTGTGTGGCAGGTACAGTGTGTGTGTAGTATGCGCACAGTGTGTGTGTGGCAGGTACAGTGTGTGTGTAGTATGTGTACAGTGTGTGTGGCAGGTACAATGTGTGTGTAGTATGTGCACAGTGTGTGTGGCAGGTACAGTGTGTGTGTAGTATGTGCACAGTGTGTGTGTGGCAGGTACAGTGTGTGTGTAGTATGTGCACAGTGTGTGTGTGGCAGGTACAGTGTGTGTAGTATGTGCACAGTGTGTGTGGCAGGTACAGTGTGTGTGTAGTATGTGCACAGTGTGTGTGTGGCAGGTACAGTGTGTGTGTAGTATGTGCACAGTGTGTGTGTGGCAGGTACAGTGTGTGTGTAGTATGTGCACAGTGTGTGTGTGGCAGGTACAGTGTGTGTAGTATGTGTACAGTGTGTGTGGCAGGTACAGTGTGTGTGTGTAGTATGTGCACAGTGTGTGTGTGGCAGGTACAGTGTGTGTGTAGTATGTGCACAGTGTGTGTGGCAGGTACAGTGTGTGTGTAGTATGCGCACAGTGTGTGTGTGGCAGGTACAGTGTGTGTGTAGTATGTGCACAGTGTGTGTGTGGCAGGTACAGTGTGTGTGTAGTATGTGCACAGTGTGTGTGTGGCAGGTACAGTGTGTGTGTAGTATGTGCACAGTGTGTGTGTGGCAGGTACAGTGTGTGTGGCAGGTACAGTGTGTGTGTAGTATGTGCACAGTGTGTGTGGCAGGTACAGTGTGTGTGTAGTATGTGTACAGTGTGTGTGTGGCAGGTACAGTGTGTGTGTAGTATGTGCACAGTGTGTGTGGCAGGTACAGTGTGTGTGTAGTATGTGCACAGTGTGTGTGTGGCAGGTACAGTGTGTGTGTAGTATGTGCACAGTGTGTGTGGCAGGTACAGTGTGTGTGTAGTATGTGCACTGTGTGTGGCAGGTACAGTGTGTGTGTAGTATGTGCACAGTGTGTGTGGCAGGTACAGTGTGTGTGTAGTATGTGCACAGTGTGTGTGTGGCAGGTACAGTGTGTGTGTGTAGTATGTGCACAGTGTGTGTGTGGCAGGTACAGTCTGTGTGTAGTATGTGTACAGTGTGTGTGTGGCAGGTACAGTGTGTGTGTAGTATGTGCACAGTGTGTGTGTGGCAGGTACAGTGTGTGTAGTATGTGCACAGTGTGTGTGGCAGGTACAGTGTGTGTGTAGTATGTGCACAGTGTGTGTGTGGCAGGTACAGTGTGTGTGTAGTATGTGTACAGTGTGTGTGGCAGGTACAATGTGTGTGTAGTATGTGCACAGTGTGTGTGGCAGGTACAGTGTGTGTGTAGTATGTGCACAGTGTGTGTGTGGCAGGTACAGTGTGTGTGTGTAGTATGTGCACAGTGTGTGTGTGGCAGGTACAGTGTGTGTGTGTAGTATGTGCACAGTGTGTGTGTGGCAGGTACAATGTGTGTGTAGTATGTGCACAGTGTGTGTGTGGCAGGTACAGTGTGTGTGTAGTATGTGCACAGTGTGTGTGTGGCAGGTACAGTGTGTGTGTAGTATGTGCACAGTGTGTGTGTGGCAGGTACAGTGTGTGTGGCAGGTACAGTGTGTGTGTAGTATGTGCACAGTGTGTGTGGCAGGTACAGTGTGTGTGTAGTATGTGCACAGTGTGTGTGTGGCAGGTACAGTGTATGTGTAGTATGTGCACAGTGTGTGTGGCAGGTACAGTGTGTATGTAGTATGTGCACTGTGTGTGGCAGGTACAGTGTGTGTGTAGTATGTGCACAGTGTGTGTGGCAGGTACAGTGTGTGTGTAGTATGTGCACAGTGTGTGTGTGGCAGGTACAGTGTGTGTGTGTAGTATGTGCACAGTGTGTGTGTGGCAGGTACAGTCTGTGTGTAGTATGTGTACAGTGTGTGTGTGGCAGGTACAGTGTGTGTGTAGTATGTGCACAGTGTGTGTGGCAGGTACAGTGTGTGTAGTATGTGCACAGTGTGTGTGGCAGGTACAGTGTGTGTGTAGTATGTGTACAGTGTGTGTGGCAGGTACAGTGTGTGTGTAGTATGTGCACAGTGTGTGGGTGGCAGGTACAGTGTGTGTAGTATGTGCACAGTGTGTGTGGCAGGTACAGTGTGTGTGTAGTATGTGCACAGCGTGTGTGTGGCAGGTACAGTGTGTGTGTAGCATGTGCAGCGTGTGTGTGGCAGGTACAGTGTGTGTGTAGTATGTGTACAGTGTGTGTGTGGCAGGTACAGTGTATGTGTAGTATGTGCACAGTGTGTGTGGCAGGTACAGTGTGTGCGTAGTATGTGCACAGTGTGTGTGTGGCAGGTACAATGTGTGCGTAGTATGTGCACAGTGTGTGTGGCAGGTACAGTGTGTGTGTGAAGTATGTGTACAGTGTGTGTGGCAGGTACAGTGTGAGTGTAGTATGTGCACAGTGTGTGTGTGGCAGGTACAGTGTGTGCGTAGTATGTGCACAGTGTGTGTGTGGCAGGTACAATGTTTGCGTAGTATGTGCACAGTGTGTGTGGTAGGTACAGTGTGTGCGTAGTATGTGCACAGTGTGTGTGTGGCAGGTACAATGTGTGCGTAGTATGTGCACAGTGTGTGTGGCAGGTACAGTGTGTGTGTGTAGTATGTGTACAGTGTGTGTGGCAGGTACAGTGTGTGTGTAGTATGTGCACAGTGTGTGTGTGGCAGGTACAGTGTGTGAGTAGTATGTGCACAGTGTGTGTGTGGCAGGTACAATGTGTGCGTAGTATGTGCACAGTGTGTGTGGCAGGTACAGTGTGTGTGTAGTATGTGCACAGTGTGTGTGGCAGGTACAGTGTGTGTGTAGTATGTGCACAGTGTGTGTGTGGCAGGTACAGTGTATGTGTAGTATGTGCACAGTGTGTGTGGCAGGTACAGTGTGTGTGTAGTATGTGCACAGTGTGTGTGTGGCAGGTACAGTGTGTGTGGCAGGTACAGTGTGTGTAGTATGTGCACAGTGTGTGTGGCAGGTACAGTGTGTGTGTAGTATGTGCACAGTGTGTGTGTGGCAGGTACAGTGTGTGTGTAGTATGTGCACAGTGTGTGTGGCAGGTACAGTGTGTGTGTAGTATGTGCACAGTGTGTGTGGCAGGTACAGTGTATGTGTAGTATGTGCACAGTGTGTGTGGCAGGTACAGTGTGTGTGTAGCATGTGCACAGTGTGTGTGTGGCAGGTACATTGTGTGTGTAGTATGTGCACAGTGTGTGTGGTAGGTACAGTGTGTATATAGTATGTGCACAATGTGTGTGGCAGGTACAGTGTGTGTGTAGTATGTGCACAGTGTGTGTGGCAGGTACAGTGTGTGTGTAGTATGTGCACAGTGTGTGTGGCAGGTACAATGTGTGTGTAAGTATGTGCACAGTGTGTGTGGCAGGTACAGTGTGTGTGTAGTATGTGTACAGTGTGTGTGGCAGGTACAGTGTGTGTGTAGTATGTGTACAGTGTGTGTGGCAGGTAGAGTGTGTGTGTAGTATGTGCACAGTGTGTGTGTGGCAGGTACAGTGTGTGTGTAGTATGTGCACAGTGTGTGTGGCAGGTACACTGTGTGTGTAGTATGTGTATAGTGTGTGTGGCAGGTACAGTGTGTGTGTAGTATGTGTACAGTGTGTGTGTTGCAGGTACAGTGTGTGTGTAGTATGTGTACAGTGTGTGTGTTTGACAGGTACAGTGTGTGTGTAGTATGTACACAGTGTGTGTGGCAGGTACAGTGTGTGTGTAGTATGTGCACAGTGTGTGTGTGGCAGGTACAGTGTGTGTGTAGTATGTGCACAGTTTGTGTGGCAGGTACAGTGTGTGTGTAGTATGTGCACAGTTTGTGTGGCAGGTACAGTGTGTGTGTAGTATGTGCACAGTGTGTGTGGTAGGTACAGTGTGTGTGTAGTATGTGCACAGTGTGTGTGTGGCAGGTACAGTGTGTGTGTGTGTAGTATGTGCACAGTGTGTGTGTGGCAGGTACAGTGTGTGTGTAGTATGTGCACTGTGTGTGTGTGGCAGGTACAGTGTGTGTGTAGTATGTGCACAGTGTGTGTGTGTGGCAGGTACAGTGTGTGTGTAGTATGTGTACAGTGTGTGTGGCAGGTACAATGTGTGTGTAGTATGTGCACAGTGTGTGTGGCAGGTACAGTGTGTGTGTAGTATGTGTACAGTGTGTGTGTGGCAGGTACAGTGTGTGTGTAGTATGTGCACAGTGTGTGTGGCAGGTACAGTGTGTGTAGTATGTGTACAGTGTGTGTGGCAGGTACAGTGTGTGTGTAGTATGTGCACAGTGTGTGTGTGGCAGGTACAGTGTGTATATAGTATGTGCACAGTGTGTGTGTGGCAGGTACAGTGTGTGTAGTATATGTACAGTGTGTGTGGCAGGTACAATGTGTGTGTAGTATGTGCACAGTGTGTGTGGCAGGTACAGTGTGTATATAGTATGTGCACAGTGTGTGTGTGGCAGGTACAGTGTGTGTAGTATATGTACAGTGTGTGTGGCAGGTACAGTGTGTGTGTAGTATGTGCACAGTGTGTGTGGCAGGTACAGTGTGTATATAGTATGTGCACAGTGTGTGTGGCAGGTACAGTGTGTGTGTAGTATGTGCACAGTGTGTGTGGCAGGTACAGTGTGTGTGTAGTATGTGCACAGTGTGTGTGTGGCAGGTACAGTGTGTGTAGTATATGTACAGTGTGTGTGGCAGGTACAATGTGTGTGTAGTATGTGCACAGTGTGTGTGTGGCAGGTACAGTGTGTGTGTAGTATGTGCACAGTGTGTGTGTGGCAGGTACAGTGTGTATATAGTATGTGCACAGTGTGTGTGTTGTTATAATTGTAATAAAGTCCTTTTATGTGAATATATACATATGTGTATGTGTGTGAGTATATATATTCAATATATACACATGACTGCATATAAGCCATTTATTTTACTTAGACTTTGTAACTCTTTTTAGCTTGTGCATTGTGAACGTATGGGTGTTACTTTTGGGTGTTACTTTTTGTGAACGTTAGCTGGTTTTCCTTATCTTGCGTGACTTCTCTGGTAGCGCAGATAAGGATAGCTAACAGCTAAGCAAATTGCATGTACTATTTCTGCAAACGCAATATGTTACAACACCCTTTCGGCTTTGCTATTTAAACTCTTAAGAATATGTATTGAAGTTAGACAGAGGACGGCCCACACCTGGTGTGACTGTCATTCTCTCTCCATGCCGGCATGTCCAATAAAGAAGCATCTTACTTATTCAGGTCTGGACGATTTCTAATTGGAAGACTGTAACTCCCATGACATTTTGGTGCATTGGCCGGGAATCCAACACCTTTCCCTCACCGGTGAGTACTGTAAACCGTGCACGGGGGAGTCTGGGACTCCTTAAGTAAGTCCTCCGCCTTGACATTAGGCGTCACCAGGGGCATTATCAGTTATCCCGGTCTGAGGGAAAGTGACGGATTTCGTATAGTCTAAGGATCTCTGGGAGTCGTCTATCTGAATACAGGTAAGAACATTTAATAATTTTCATTATATTCGGTAACTTTGTTAATCCAGTATGAATGTTATTCTTGGAATTGAATGGTGACTGTGATTGTGGACGTTTCCAATTGGGGTTTGTGAGAGGCTCCTGTAAGTTGGAAGTTTACATGCAATTGGGGTTATAAGAACTCCTGTAAGTTGCTGAGCTCCATAGGAATGGGGTTTGTTGTTCTTGTAAAATATTCCGAAGAATAATAGTAATCTTTATTTTTTTATTTTTATTTTCGAATGGGATGAATGTTATTTTAGGAATTGAATAGGGAACTGGTAGACTTTTCCAATTGGGGTTAGTGAGAGGCTCCTGTAAGTTGGAAGTTTACATGCAATTGGGGTTATAAGAACTCCTGTAAGTTGCTGAGCTCCATAGATTTGGGGTTTGTTTGTTCTTTTAAGATATTCCTCTGAATAACAATAATCTTTATTTTTTATTTTTTGAATGAGTACAAAGCCAGTGTGAGAAGGCTACTGTGGAATAAAAAACTCCGTGTGCACGTTAAATTGATCTAGATGGGAGAATCGAGGGAGATTCTCATTAGATTAACCCCTTGACAGCCAATACGTCTTTTTACTGACCTGAGATATAAGAGAATATCATCCCCACACAGGTGACGATCCAGCAGCTGTCGGCTGTCCACTATAGCTGACAACTTGCTGTATCCTGCTATACCACTTTGCATTAATTCCTGTAAATCACCTGAAGGGTTAATAAACTATCTGACAGAAGTTTTCAATATGTCAGGGCGTGCTGTTTTTAAAAAGGGCTACTAAGGGGTTAAGGAATCCGGTATAAGATGAATTTTTGCCGGTATTCTGTTTTGTCTTCTGTACTTTGTTGAGTGTTGTTTTCTGGTAAGTGTGCTGTTTTGTCTGTCTTTTAAAACTACATAGAACTAAAATGCCATAAATATATGTTTTATGTTACACATGAGACTCCTTGAATGTTATCTTGAGTGAATGTAAATGAGGGAGTCCAGTAGGCGTGGTCAACAGTCATGTGTGGACTGGAGACAAATCATAGGTTATTATAGTGGTATAAATCACCTAGGTACATGCCACCTGATCCCCATAGAGAATATTCTAGGTAGTTTTGTTATGTTTTTCTTTTAATAACACAGAGTGACTGAACCTCCTCGTTTCACTGAGGAGAGTCTGCGCCTGTGGTGCTCTGAATACCTGATATTAAGAACAGGAACGTCTTTGCATATAAAGAGGCGGTGTCATTGGACTTTATCTCAGCACTTCAGGAATAGGAGTACAAGGGAATTTTAATAATCTCTTGTCTTATGTCTCTGTGTACGTGTGTCTGTCCAGTCCCTAACTGTGAAGAGTGTTGTACGTTGTGTGTTTGTACTATTACACTGGTCAGAAGTCCCTGTGCTTGTTGCTATTGGTTTTTTATCTTCTTGTTGACTTATGAATTTCACTGATATTTGTCAAACTTCTTAAAAGTGGGTAGAAATCCATTGTGCTCCAGGGTTTATATTGTGTATAGTCCTCATCTTGTTTGTCTTTTTCTTGTGAATAAGAATTTTATGTAACATCATTATGGGACTTTATCCCATAGATAAATATATTTTAAGACCTTGTCCTCATTGTAAGGCAGGATTGTTATTGACCATTTCATCTGATGGCTGGAAAGTTATTAAGATTGTACCAAGAGGGTATCCCTGGAATGAGACTGGATATGGTCCTTTTTCATCGGGTACCCAGAGAGAACAGTCTTCAGATCAGATGTGCAATGTGTCCTTATTGGTAACTTATAGGCCTAACTCTTACATATTATAACAAACAGAGAGTGAACATTGTATATCGCTGTCAATGTCTTTTTAGTCTTGACAAACAAGGAGTAGGCACCACCCAGAGCAAACAGTCCTGAGGTGGGGAGATAAGCTGTGAGCAGGAGGATTGTTGTGGAATGTGGTTGTGGTTTGAGATAAGAACGGGCCACTAGGAGACCCTGAATGTGTCTTTTGACAGCTGGGTTGTATTTGATGAAAAACTTAGTTTCATAAAATGTGAAAATTTGGTACAAGAAAGGTGTCATGAGAGGAAATATTTAATTTGGCTAAAGTAGAAATACATTTATAAAACACTGTATTTCCAGAAGTAGCCGTCCTTGTGGGAAGCCATGAGGTCACTTTTCTTGTTGATTCAGGAGCCACTAGAACCTTAGTCCATCCAGAAGAGATACCGACTATTGGACTGTCTGCGGCCTGCATAGTGGTAAAAGGAGCAAGTGGTAAGACACAGAGGACCATTGTCTACGCCTGTGGAGACACCGGGACCTCAGCACAGGTAAAAGTGCAATTACACAAATTATAATATCACCTGTGTGGGAGGGATATGATGCAGCCCTGAGCCTGGGAATAATTCCTACTGCTGCCAGACTATAGGTAGAATCCATGGCTGAGACAATGATGATCCAGAGGTATGGAGAATCTAGATATTATTACAGTGTAGATCTAATAACTGCAGGACCATCCTTTATTACTGAGTCCTTCATCAAGGAAGCAATAGATAAAGGTATACAAATGTAGATGTTCACACACCTGAAGGACTACACTGCTCCATGTACTACAGGTATTTCAGGGGTGCTGATGTAAAATATGGGAATTTTCATGCTCTAGATTGTTCTTTGCACACCATATACTGGAATTATAAAGGGAACTGTGCCGTCAGGTGTAATCGGTCAGAACTGACTAAATTGTTGTTTTTGCTTTTTAGAGGCCCCGAGCCACAAGTTTCCCTCTCCAGATGTAAAGGTAGATCATGGAAATTCCTTGGTGATTTTGTTGAAGAGTGTTAGGAAAGTAACAATGGGAGGATTTGGGTGATGGCTCATTTCACAATGCCAGACAGCAGGCATGTTCACAAGTACTAACGTGGAACACCATTTCTAAACCCAGTGTCCACCTGCAGCGAGGCAGGGGAACGAGTGAGAAATGCTGATCCTCTCCTAGAATTAGAGGAAGAATTGACCACATACCCAGGATCTTTGTGGTCCTCATGACCTGCAGATGTGGGATTGATAAAAGAGGTGATTATACCCTGTCCAGCTCACCTTGTAACACATCCTTGTTTCCAGTAGGGAGGGCGCCCCCATCTGTAAGCGAGGCTGTGATAACAAGAGCCCCCACAGTGCTGGACCCCCATACTCTGCTGAATGACTGTAGGCCGGAACATAAGGTCTTTACAGTGATGTCAGTAATGTCTTCTTCAGCATCCTGGTACATCCAGAGAGCCAGGTGTGGTTTGTATTCACATATAAGGGGAGCAGGTATACAGTGACCAGAATCCCACAAGGGAACGGTGAATCACCTACTATTGTGTTCCAGGTAAAATCGGCTGACCTAGCTCAATGTGAGTCACCAGAAGGAGCCAGATGCTCTTATATGTGGATGACATGCTATCGGCATTAAAAAACAAACAAATTGGTAACAAAAGGGGTTATCTTTAAAGATGCCCTATATGTATGAACTGCCCAGTGACCTCCTAAGATATGTCACAGTATTGAGCCATGGCATAAGCTAGGTCTCAACAGGGGGGATGGTAGAGGTCATATCTTACGTATTTATGATGTATGGCTTTACTAACTATTAAATTTTTGTTTAATCTGCATTACTTGTGCAAAAATAATTCCGAAGGGAACCTGAGACCAGAGAGAGGACAATGTCCTCACCCTGAATACTTATTCCAACACATTTGTATGGATTTTATGGAACAAGTGTGAGGGGAAAAGTCCGGCCTTGTTATTATGGATGCTTTCAGCAGGTGGATTGAAGCTGTCCACCCTGGTGCATTAATGGTACCGAAGGTCCTTCTAAAGGAAATCATACCCAGATTTGGGGTTCCAGAAAATATATAATAAACTAAGTAATGTTATTATTACCTAAAACATTGTCAATTGAGTTGGGAAACCGCTGTGCCTGTCATCCTCAGTCAGCCGGACTGGTTGTAGGACACAGTGGGATCTTGAAAAATAGGTTGACGAAGACCATGCAGGAAACAGGAAAAATTGGTTGCACTGTCTCCTATTGGTTGTACTATATATGTATGTCACACGGACATCGGTAGTGCTGACAGCCTTTGAAATCATATACGGGAGATCTTTTCTCTTACCTCAGCTGAAATCCTTTAGAAGGCTAGATGAGGAAGGTGATTGTACATTAGCAGAATATATGGCTAAGATATTAACTCACAAAGAAGTTTCTACTCGTAGTTTTGTTCCAGGAAACCAACTAACAAAACCTGAGATCATGAAACCTGCAGAACTGGGTCCTTGTGAAGGTGATAAAGAAGAGACACCAGCACCATCCTAAGTGGGAAGGTCCTTACCAAGTCCTGTGGACTTCTCCTACTGCGGTCAAGATTCCTGGGTCCATCTCTCATACTGTAAACTTGTCAGACAGGTAGAGACAGAGTAGGATCTGACTTGCTTGTCAAAGTCCAGCTACAAAGGGAGGTTTTCCACAAGGGAAAGCTTGTCTCAAACTGGTGAAGTCTCCCATTCATCCCCCTACCCGGACAAGACAGTCAGATCTAGGATGTGTACATCAGGGTTAGTCACAGGTATGGTCTTTATAACTATGGTGATGGGAGAGTGGAGGGCAATAGACCCAGCAGGAGAGGAAAGTCCAGGGTGGTAGAATGGTTTCAGATTTAGGACTTTTGAATCTTACTTTTGAAATTGGGCAGGAGGCCGCCATGTTAGTGGATTTCTGTCTGTTGTATAAATGATACAGAGACAGGGAACAAGCTGTGAAACTAGCAGTCTGATAAGTATGTTGTGTTATGAGCTCTAATAGCAGAGGGGATGGATGTATGTGACTGGAGTAAAGCAGCATGGACAACTGTAGCCCGAGACTATAGGTATAAGCCTTATGGCTACATAGATTTAGAGCCTGATTCCCCAGTAGGAAAAAGGAGATCCCCTTACACAAATAAGAATAATTGTAATCAGCCCTAAGATGAGGGATCAAAGGTTATAGGAGCTGATATGTCAGGAGCAGACCCAATAGGACATTTCTACATAGAAGGTCAGAATAATAGCATACATAGACCCAAGGAAGGTATGCCAGAGAGAACCATAACAGAGTCCATAGGATTCATAGATTGTCTAACCTAACTTATGAAGATAAACTAGCTCTAGAGAGAGGCTGTGAGGAGAAGAATGAATGGTTAGAATGGCTTAAATACATTGCAGAAAGGTTTAAAAAAAATTAAGTTATATAGTAAAACTTATGTCTGCTCAGAAAGGGAAGGAAAATGTAAAATGTTATCATTTTTATTTCCTCCACTTGAGAAACCGGATCTCCCACCACAGGTGATTGCTAATCCTGGTAACTATACTTGTTTTAGTCTTCCAGGGCATGAGCACGACTTCGGAGAGCTCCAAGGCGACTCTTGTAGAGAACGGATCATTGTCTCCCACAGGGCCGAGTACTCAGCCATATGGTCAGACCACACTACCCTGAGAGCGGATGTATGGGGGTTATGCGGTGATAAGAGCATAAGAGCCAGACTACCACATGGTTCCCGAGGGGATTGTGCGGTGGTCCAGCCAATGATGACGTTCCACCTGTTCTCAACAGGGATATGGCCAAAGGTATGTAGTGGAAGAGACAGAAGCGTGAAACTCCGCAAGGATCCTTCCATTCTAGTATCTACAGAGATGACATTGGAGTTCCCTGGGAGTGACCGACGAGTACAAGGCTAGGAACCAGGTGGCAGCCTGGTGGGAATCCATAATTTGGTGGGTGACTATAAAGATGAATGTAGATTGGATAAACTACTTGTACTATAACCAGCAGAGATTTGGTAATTATACCCGAGATGCAGTTACATGGACAGCTGAGTAATTAGGACCATCTCCTCTCATGGCCTGGTAGAATAGGATGGCATTAGACAAGTTCTTAGCAGAAAAGGGAGGTGTGTATAAAATGTGTGGAGGATTTTGTTGCACCCTTTATCCCTGATACAGATCCTGATGGAAGTATCTCCAAAGCTCTTGATGGACTGACTGCCCTGTCTAATGAATTAGCAGAGAACTCTGGAGATGACGACATATTCCTGGACTGAACGATGGTTTGGGGAATGGTCCGGAGTATTCACTTCTGCGCTGACATCTCTTACCATCGTGGCCGGAGAGCTGATTGTTTGTGGACGCTGCGCTATTCTATGTATTAGAGCAGTGGTCCCCAACCTTTTTTGCACCAGGGACCGGCTTGAACCAAGACCATTCTTCCATGGCCCGGCAGGGCGGGGATGGAGGTGTGACAGGGGCGGGGCTTTGGTCATAAGGGGGCGGGGCTATGGACGCAGTTGTAGTTTAGCAGTGCATATTTATCATTTAATTATAACATTTTTAATGTGACTCAACTCACCATAGGTTTTGAATGAGTGGGAGCACCTGGCTTGTTTCTCTGTTTCAGTGGGAGCACTGGGCTACATCTACTGATGACCGTCACTGCTAATGATGATTGGAACCTACAAGGAAATGGAGCATTGAGCACTTAAGAACAATTGTACTGGAGTACTGTACATGCTGATTATTTTCTAATCATCAGAAAATGTATGTGTGGTCCCCCCCGTCCAGCTCTGTGTGGCTCCCCCTGTTGTATGCATGGCTCCCCTGTCCCATCCTGTATACATGGCTCCGCTCCCATCCTGTATGCATGGCTCTGCTCCCACTCTTCTATCCTGTATACATGGCTCCCCTGTCCCATCCTGTATGCATGGCTCCGCTCCCACTCTCCCTCCCTTGTATATATGGCTCCGCTCCCACTCTCCCTCCCTTATATATATGGCTCCGCTCCCACTCTCCCTCCCTTGTATATATGGCTCCGCTCCCACTCTCCCTCCCTTGTATATACGGCTCCACTCCCACTCTCCCTCCCTTGTATATATGGCTCCGCTCCCACTCTCCCTCCCTTGTATATATGGCTCCGCTCCCACTCTCCCTCCCTTGTATATATGGCTCTGCTCCCACTCTCCCTCCCTTGTATATATGGCTCCGCTCCCACTCTCCCTCCCTTATATATATGGCTCCGCTCCCACTCTCCCTCCCTTATATATATGGCTCCGCTCCCACTCTCCCTCCCTTGTATATATGGCTCCGCTCCCACTCTCCCTCCCCTGTATATATGGCTCCGCTCCCACTCTCCCTCCCTTGTATATATGGCTCCGCTCCCACTCTCCCTCCCTTGTATATATGGCTCCGCTCCCACTCTCCCTCCCTTATATATATGGCTCCGCTCCCACTCTCCCTCCCTTGTATATATGGCTCCGCTCCCACTCTCCCTCCCCTGTATATATGGCTCCGCTCCCACTCTCCCTCCCTTGTATATATGGCTCCGCTCCCACTCTCCCTCCCTTGTATATACGGCTCCGCTCCCACTCTCCCTCCCCTGTATATATGGCTCCGCTCCCACTCTCCCTCCCTTGTATATATGGCTCCGCTCCCACTCTCCCTCCCTTGTATATATGGCTCCGCTCCCACTCTCCCTCCCTTATATATATGGCTCCGCTCCCACTCTCCCTCCCTTGTATATATGGCTCCGCTCCCACTCTCCCTCCCTTGTATATATGGCTCCGCTCCCACTCTCCCTCCCTTGTATATATGGCTCTGCTCCCACTCTCCCTCCCTTGTATATATGGCTCCGCTCCCACTCTCCCTCCCTTATATATATGGCTCCGCTCCCACTCTCCCTCCCTTGTATATATGGCTCCGCTCCCACTCTCCCTCCCTTGTATATACGGCTCCGCTCCCACTCTCCCTCCCCTGTATATATGGCTCCGCTCCCACTCTCCCTCCCTTGTATATATGGCTCCGCTCCCACTCTCCCTCCCTTGTATATATGGCTCCGCTCCCATTCTCCCTCCCTAGTATATATGGCTCCGCTTCCACTCTCCCTCCCTTGTATATATGGCTCTGCTCCCACTCTCCCTCCCCTGTATATATGGCTCCGCTCCCACTCTCCCTCCCTTGTATATATGGCTCCGCTCCCACTCTCCCTCCCTTGTATATATGGCTCCGCTCCCACTCTCCCTCCCTTGTATACATGGCTCCGCTCCCACTCTCCCTCCCTTGTATATATGGCTCCACTCCCACTCTCCCTCCCTTGTATATATGGCTCTGCTCCCACTCTCCCTCCCCTGTATATATGGCTCCGCTCCCACTCTCCCTCCCTTGTATATATGGCTCTGCTCCCACTCTCCCTCCCCTGTATATATGGCTCCGCTCCCACTCTCCCTCCCTTGTATATATGGCTCTGCTCCCATTCTCCCTCCCCTGTGTATATGGCTCCACTCCCACTCTCCCTCCCTTATATATATGGCTCCGCTCCCACTCTCCCTCCCTTGTATACATGGCTCCGCTCCCACTCTCCCTCCCTTGTATATATGGCTCCACTCCCACTCTCCCTCCCTTGTATATATGGCTCCACTCCCACTCTCCCTCCCTTGTATATATGGCTCCACTCCCATTCTCCCTCCCTTGTATATATGGCTCCGCTCCCACTCTCCCTCCCTTGTATATATGGCTCCGCTCCCACTCTCCCTCCCTTGTATATATGGCTCTGCTCCCATTCTCCCTCCCCTGTGTATATGGCTCCACTCCCACTCTCCCTCCCTTATATATATGGCTCCGCTCCCACTCTCCCTCCCTTGTATACATGGCTCCGCTCCCACTCTCCCTCCCTTGTATATATGGCTCTGCTCCCATTCTCCCTCCCTTGTATATATGGCTCCGCTCCCACTCTCCCTCCCTTGTATATATGGCTCCGCTCCCACTCTCCCTCCCTTGTATATATGGCTCTGCTCCCATTCTCCCTCCCCTGTGTATATGGCTCCACTCCCACTCTCCCTCCCTTATATATATGGCTCCGCTCCCACTCTCCCTCCCTTGTATACATGGCTCCGCTCCCACTCTCCCTCCCTTGTATATATGGCTCTGCTCCCACTCTCCCTCCCTTGTATACATGGCTCCGCTCCCACTCTCCCTCCCTTGTATATATGGCTCCACTCCCACTCTCCCTCCCTTGTATATATGGCTCTGCTCCCACTCTCCCTCCCTTGTATATATGGCTCCGCTCCCACTCTCCCTCCCTTGTATATATGGCTCCGCTCCCATTCTCCCTCCCTTGTATATATGGCTCTGCTCCCACTCTCCCTCCCTTGTATATATGGCTCCGCTCCCATTCTCCCTCCCTTGTATATATGGCTCTGCTCCCACTCTCCCTCCCTTGTATATATGGCTCCGCTCCCACTCTCCCTCCCTTATATATATGGCTCTGCTCCCACTCTCCCTCCCTTGTATATATGGCTCCGCTCCCACTCTCCCTCCCTTGTATATATGGCTCCGCTCCCACTCTCCCTCCCTTGTATATATGGCTACGCTCCCACTCTCCCTCCCTTGTATATATGGCTCCGCTCCCACTCTCCCTCCCTTATATATATGGCTCCGCTCCCATTCTCCCTCCCCTGTGTATATGGCTCCGCTCCCACTCTCCCTCCCTTGTATATATGGCTCTGCTCCCATTCTCCCTCCCTAGTATATATGGCTCCGCTCCCACTCTCCCTCCCCTGTATATATGGCTCTGCTCCCACTCTCCTTCCCTTGTATATATGGCTCCGCTCCCACTCTCCCTCCCTTGTATATATGGCTCCGCTCCCACTCTCCCTCCCTTGTATATATGGCTCCGCTCCCACTCTCCCTCCCTTGTATATATGGCTCTGCTCCCACTCTCCCTCCCTTGTATATATGGCTCTGCTCCCACTCTCCCTCCCTTGTATATAT
Organism: Dendrobates tinctorius; assembly: GCF_039654945.1. Classification (NCBI taxonomy): domain Eukaryota; kingdom Metazoa; phylum Chordata; class Amphibia; order Anura; family Dendrobatidae; genus Dendrobates; species Dendrobates tinctorius. Next base: position 1,672,036 of record NW_027361928.1, on the reverse strand, counting down.
GGCTCCGCTCCCACTCTCCCTCCCTTATATATATGGCTCCGCTCCCACTCTCCCTCCCTTGTATATATGGCTCCGCTCCCACTCTCCCTCCCTTGTATATATGGCTCCGCTCCCACTCTCCCTCCCTTGTATATATGGCTACGCTCCCACTCTCTCTCCCTTGTATATATGGCTCCGCTCCCACTCTCCCTCCCTTATATATATGGCTCCGCTCCCATTCTCCCTCCCCTGTGTATATGGCTCCGCTCCCACTCTCCCTCCCTTGTATATATGGCTCCGCTCCCACTCTCCCTCCCTTGTATATATGGCTCTGCTCCCATTCTCCCTCCCTAGTATATATGGCTCTGCTCCCACTCTCCCTCCCTTGTATATATGGCTCCGCTCCCACTCTCCCTCCCTTGTATATATGGCTCCGCTCCCACTCTCCCTCCCTTGTATATATGGCTCCGCTCCCACTCTCACTCCCTTGTATATATGGCTCCGCTCCCACTCTCCCTCCCTTGTATATATGGCTCCGCTCCCACTCTCCCTCCCTTGTATATATGGCTCCGCTCCCACTCTCCCGGCCTCCCTTGTATATATGGCTCCGCTCCCACTCTCCCTCCCTTGTATATATGGCTCCGCTCCCACTCTCCCTCCCTTATATATATGGCTCCGCTCCCACTCTCCCTCCCTTGTATATATGGCTCCGCTCCCACTCTACCCCCCTTGTATATATGGCTCCGCTCCCACTCTCCCTCCCTTGTATATACGGCTCCGCTCCCACTCTCCCTCCCCTGTATATATGGCTCCGCTCCCACTCTCCCTCCCTTGTATATATGGCTCCGCTCCCACTCTCCCTCCCTTGTATATATGGCTCTGCTCCCACTCTCCCTCCCCTGTATATATGGCTCCGCTCCCACTCTCCCTCCCCTGTATATATGGCTCCGCTCCCATTCTCCCTCCCTTGTATATATGGCTCCGCTCCCACTCTCCCTCCCTTATATATATGGCTCCGCTCCCACTCTCCCTCCCTTGTATACATGGCTCCGCTCCCACTCTCCCTCCCTTGTATATATGGCTCTGCTCCCACTCTCCCTCCCCTGTATATATGGCTCCGCTCCCACTCTCCCTCCCTTGTATATATGGCTCCGCTCCCACTCTCCCTCCCTTGTATATATGGCTCTGCTCCCACTCTCCCTCCCTTGTATATATGGCTCCGCTCTCACTCTCCCTCCCTTGTATATATGGCTCTGCTCCCACTCTCCCTCCCTTGTATATATGGCTCCGCTCCCACTCTCCCTCCCCTGTATATATGGCTCTGCTCCCACTCTCCCTCCCTTGTATATATGGCTCCGCTCCCACTCTCCCTCCCTTATATATATGGCTCCGCTCCCACTCTCCCTCCCTTGTATATATGGCTCCGCTCCCACTCTCCCTCCCTTGTATATATGGCTACGCTCCCACTCTCCCTCCCTTGTATATATGGCTCCGCTCCCACTCTCCCTCCCTTATATATATGGCTCCGCTCCCATTCTCCCTCCCCTGTGTATATGGCTCCGCTCCCACTCTCCCTCCCTTGTATATATGGCTCTGCTCCCATTCTCCCTCCCTAGTATATATGGCTCCGCTCCCACTCTCCCTCCCCTGTATATATGGCTCTGCTCCCACTCTCCCTCCCTTGTATATATGGCTCCGCTCCCACTCTCCCTCCCTTGTATATATGGCTCCGCTCCCACTCTCCCTCCCTTGTATATATGGCTCCGCTCCCACTCTCCCTCCCTTGTATATATGGCTCTGCTCCCACTCTCCCTCCCTTGTATATATGGCTCTGCTCCCACTCTCCCTCCCTTGTATATATGGCTCCGCTCCCACTCTCCCTCCCTTATATATATGGCTCCGCTCCCACTCTCCCTCCCTTGTATATATGGCTCCGCTCCCACTCTCCCTCCCTTGTATATATGGCTCCGCTCCCACTCTCCCTCCCTTGTATATATGGCTACGCTCCCACTCTCTCTCCCTTGTATATATGGCTCCGCTCCCACTCTCCCTCCCTTATATATATGGCTCCGCTCCCATTCTCCCTCCCCTGTGTATATGGCTCCGCTCCCACTCTCCCTCCCTTGTATATATGGCTCCGCTCCCACTCTCCCTCCCTTGTATATATGGCTCTGCTCCCATTCTCCCTCCCTAGTATATATGGCTCTGCTCCCACTCTCCCTCCCTTGTATATATGGCTCCGCTCCCACTCTCCCTCCCTTGTATATATGGCTCCGCTCCCACTCTCCCTCCCTTGTATATATGGCTCCGCTCCCACTCTCACTCCCTTGTATATATGGCTCCGCTCCCACTCTCCCTCCCTTGTATATATGGCTCCGCTCCCACTCTCCCTCCCTTGTATATATGGCTCCGCTCCCACTCTCCCTCCCTTGTATATATGGCTCCGCTCCCACTCTCCCTCCCTTGTATATATGGCTCCGCTCCCACTCTCCCTCCCTTGTATATATTGCTCCGCTCCCACTCTCACTCCCTTGTATATATGGCTCCGCTCCCACTCTCCCTCCCTTGTATATATGGCTCCGCTCCCACTCTCCCTCCCTTGTATATATGGCTACGCTCCCACTCTCCCTCCCTTGTATATATGGCTCCGCTCCCACTCTCCCTCCCTTGTATATATGGCTCCGCTCCCACTCTCCCTCCCTTGTATATATGGCTCCGCTCCCACTCTCCCTCCCTTGTATATATTGCTCCGCTCCCACTCTCACTCCCTTGTATATATGGCTCCGCTCCCACTCTCCCTCCCTTGTATATATGGCTCCGCTCCCACTCTCCCTCCCTTGTATATATGGCTACGCTCCCACTCTCCCTCCCTTGTATATATGGCTCCGCTCCCACTCTCCCTCCCTTGTATATATGGCTCCGCTCCCACTCTCCCTCCCTTGTATATATGGCTCCGCTCCCACTCTCCCTCCCTTGTATATATTGCTCCGCTCCCACTCTCACTCCCTTGTATATATGGCTCCGCTCCCACTCTCCCTCCCTTGTATATATGGCTCCGCTCCCACTCTCCCTCCCTTGTATATATGGCTACGCTCCCACTCTCCCTCCCTTGTATATATGGCTCCGCTCCCACTCTCCCTCCCTTGTATATATGGCTCCGCTCCCACTCTCCCTCCCTTGTATATATGGCTCCGCTCCCACTCTCCCTCCCTTGTATATATTGCTCCGCTCCCACTCTCACTCCCTTGTATATATGGCTCCGCTCCCACTCTCCCTCCCTTGTATATATGGCTCCGCTCCCACTCTCCCTCCCTTGTATATATGGCTACGCTCCCACTCTCCCTCCCTTGTATATATGGCTCCGCTCCCATTCTCCCTCCCCTGTGTATATGGCTCCGCTCCCACTCTCCCTCCCTTGTATATATGGCTACGCTCCCACTCTCCCTCCCTTGTATATATGGCTCCGCTCCCACTCTCCCTCCCCTGTATATATGGCTCCGCTCCCACTCTCCCTCCCTTGTATATATGGCTACGCTCCCACTCTCCCTCCCTTGTATATATGGCTCCGCTCCCACTCTCACTCCCTTGTATATATGGCTCCGCTTCCACTCTCCCTCCCTTGTATATATGGCTCCGCTCCCACTCTCCCTCCCTTGTATATATGGCTCCGCTCCCACTCTCCCTCCCTTGTATATATGGCTCCGCTCCCACTCTCCCTCCCTTGTATATATGGCTCCGCTTCCACTCTCCCTCCCTTGTATATGTGGCTCCGCTCCCACTCTCCCTCCCTTGTATACATGGCTCCGCTCCCACTCTCCCTCCCTTGTATATATGGCTCCGCTCCCACTCTCCCTCCCTTGTATATATGGCTACGCTCCCACTCTCCCTCCCTTGTATATATGGCTCCGCTCCCACTCTCCCTCCCTTATATATATGGCTCCGCTCCCATTCTCCCTCCCCTGTATATATGGCTCTGCTCCCATTCTCCCTCCCTAGTATATATGGCTCTGCTCCCACTCTCCCTCCCTTGTATATATGGCTCCGCTCCCACTCTCCCTCCCTTGTATATATGGCTCCGCTCCCACTCTCCCTCCCTTGTATATATGGCTCCGCTCCCACTCTCACTCCCTTGTATATATGGCTCCGCTCCCACTCTCCCTCCCCTGTATATATGGCTCCGCTCCCACTCTCCCTCCCTTGTATATATGGCTCCGCTCCCACTCTCCCTCCCTTGTATATGTGGCTCCGCTCCCATTCTCCCTCCCTTGTATATATGGCTCCGCTCCCACTCTCCCTCCCTTTGTGTATATGGCTCTGCTCCCATTCTCCCTCCCTTGTATATATGGCTCCGCTCCCACTCTCCCTCCCTTGTATATATGGCTCCGCTCCCATTCTCCCTCCCTTGTATATATGGCTCCGCTCCCACTCTCCCTCCCTTGAATATATGGCTCCGCTCCCACTCTCCCTCCCCTGTATATATGGCTCCGCTCCCACTCTCCCTCCCTTGTATATACGGCTCCGCTCCCATTCTCCCTCCCCTGTGTATATGGCTCCGCTCCCACTCTCCCTCCCTTGTATATATGGCTCCGCTCCCACTCTCCCTCCCTTGTATATATGGCTCCGCTCCCATTCTCCCTCCCTTGTATATATGGCTCCGCTCCCATTCTCCCTCCCTTGTATATATGGCTCCGCTCCCACTCTCCCTCCCTTGTATATATGGCTCCGCTCCCATTCTCCCTCCCTTGTATATATGGCTCCACTCCCACTCTCCCTCCCTTGTATATGTGGCTCCACTCCCACTCTCCCTCCCTTGTATATGTGGCTCCACTCCCACTCTCCCTCCCTTGTATATGTGGCTCCGCTCCCACTCTCCCTCCCCTGTATATATGGCTCCGCTCCCACTCTCCCTCCCTTGTATATGTGGCTCCACTCCCACTCTCCCTCCCTGTATATATGGCTCCACTCCCACTCTCCCTCCCTTGTATATGTGGCTCCACTCCCACTCTCCCTCCCTTGTATATGTGGCTCCGCTCCCACTCTCCCTCCCCTGTATATATGGCTCCGCTCCCACTCTCCCTCCCCTGTGTATATGGCTCCACTCCCACTCTCCCTCCCTTGTATATGTGGCTCCGCTCCCACTCTCCCTCCCTTGTATATGTGGCTCCGCTCCCACTCTCCCTCCCTTGTATATATGGCTCCGCTCCCACTCTCCCTCCCTTGTATATATGGCTCCACTCCCACTCTCCCTCCCTTGTATATATGGCTCCGCTCCCACTCTCCCTCCCCTGTATATATGGCTCCGCTCCCACTCTCCCTCCCTTGTATATATGGCTCCGCTCCCATTCTCCCTCCCCTGTATATATGGCTCCGCTCCCACTCTCCCTCCCCTGTATATATGGCTCCGCTCCCACTCTCCCTCCCTTGTATATATGGCTCTGCTCCCATTCTCCCTCCCCTGTGTATATGGCTCCGCTCCCATTCTCCCTCCCTTGTATATATGGCTCCGCTCCCACTCTCCCTCCCCTGTATATATGGCTCCGCTCCCATTCTCCCTCCCTTGTATATATGGCTCCGCTCCCACTCTCCCTCCCTTGTATATGTGGCTCCGCTCCCACTCTCCCTCCCCTGTATATATGGCTCCGCTCCCACTCTCCCTCCCTTGTATATATGGCTCCGCTCCCACTCTCCCTCCCCTGTATATATGGCTCCGCTCCCATTCTCCCTCCCTTGTATATATGGCTCCGCTCCCACTCTCCCTCCCCTGTGTATATGGCTCCGCTCCCATTCTCCCTCCCTTGTATATATGGCTCCGCTCCCACTCTCCCTCCCTTGTATATGTGGCTCCGCTCCCACTCTCCCTCCCTTGTATATATGGCTCCGCTCCCACTCTCCCTCCCTTGTATATATGGCTCCGCTCCCACTCTCCCTCCCCTGTATATATGGCTCCGCTCCCATTCTCCCTCCCTTGTATATATGGCTCCGCTCCCATTCTCCCTCCCTAGTATATATGGCTCCGCTCCCACTCTCCCTCCCTTGTATACATGGCTCTGTTCCCACTCTCCCTCCCTTGTATATATGGCTCCGCTCCCACTCTCCCTCCCTTGTATATATGGCTCCGCTCCCACTCTCCCTCCCTTGTATATATGGCTCCGCTCCCACTCTCCCTCCCTTGTATATATGGCTCCGCTCCCACTCTCCCTCCCCTGTGTATATGGCTCCGCTCCCACTCTCCCTCCCCTGTGTATATGGCTCCGCTCCCATTCTCCCTCCCTTATGGCTCCGCTCGGCTCCCCCATCCTCCCCATCATACTTACCCTCACGTCGCTGAACTTCCTTCCCGTCGCTGCACGTCCCTGCATCTCGCGGCGCTTCAGCTCCTGTGCGGAGCGGTCACGTGATACCGCTCATTAAGGTCCATGAATATGGACGCCACGCCTATGGGAGATGAGTGGCGTCCATATTCATGACCTTAAATGAGCGGTAGCACGTGACCGCTCAGCGCTGGATGAAGCCGCCGCGGGATGCAGGGTGAGTATCAGCTGCTGCACCGCCCCCCGGCTCCCCTTGTGTCCGCGGACCGGCAAGGGCACTGCAACGGCCCGGTGCTGGGCCGCGGACCGGCGGTTGGGGACCCCTGTATTAGAGGACTTGTTCAAAGATTGATTGACTCTGCCATAACAAAACCTATGCATCAAGGAATGGAGACCTCGGAATCCAACGGAAGAATGAAAAATACTTAATGATAAATATACTGAACATATTGCTCTCCCTCTAGATTATATGAAGATCTTCTGTGAAATCTGACAAAAAGAAATCTGTCCCCAATGTGTACAGATAGATGATTTTATTACAAGATGAGGGAATGTTATAATAATTGTAATAAAGTCCTTTTATGTGCGTGTATATACACTGTATATATATCTATATATATATGTGTATGTGTGTGAGTATATATATACGGTATATACACATGATTGCATAAGCCATTTATTTTGCCAAGACTTTGTAACTCTTTTTAGCTTGTGTATTGTGAACATATGGGTGTTACCTTTGGGTGTTACTTTTTGTGAACGTTAGCTGGTTTTCCTTATCTTGCGTGACTTCTCTGGTAGCGCAGATAAGGATAGCTAACAGCTAAGCAAATTGTATGTACTATTTCTGCAAACGCAATATGTTTCAACACCCTTTCGGGTTTGATATTTAAACTCTTAAGAATATGTATTGAAGTTAGACAGAGGACGGCCCACACCTGGTGTGGCTGTCATTCTCTCTCCATGCCGGCATGTCCAATAAAGAAGCATCTTACTTATTCAGGTCTGGACGATTTCTAATTGGAACATAAAAAATCCCTGACATACTTTGTCAGAGGGGACCCGTCTGTATGATGAGGAAAAATCTACCTGCGTGCTTTATTACGGTATATTTTTCGCCGATCTTTAATGGGCAAACGGGGCCATTTGATGCGTTAACCAGAACCCATGAGCCCCTCCTAGTGGGATCGCACTTGGATTTCTTCACCCGAATGCGCATAACATCGCTGCATATAACTATGTCCTCATTAATTAGGCCACCTTCCGACGCGTTTTTTGACCGTGGTAATAATTCGCTGATGCGCAGCGCTCCGAAAAAGGCGACTGTAAAGGCTGCAGATATGAGGACCGCCTCGTATTGTGATGTGCAGACTGATTGGGATACGGAAATAATGTCATGCAATAGTCTCAGTGATATGGGGCGGCGGCATTCTTGGCTTGGTTGTAGCCTTTTCCATCCTTTAATGGCTTGCTTAACGAAAAAGAACTTTGTTACATCTGCCCATCCCATTAGTTGAAAGAAAAAGGCTAACCCCGATAATTTCCGTTGCGCCGATGTCCCCGACACCCCGCTTTCCTTCAGCCGTACTAGAAACTCCGCCGTCACTGAGCCTCGTGTACGGTCGCATCTATCGACTGGCCTGCCCTGAATTAATGAGCACCACTCCTCCCAAGCCTTACCATAGACCCGCCAGGTAGCCGGCGACAGGGAGGCACGGATTAGGGGCAGCAGTGATTGGACCCTGAATCCCCAGTGTTTGCGTGTTGGGATGCTGGATTCTGAAAGCCTGCCAATTGGAAAATAACAATGCGTTAATCATATTCTCGTCCACAACGGTGGCTCTACACCAAATATTGTTTTGCAGGCATAGCAGCGCTAGGCGACGTAATAGAGCAAGTATGGGCAGGGATGAAGATGACGTGTGGTTTAGACACCTTGCTGTTTTTGTACTTTTTGTTTGGAAGCAAATGTTATTTTTCAACAGATTAGCCCATATCTTGACGGCCGCCACTATTGCAAATATCTCCCCTAGGGCTGGGTCGCGACCCCAGCTCGATGCGGTCCACAGCTCCGGCCAGTCGTTTTTGCACCATTGCTTTTTGTAGATTGCCTCTTTTTTGCTCCACCCTATTGCCAGCCCCAAGTCCTTGCTTGCAGTCTCTCTCGCCATGACACACATGTGACCGTTGTACGATTGCAGGAACGTCTGCCATACTAGTAAATCTGCTTATAGCGCACGAGTGAGCCTAATTCTATGGCCGGGCTGAGAAGCGCCCTTAGCTGCCAATGATAGTCTGCGTGAGAAAGCCCTGCCGACCGGCATTACGCGGCAGGCGAACGTCAGTAGACCCAATAATGCCTGCATTTGCTGGAGTGTTACTTTAACTTTGCAGAAGCCTTCAAGCATCTGCTGTGATTTTTGTATTTTATCTGCCGGTAAGTGGAAAACCATCGAATTGGTGTCTATTTCCAGATATTTCAATAGCACAATAGTTTCCAGGTGTCCGCCAGGAGGGAAAGAGGAAGTTAATGGCACCTGGCTTTCACCCCTGTAGGTGTGGCCGTACGACCCTTCCCCTTTAAGAACCATTGGCCAGCAGGGTCATCCCAATTATTGCATCACCAAGGGGATTGGTGCGAGGGGGGCACTGAGCACTGGCAGTATTTTATTGCTGTCTGTTAGACGGGCTCCACAGTCAGAGGCGCGCTCATTATGCAGTTCCGCGCCTGCCATGAAAACTTGGGTAAGAAAGTGAAAGAACTGGGAGCGCAGGTGGTCTTCTCTTCCATCCTCCCAGTGGATGGCCATGGAACAAGGAGGTGGAATAAGATTCTGCAGGTGAACAACTGGCTACGTCGATGGTGCCGTCAGCAACGATTTGGATTTCTGGATCACGGAGTGAACTACTTATACGATGGACTACTTGCTAGAGATGGGGTGCACCTTACGAAGACTGGAAAACATGTATTTGGAAGTCGCCTTGCTACACTTGTAAGGAGAGCTTTAAACTAGAACAACATGGGAAGGGAAGCAAAAGACCAGAAAAAGCCATACACCTGACAAATGCTATTGAGAACTCTGCTATTAGAAGTGGAAAGGAAGAACAAAGACAAAAGAATCTAATTAATAAAAATATTGGAGAAAGAGAAACCAATCACAAACTAAAATGTTTCTATACTAATGCACAAAGCATGAGCAACAAACAAGGAGAATTGGAACTACTAACACAGGAAAAGAAATATGATGTCATTGGAATCACTGAAACTTGGTGGGACGATACACATGATTGGAATACAAGTGTCATGTCGGACACTGTTCACACCAGGGTGTCCGGCAGACAGCGGTAATACCCTATTCCACTACAGTATGCTCAGGGACTTTGTTGGGTATTCTGTTCCAGTCGGGATAGGGTTAACCAGGTTGTCATGCTGGCTGAGGGCTGGGCCACGCCCTTGGTCTTTAAATAGTCCGTCCTGACTATGGGCGTCGCCGACTATAGCTTTTGCCTAGTGCTAGCAATACCGGTCAGCAGTGGTGGTTTTGGAGCATCTGATATTTGGTGCAGTATATCCCTCAGTGGTTCTTTCTCCTATCTGTTATATATATATATATATACAGTGGGGAAAAAAAGTATTTAGTCAGTCAGCAATAGTGCAAGTTCCACCACTTAAAAAGATGAGAGGCGTCTGTAATTTACATCATAGGTAGACCTCAACTATGGGAGACAAACTGAGAAAAAAAAATCCAGAAAATCACATTGTCTGTTTTTTTTTCATTTTATTTGCATATTATGGTGGAAAATAAGTATTTGGTCAGAAACAAGCAATCAAGATTTCTGGCTCTCACAGACCTGTAACTTCTTCTTTAAGAGTCTCCTCTTTCCTCCACTCATTACCTGTAGTAATGGCACCTGTTTAAACTTGTTATCAGTATAAAAAGACACCTGTGCACACCCTCAAACAGTCTGACTCCAAACTCCACTATGGTGAAGACCAAAGAGCTGTCAAAGGACACCAGAAACAAAATTGTAGCCCTGCACCAGGCTGGGAAGACTAAATCTGCAATAGCCAACCAGCTTGGAGTGAAGAAATCAACTGTGGGAGCAATAATTAGAAAATGGAAGACATACAAGACCACTGATAATGTTCCTCGATCTGGTGCTCCACGCAAAATACCACCCCGTGGGGTCAGAATGATCACAAGAACGGTGAGCAAAAATCCCAGAACCACGCGGGGGGACCTAGTGAATGAACTGCAGAGAGCTGGGACCAATGTAACAAGGCCTACCATAAGTAACACACTACGCCACCATGGACTCAGATCCTGCAGTGCCAGACGTGTCCCACTGCTTAAGCCTGTACATGTCCGGGCCCGTCTGAAGTTTGCTAGAGAGCATTTGGATGATCCAGAGGAGTTTTGGGAGAATGTCCTATGGTCTGATGAAACCAAACTGGAACTGTTTGGTAGAAACACAACTTGTCGTGTTTGGAGGAAAAAGAATACTGAGTTGCATCCATCAAACACCATACCTACTGTAAAGCATGGTGGTGGAAACATCATGCTTTGGGGCTGTTTCTCTGCAAATGGGCCAGGACGACTGATCCGGGTACATGAAAGAATGAATGGGGCCATGTATCGTGAGATTTTGAGTGCAAACCTCCTTCCATCAGCAAGGGCATTGAAGATGAAACGTGGCTGGGTCTTTCAACATGACAATGATCCAAAGCACACCGCCAGGGCAACGAAGGAGTGGCTTCGTAAGAAGCATTTCAAGGTCCTGGAGTGGCCTAGCCAGTCTCCAGATCTCAACCCTATAGAAAACCTTTGGAGGGAGTTGAAAGTCCGTGTTGCCAAGCGAAAAGCCAAAAACATCACTGCTCTAGAGGAGATCTGCATGGAGGAATGGGCCAACATACCAACAACAGTGTGTGGCAACCTTGTGAAGACTTACAGAAAACGTTTGACCTCTGTCATTGCCAACAAAGGATATATCACAAAGTATTGAGATGAAATTTTGTTTCTGACCAAATACTTATTTTCCACCATAATATGCAAATAAAATGAAAAAAAAACAGACAATGTGATTTTCTGGATTTTTTTTTCTCAGTTTGTCTCCCATAGTTGAGGTCTACCTATGATGTAAATTACAGACGCCTCTCATCTTTTTAAGTGGTGGAACTTGCACTATTGCTGACTGACTAAATACTTTTTTTCCCCACTGTATATATATATATTTGGTTGCCCTTGCACATTATTGTATTCCCTTGTGTATTAACAGTGTGGTGTTTCTTTTACCCCTGTCCATACGTATTTGTGGGGTCTGGTGTCTGGTCCCCTCACTGGGTGGAGGGTGGTGGGTTCAGCTTAGGGCTGGACAGGAGACAGGGACAGGGTGGAGGCCCAGGCAGCCACACCTTCAGTGTAAACCCTGGGTTGAGGGACAGACAGGGTTTTCCCTAGTCTGAGGGACACCGCAGGGGTCCCGGGGTTTTAGCCTAAAGTAACTTAGGCATACCATGACAACAAGGCTAGAAGGATACAACTTATTTGCAAGAAACAGACTTGATAAACGAGGAGGAGGTGTCGCATTGTATGTTAGAAACGCGTATATCTGCACAGAGATCCAAGCTTCAGAGACTGGGAGTTCTGTGGAAACTGTTTGGGTAAGAATACAAGGACAGAACAATGGAAAGGACACCATTGTAAGCATTTACTACAGGCCGCCTGTGCAAGCTGAAGATATGGATGAACTCTTTATGCGTCAAAAGGCCAAGTTCTCCAAAAAATATGACATAGTTGTCATGGGAGATTTCAACTATCCAGACATTTGTTGGGAATCTCTCTCAGGCAAAACTAACAGGTCAAGGAGATTCTTATCCTCTCTTGCTGACAACTTTATCTTCCAAAAGGTAGGGGAGAAAACAAGGGGAACTGCTACCTTGGATCTAATCCTCATAAATAGGGAGGAAATGGTTGAGGAGGTAAAAGTGGCTGGGACCCTAGGAGGTAGCGACCATGCTATTTTAGAATTTTGGATAACTGGAGGAGGAAGACCTGTGAAGACTCAGACGTCAAGGTTAGATTTCAGAAAGGCAGATTTTAAGGGATTCAGAAAGAGAATTGGAGGGATCCAATGGCTGGATATCCTTAAAGACAAAAATGTCCAGGAAGGATGGGAAATCTTGAAAAATGAAATTCTCAAAGCACAATTGTTAACAATTAGAGTTGAGCGATACCGTCCGATACTTCAAAGTATCGTATCGGATGGTATCGGCCGATCTTTAAAAAAGTATCGGTATCGCCGATTCCGATACCGGAAGTCCCATTCAAGTCTATGGGACTTCCGGTATCGGAATAAGAAAAACCCTTTCCTGCCCTTGTACAGCCTCTCTGGGGTCTGTACGGGCCTTTCGGGGGGCTGTCCCGGCCTGCCAGGGGGTCTGTGCAGGCTCCGGTGGTCTGTGCCGGCCTGCCGGTGGTCTGTGCAGGCTCCGGGGGGCTGTGCCGGCCTGCCGGGGGGGCTGTGCCGGCCTGCCGGGGGGCTGTGCCGGCCTGCCGGAGGGCTGTGCCGGCTCCGGGGGTCTGTGCAGGCATCATCCGATGGGACTACAAGTCCCATCGGGCGATGCCTGCTACCATGACAGTGATTGACACATTAGCCAATGATGGGACAGTAGTAGTCCCATCATCCGGCTAATGTGTTAAATGTAAAAAAAAAAAAAAAAAAAAATTACATGCTACATACATACAACATGCATACTACATAAATACTACATGCAACATACATACTACATATATACTACATGCATGCTACATACATACTGCATGCTACATACATACCACATATATACTACATACATACTACATGCATGCTACATGCTACATACATAACACATATATACTACATGCATGCTACATACATACTACATGCTACATACTACATATATACTACATACATACTACATACTACATGCTACATACATACCACATATAAACTACATACATACTACATATATAATACATGCTACATACTACATGCTACATACATACTACATATATACTACATGCATGCTACATACATACTACATGCATGCTACATACATACTACATGCTACATACATACCACATACATACTACATACTACATGCTACATACATACTGCATGCTACATGCATGCTACATACATACTACATACTACATGCTACATACATACCACATATATACTACATACATACTACATATATACTACATGCTACATGCATGCTACATACATACTACATACATACTACATACATACTACATACATACTGCATGCTACATGCATGCTACATACATACTACATACATACTACATGCTACATACATACCACATATATACTACATACATACAATACATTCATACAATACATACATAGACATACAGTACATATAACATAGAGTAACATACTTACCAATACTTGTCACATTGTTCCCCGAAGCCATTGTCGTCTACGGAATAAATATTAACATAACAAACCACAAAAATACCATGCATGTAGCATGTAGTATGTATGTAGCATGCATGTAGTATATATGTAGTATGTATGTAGCATGCATGTAGTATATATGTAGCATGTATGTAGTATGTATGTGGTATGTATGTAGCATGTAGTATGTATGTAGCATGTATGTAGTATGTATGTAGTATATATGTAGTATGTATGTAGCATGTAGTATGTATGTAGTATGTATGTGGTATGTATGTAGCATGTAGTATGTATGTAGCATGCATGTAGTATATATGTAGTATGTATGTAGCATGTAGTATGTATGTAGTATGTATGTAGTATGTATGTGGTATGTATGTAGCATGTAGTATGTATGTAGCATGCATGTAGTATATATGTAGTATGTAGTATGTATGTAGTATGTATGTGGTATGTATGTAGCATGTAGTATGTATGTAGCATGCATGTAGCATGCATGTAGTATGTATGTAGCATGCATGTAGTATGTATGTAGCATGCATGTAGTATGTATGTAGTATGTATGTAGTATGTATGTAGCATGCAGTATGTATGTAGCATGTATGTAGTATGTATGTAGTATATATGTAGTATGTATGTAGCATGTAGTATGTATGTAGCATGCATGTAGTATATATGTAGTATGTATGTAGCATGCATGTAGTATGTATGTAGTATGTATGTAGTATGTATGTAGCATGCAGTATGTATGTAGCATGTATGTAGTATGTATGTAGTATATATGTAGTATGTATGTAGCATGCATGTAGTATGTATGTAGCATGTAGTATGTATGTAGCATGTATGTAGTATGTATGTAGTATATATGTAGTATGTATGTAGCATGTAGTATGTATGTAGCATGCATGTAGTATGTATGTAGTATTTTTTTTTTTAACATTTAACACATTAGCCGGATGATGGGACTACTACTGTCCCATCATTGGCTAATGTGTCAATCACTGTCATGGTAGCAGGCATCGCCAGATGGGACTTGTAGTCCCATCGGACGATGCTTGCACAGACCCCCGGACATCAGCACAGCCCCCCGGCAGGCCGGCACAGCCCCCCGGCAGGCCGGTACAGACCCCCACAGGGTGCACAGACCACCGGCAGGCCGGCACAGCCCCCCGGCAGGCCGGTACAGACCCCGGGCAGTCCACACAGCCCCCCGGCAGGCCGGCACAGCCCCCCGGCAGGCCGGCAGAGACCCCCGGAAGGCCCGAAATGAC
The DNA here is from genome assembly GCF_039654945.1 of Dendrobates tinctorius. Taxonomy (NCBI): domain Eukaryota; kingdom Metazoa; phylum Chordata; class Amphibia; order Anura; family Dendrobatidae; genus Dendrobates; species Dendrobates tinctorius. The sequence continues at coordinate 1,657,008 of NW_027361928.1, read as the reverse complement.
GGCGCATCATGATGCGCACACACCGCGCATCATGATGACGTCAGGCCGTCAATCAACTGAACTTCCGATTCCGATGCCGAATTCCGATATTGAAAAAATATCGGAAGTCGGTATCGGAATTCCGATACAGCAAGTATCGGCCGATACCCGATACTTGCGGTATCGGAATGCTCAACACTATTAACAATTCCAAAAAGAGGGAAGAATAGGAAGCATTTAAGGAAACCAGGATGGATGAACACAGAACTTAAGCACATGCTAAAAAGGTAGAAAAAAATGTTTAGACATGCCTCACTCTTTCCATTTTATAAAGAAGAATATAATGCTGTCTGCAGAACCTGCAGGGCACAAATCAGATTAACTAAAGCTGACAATGAATTGAGGCTTGCAAGAGATGTCAAAAGCAATAATAAAGGATTTTGGGGATATGTCAAAAGTAAAAGAAAAGTCAAAGATGCTATAGGATTTTTTCAGGATGAAAATGATGAAATGGTAAGACAGGATGTAGAGAAGGCCGAACTTTTAAATTCCTATTTTGCATCTGTTTTCTCTCAGAGAGGAAATGTAACATCAACTCTTCTTCACTGTCTTATTAAGGGAATAGAAGAATCCAGGATGTGGGTGTGGAGCACCCCGCAGGGCAGTGGGGTTACTCGGTACCGGGCCCGTTGACTTCAATGGGGGATGTTGCGGTGGCAGTGACCCGGTCCGTGGCCCTGAGTCATCCAGTAATAAAATAGGAGAAAGTTGTGTGGTATTTAAGTGTGACTCTACCCGTGGTGTTCAGCAAATAATGGCCGACACTGTGGTTTTTGGTCTCCTGGGGCTTATGGTGATGCAGCCAAGATGGTTCAGCTCCCCACGGGTAGAGTGGGGGCCCCAGGGCAAATATATTTGATCAATAGTTCAGATGGTCATGAACGTTGGGGTGCAGAGAAATAAGAGAAGGACACAGAGAGGTGCAGTTTCTTTACCTTTTACTTGCAAGTGTGTGCGGGTCTCTGCTGTTTGTAACTAAGCTGCGACCCTCTATTGCGTGATGGTTTCTAACCTGTATGGCTGACAGCGTGAGCCTATTCCATGGGTACTGTCCTTTTCACCGCCAGCCCCGGGCTCCTGATCCACTGCCGTGCCCTCAGGTGTTCAATGTCGCTTATTAACTTGCAGTCCTCTGTACTTCCAGATTCGGCGGTCAGGACATACAGCTCCTGCCCACCTAGGACTCTGGCGTCCCTTTCTCTCTATTAGCACTTTGCTCTGGGGTCAGCTATATGCAATTTCATCTTCCCCAGAGCCTCTCTGTCTCTGCTTGTGTCCTTTCCCTCTTCACAGATCGACTCCCCGTCACCAACTGGCTGGATCTTCCAGAAAGATCCTTCACCTCAGGCTTAACTGTCTTGTCATCTGCTCAGCTGCTCTCGTTTCCATGGCAACCCCCCTGTTTTCTCTCACAACTGAGAGGGAGGCATATCTAAAGAAGAATATAATGCTGTCTGCAGAACTTGCAGGGCAAAAATCAGATTATCTAAAGCTGACATTGAATTGAGGCTTGCAAGAGACGTCAAAAGCAATAATAAATTATTTTGGGTATATGTCAAAAGTAAAAGAAAATTCAAAGATGCTATAGGATTTTTACAGGATGAAAATGATGAAATGGTAAGACAGGATGTTGAGAAGGCGGAACTTTTAAATTTCTATTTTGCATCTGTTTTCTCTCAGAAAGGAAATGTAACATCAACTGTTCTTCACTGTCCTATTAAGGGAATAGAAGAATCCAGGATATCTATAAACAGAAAGATAGTGAGGAAACACTTAGCTAACGTAATGAATTCAAGTCTCCAGGTCCAGATGAATTACACCCCAGAGTACTGAAGGAGATAGCAGAAGAAATTTTTGAACCCCTCTCCATAATCTTTGAAAATTCTTGGAGAACAGGAGAAGTCCCAGAAGACTAGAGAAGAGCAAATGTTGTTCCTATCTTCAAGAAGGGGATGAAGGTGGACCCAGGCAACTATAGGCCGGTGAGTCTGACTTCTATACCAGGAAAGATCTTTGACCAAATTATTAAACAACATGTATGTCAGTACCTGGATAAGAATGAAGTGATTAACCAGAGTCAGCATGGGTTTGTAACTAATAAGTCATGTCAGACTAACTTAATTTCCTTCTATGACAGAATCACTGATTGGGTGGATCAAGGAAATGCTGCAGATATAGTATATCTTGACTTCAGCAAAGCATTTGACAAAGTCTCTCATACAATCCTTATTGAAAAAATGACTAAGTATGGAATGGACAAGGCAACTGTTAGGTGGATTCATAACTGGCTTAGTGATCGGACCCAAAGAGTGGTCGTAAATGGCTGCACATCCAGTTGGAAGAATGTCTCAAGTGGGGTACCCCAGGGCTCTGTCCTGGGCCCTGTATTGTTCAACATCTTTATCAACGATTTAGATAAAGGAATTGAGGGTAAACTGATTAAATTTGCTGATGACACAAAGCTAGGAGGGATAGCTAATACTAGAGAAGAGAGACAGAGGATTCAAAAAGATATAAATAAACTGGAGCAGTGGGAAGCAACTAACAGAATGGTTTTTAACAGGGAGAAATGCAAAGTACTACATCTGGGCAATAAAAATGAAAAAAGCATATACAGAATGGGAGGAATAGGGCTAAGTGACAGCACATGTGAAAAAGACTTGGGTATACTAATAGATCACAAACTGAATATGAGTCAACAGTGTGATGCAGCAGCAAAAAAGGCAAATGCAATTCTAGGATGTATTAACAGAAGCATACAGTCTAGATCACGTGAAGTCATTATTTCCCTCTACTCCTCTTTGGTCAGACCTCATCTGGAATATTGTGTCCAGTTTTGGGCACCACATTTTAAAAAAGACATCAACAAACTGGAGCAAGTTCAGAAAAGAGCGACCAGAATGGTGACCGGTCTGCAAACCCTGTCTTATGAGGAAAGGTTGCAGGATTTGGGAATGTTTAGTTTGCAGAAGAGAAGACTGAGAGGAGACTTAATAGCTGTGTACAAATATCTAAAGGGCTGTCACATTGTAGAAGGATCAACTTTATTCTCATTTGCACAAGGAAAGACTAGAAGCAATGGGATGAAACTGAATGGGAGGAGACACAGATTAGATATTAGAAAAAACATTTTGACAGTGAGGGTGATCAATGAGTGGAACAGGTTTCCATGAGAGGTGGTGAGTTCTCCTTCAATGGAAGTCTTCAAACAGAGGCTGGACAGACATCTGACTGGGATGATTTAGTGAATCCTGCTTTGAGCAGGGGGTTGGACCAGATGACCCAGGAGGTCCCTTCCAACTCTACGATTCTATGATTCATAGGGCCCCATGTGCCAGTAAGGGCAATAATGCCCTGATGGTGGCCCAAGCGTCAGAAGTCGGCTTGGGAGCTGTGCTGTCTCAGGAGGTGAATGGGGAGGAGTACCCCATCCTGTATCTGAGCCGGAAGCTCTCATCATGTGAAAGACTATGCCATCGTCGAAAAGGAGTATTTGGCCATAAAATGGGCTGTGGATACCCAAAGGTACTACCTGCCAGGCTGTAGGTTTAAGCTGGTGTCTGACCATGCCCCTCTGAGGTGGTTGAGGGAAATGAAGAGTAAGCATGCTCGGATGACGAGATGGTTCTTGGGCCTCCAAGAGTTCACTCTTCACGTAGAACATAGGCCAGGAAAGTTGCACGGGAATGCAAATGCCCTGTCCAGACTTCCCTACCTATCGAGGGAAGGTGCCAAAATCCCCGGCTTTCGGCAGAGAGGGGAAATATGTGACAGTCACTGGTAATGTAATAGAGGGGAGATATGTGTCACTGCACTTAATGCAGAGCATGTTCTCCAGCACACTATGTGCTGTGAGGGTTAGGTTGCATAAAAAGGGCTGGTTTTATGTGGACCTTCATAGAGCGGGTGGGAGAAGGTCCACTTTATCTCCCCTGCCAGGACCTGCGTGAGGTCATGATCATGTGATCAATCACATGATGGGGAAAGACACAGGCGTGGGTTTAAATAACCAAGCTCTCCAGGCAGTCGGGGTTCAGCAGCCAGGAGATAGAAGTCTGCAAAGGCTTTGTGGCTCGTCAGGCACAGACTGACCCTGTGCTGCTCCAGAGCGGGGTGCCGCCTGCAACATATGGACTGTGCTGTAGCATTCTGCTTTCTTTTGTTGTTTTGTTCCTGTTTTAGTCAGAAAGGCTGAGTTTGTTTTCCCCGCAAGTTGGTTGTTGCTGCCGTACAATAAACCAGCGAGGAATAAAGAGACGGTGTTCCCATTTCTTCCTATCTCTGCCGCCACGTGAGTGAACTAGCACAACATACACGTGCAACGGTCAGTGTGTGTATACATATATACGTGCAACGGTGAGTGTGTGTGTATACATATATACGTGCAACGGTGAGTGTGTGTATACATATATACGTGCAACGGTGAGTGTGTGTATACATATATACGTGCAACGGTGAGTGTGTGTATACATATATACGTGCAACGGTCGGTGTGTGTGTATACATATATACGTGCAGCGGTCGGTGTGTGTGTATACATATATACGTGCAGCGGTCGGTGTGTGTGTATACATATATACGTGCAGCGGTCGGTGTGTGTATACATATATACGTGCAACGGTCAGTGTGTGTATACATATATACGTGCAACGGTCAGTCTGTGTGTATACATATATACGTGCAGCGGTCGGTGTGTGTATACATATATACGTGCAGCGGTCGGTGTGTGTATACATATATACGTGCAACGGTCAGTCTGTGTGTATACATATATACGTGCAACGGTCAGTCTGTGTGTATACATATATACGTGCAACGGTCAGTCTGTGTGTATACATATATACGTGCAGCGGTCGGTGTGTGTATACATATATACGTGCAGCGGTCGGTGTGTATACATATATACATGCAGTGGTCGGTGTGTGTATACATATATACGTGCAGCGGTCGGTGTGTGTGTTTACATATATACGTGCAGCGGTCGGTGTGTGTATATATATATACGTGCAGCGGTCGGTGTGTGTATACATATATACGTGCAGCGGTCGGTGTGTATATACATATATACGTGCAACGGTCGGTGTGTGTATACATATATACGTGCAGCGGTCGGTGTGTGTATACATATACACGTGCAACAGTCAGTGTGTGTATACATATACACGTGCAACAGTCAGTGTGTGTATACATATATACGTGCAGCGGTCGGTGTGTGTATACATATATACGTGCAGCGGTCGGTGTGTGTGTTTACATATATACGTGCAGCGGTCGGTGTGTGTATACATATATACGTGCAGCGGTCAGTCTGTGTGTATACATATATACGTGCAGCGGTCGGTGTGTGTATACATATATACGTGCAGCGGTCGGTGTGTGTGTATACATATATACGTGCAACGGTCAGTGTGTGTATACATATATACGTGCAACGGTCAGTCTGTGTGTATACATATATACGTGCAGCGGTCGGTGTGTGTATACATATACACGTGCAACGGTCAGTGTGTGTATACATATATACGTGCAACGGTCAGTCTGTGTGTATACATATATACGTGCAGCGGTCGGTGTGTGTATACATATATACGTGCAGCGGTCGGTGTGTGTGTTTACATATATACGTGCAGCGGTCGGTGTGTGTATATATATATACGTGCAGCGGTCGGTGTGTGTGTATACATATATACGTGCAGCGGTCAGTCTGTGTGTATACATATATACGTGCAGCGGTCGGTGTGTGTGTATACATATAAACGTGCAGCGGTCAGTCTGTGTGTATACATATATACGTGCAGCGGTCGGTGTGTGTATACATATATACGTGCAGCGGTCGGTGTGTGTGTATACATATATACGTGCAGCGGTCGGTGTGTGTGTGTATACATATATACGTGCAGCGGTCGGTGTGTGTATACATATATACGTGCAGCGGTCGGTGTGTGTGTTTACATATATACGTGCAGCGGTCGGTGTGTGTATATATATACGTGCAGCGGTCGGTGTGTGTGTATACATATATACGTGCAGAGGTTGGTGTGTGTATACATATATACGTGCAGCGGTCGGTGTGTGTATACATATATACGTGCAGCGGTCGGTGTGTGTATACATATATACGTGCAGAGGTCGGTGTGTGTATACATATATACGTGCAGCGGTCGGTGTGTGTATACATATATACGTGCAGCGGTCGGTGTGTGTATACATATATACCTGCAGAGGTCGGTGTGTGTATACATATATACGTGCAGCGGTCGGTGTGTGTATACATATATACGTGCAGCGGTCGGTGTGTGTATACATATATACGTGCAGCGGTCGGTGTGTGTATACATATATACGTGCAGCGGTCGGTGTGTGTATACATATATACGTGCAGCGGTCGGTGTGTGTATACATATATACGTGCAGCGGTCAGTCTGTGTGTATACATATATACGTGCAGCGGTCGGTGTGTGTATACATATATACGTGCAGCGGTCGGTGTGTGTATACATATATACGTGCAGCGGTCGGTGTGTGTATACATATATACGTGCAGCGGTCGGTGTGTGTGTTTACATATATACGTGCAGCGGTCGGTGTGTGTGTATACATATATACGTGCAGCGGTCGGTGTGTGTATATATATACGTGCAGCGGTCGGTGTGTGTATATATATACGTGCAGCGGTCGGTGTGTGTGTATACATATATACGTGCAGCGGTCGGTGTGTGTGTATACATATATACGTGCAGCGGTCGGTGTGTGTATACATATATATGTGCAGCGGTCGATGTGTGTGTATACATATATACGTGCAGCGGTCGGTGTGTGTATACATATATACGTGCAGCGGTCGGTGTGTGTGTATACATATATACGTGCAGCGGTCGGTGTGTGTGTATACATATATACGTGCAGCGGTCGGTGTGTGTATACATATATACGTGCAGCGGTCGGTGTGTGTATACATATATACGTGCAGCGGTCGGTGTGTGTGTTTACATATATACGTGCAGCGGTCGGTGTGTGTATACATATATACGTGCAGCGGTCGGTGTGTGTATACATATATACGTGCAGCGGTCGGTGTGTGTGTATACATATATACGTGCAGCGGTCGGTGTGTGTGTATACATATATACGTGCAGCGGTCGGTGTGTGTATACATATATACGTGCAGCGGTCGGTGTGTGTATACATATATACGTGCAGCGGTCGGTGTGTGTGTTTACATATATACGTGCAGCGGTCGGTGTGTGTATACATATATACATGCAGAGGTCGGTGTGTGTATACATATATACGTGCAGCGGTCGGTGTGTGTATACATATATACGTGCAGCGGTCGGTGTGTGTATACATATATACGTGCAGCGATCGGTGTGTGTATACATATATACGTGCAGCGGTCGGTGTGTGTATACATATATACGTGCAGCGGTCGGTGTGTGTATACATATATACGTGCAGCGGTCGGTGTGTGTATACATATATACGTGCAGCGGTCGGTGTGTGTATACATATATACGTGCAGAGGTCGGTGTGTGTATACATATATACGTGCAGCGGTCGGTGTGTGTATACATATATACGTGCAGCGGTCGGTGTGTGTATACATATATACATGCAGAGGTCGGTGTGTGTATACATATATACGTGCAGCGGTCGGTGTGTGTATACATATATACGTGCAGCGGTCAGTCTGTGTGTATACATATATACGTGCAGCGGTCGGTGTGTGTATACATATATACATGCAGAGGTCGGTGTGTGTATACATATATACGTGCAGCGGTCGGTGTGTGTATACATATATACGTGCAGCGGTCAGTCTGTGTGTATACATATATACGTGCAGCGGTCGGTGTGTGTATACATATATACGTGCAGCGGTCGGTGTGTGTGTTTACATATATACGTGCAGCGGTCGGTGTGTGTGTATACATATATACGTGCGGCGGTCGGTGTGTGTATATATATACGTGCAGCGGTCGGTGTGTGTATATATATACGTGCAGCGGTCGGTGTGTGTGTATACATATATACATGCAGAGGTCGGTGTGTGTGTATACATATATATGTGCAGCGGTCGATGTGTGTGTATACATATATACGTGCAGCGGTCGGTGTGTGTATACATATATACGTGCAGCGGTCGGTGTGTGTGTATACATATATACGTGCAGCGGTCGGTGTGTGTGTATACATATATACGTGCAGCGGTCGGTGTGTGTATACATATATACGTGCAGCGGTCGGTGTGTGTATACATATATACGTGCAGCGGTCGGTGTGTGTGTTTACATATATACGTGCAGCGGTCGGTGTGTGTATACATATATACGTGCAGCGGTCGGTGTGTGTATACATATATACGTGCATCGGTCGGTGTGTGTGTATACATATATACGTGCAGCGGTCGGTGTGTGTGCATACATATATACGTGCAGCGGTCGGTGTGTGTATACATATATACGTGCAGCGGTCGGTGTGTGTATACATATATACGTGCAGCGGTCGGTGTGTGTGTTTACATATATACGTGCAGCGGTCGGTGTGTGTATATATATACGTGCAGCGGTCGGTGTGTGTATACATATATACGTGCAGCGGTCAGTCTGTGTGTATACATATATACGTGCAGTGGTTGGTGTGTGTTTACATATATACGTGCAGCGGTCGGTGTGTGTATATATATACGTGCAGCGGTCGATGTGTGTATACATATATACGTGCAGTGGTTGGTGTGTGTATACATATATACGTGCAGTGGTCGGTGTGTGTATACATATATACGTGCAGTGGTTGGTGTGTGTATACATATATACGTGCAGCGGTCGGTGTGTGTGTATACATATATACGTGCAGCGGTCGGTGTGTGTGTATACATATATACGTGCAGTGGTCGATGTGTGTATACATATATACGTGCAGCGGTCGGTGTGTGTGTATACATATATACGTGCAGCGGTCGGTGTGTGTATACATATATACGTGCAGCGGTCGGTGTGTGTTTACATATATACGTGCAGCGGTCGATGTGTGTATACATATATACGTGCAGTGGTTGGTGTGTGTTTACATATATACGTGCAGCGGTCGATGTGTGTATACATATATACGTGCAGCGGTCGATGTGTGTATACATATATACGTGCAGCGGTCGGTGTGTGTATACATATATACGTGCAGCGGTCGGTGTGTGTGTATACATATATACGTGCAGCGGTCGGTGTGTGTATACATATATACGTGCAGCGGTCGGTGTGTGTGTATACATATATACGTGCAGCGGTCGGTGTGTGTATACATATATACGTGCAGCGGTCGATGTGTGTATACATATATACGTGCAGCGGTCGGTGTGTGTATACATATATACGTGCAGCGGTCGGTGTGTGTATACATATATACGTGCAGCGGTCGGTGTGTGTGTATACATATATACGTGCAGCGGTCGATGTGTGTATACATATATACGTGCAGCGGTCGGTGTGTGTGTATACACATATATACGTGCAGCGGTCGGTGTGTGTATACATATATACGTGCAGCGGTCGATGTGTGTGTATACACATATATACGTGCAGCGGTCGGTGTGTGTATACATATATACGTGCAGCGGTCGGTGTGTGTTTACATATATACGTGCAGCGGTCGATGTGTGTGTATACACATATATACGTGCAGCGGTCGGTGTGTGTATACATATATACGTGCAGCGGTCGATGTGTGTATACATATATACGTGCAGCGGTCGATGTGTGTGTATACACATATATACGTGCAGCGGTCGGTGTGTGTATACATATATACGTGCAGCGGTCGGTGTGTGTTTACATATATACGTGCAGCGGTCGATGTGTGTATACATATATACGTGCAGTGGTTGGTGTGTGTTTACATATATACGTGCAGCGGTCGATGTGTGTATACATATATACGTGCAGCGGTCGGTGTGTGTATACATATATACGTGCAGTGGTAGGTGTGTGTATACATATATACGTGCAGCGGTCGGTGTGTGTGTATACATATATACGTGCAGCGGTCGGTGTGTGTGTATACATATATACGTGCAGCGGTCGATGTGTGTATACATATATACGTGCAGCGGTCGGTGTGTGTATACATATATACGTGCAGTGGTAGGTGTGTGTATACATATATACGTGCAGCGGTCGGTGTGTGTGTATACATATATACGTGCAGCGGTCGGTGTGTGTGTATACATATATACGTGCAGCGGTCGATGTGTGTATACATATATACGTGCAGCGGTCGGTGTGTGTATATATATACGTGCAGCGGTCGGTGTGTGTATACATATATACGTGCAGCGGTCAGTCTGTGTGTATACATATATACGTGCAGCAGTCGGTGTGTGTATATATATACGTGCAGCGGTCGATGTGTGTATACATATATACGTGCAGTGGTTGGTGTGTGTATACATATATACGTGCAGCGGTCGGTGTGTGTATACATATATACGTGCAGTGGTTGGTGTGTGTATACATATATACGTGCAGCGGTCGATGTGTGTATACATATATACGTGCAGCGGTCGGTGTGTGTGTATACATATATACGTGCAGCGGTCGGTGTGTGTATACATATATACGTGCAGCGGTCGGTGTGTGTTTACATATATACGTGCAGCGGTCGATGTGTGTATACATATATACGTGCAGTGGTTGGTGTGTGTTTACATATATACGTGCAGCGGTCGATGTGTGTATACATATATACGTGCAGCGGTCGATGTGTGTATACATATATACGTGCAGCGGTCGGTGTGTGTATACATATATACGTGCAGCGGTCGGTGTGTGTATACATATATACGTGCAGCGGTCGGTGTGTGTGTATACATATATACGTGCAGCGGTCGGTGTGTGTATACATATATACGTGCAGCGGTCGATGTGTGTATACATATATACGTGCAGCGGTCGGTGTGTGTATACATATATACGTGCAGCGGTCGGTGTGTGTATACATATATACGTGCAGCGGTCGGTGTGTGTATACATATATACGTGCAGCGGTCGGTGTGTGTGTATACATATATACGTGCAGCGGTCGATGTGTGTATACATATATACGTGCAGCGGTCGGTGTGTGTGTATACACATATATACGTGCAGCGGTCGGTGTGTGTATACATATATACGTGCAGCGGTCGATGTGTGTGTATACACATATATACGTGCAGCGGTCGGTGTGTGTATACATATATACGTGCAGCGGTCGGTGTGTGTTTACATATATACGTGCAGCGGTCGATGTGTGTGTATACACATATATACGTGCAGCGGTCGGTGTGTGTATACATATATACGTGCAGCGGTCGATGTGTGTGTATACACATATATACGTGCAGCGGTCGGTGTGTGTATACATATATACGTGCAGCGGTCGGTGTGTGTTTACATATATACGTGCAGCGGTCGATGTGTGTATACATATATACGTGCAGTGGTTGGTGTGTGTTTACATATATACGTGCAGCGGTCGATGTGTGTATACATATATACGTGCAGCGGTCGGTGTGTGTATACATATATACGTGCAGTGGTAGGTGTGTGTATACATATATACGTGCAGCGGTCGGTGTGTGTGTATACATATATACGTGCAGCGGTCGGTGTGTGTGTATACATATATACGTGCAGCGGTCGATGTGTGTATACATATATACGTGCAGCGGTCGGTGTGTGTGTATACATATATACGTGCAGCGGTCGATGTGTGTATACATATACGTGCAGCGGTCGGTGTGTGTGTATACATATATACGTGCAGCGGTCGGTGTGTGTATACATATATACGTGCAGCGGTCGGTGTGTGTATACATATATACGTGCAGCGGTCGGTGTGTGTTTACATATATACGTGCAGCGGTCGGTGTGTGTATACATATATACGTGCAGTGGTTGGTGTGTGTTTATATATATTCGTGCAGCGGTCGGTGTGTGTGTATACATATATACGTGCAGCGGTCGGTGTGTGTATACATATATACGTGCAGTGGTTGGTGTGTGTTTACATATATTCGTGCAGCGGTCGGTGTGTGTGTATACATATATTCGTGCAGCGGTCGGTGTGTGTATACATATATACGTGCAGCGGTCGGTGTGTGTATACATATATACGTGCAGCGGTCGGTGTGTGTTTACATATATACGTGCAGCGGTCGGTGTGTGTATACATATATACGTGCAGTGGTCGGTGTGTGTTTACATATATACGTGCAGCGGTCGGTGTGTGTGTATACATATATACGTGCAGCGGTCGGTGTGTGTATACATATATAAGTGCAGTGGTGTGTGTGTGTATACATATATTCGTGCAGCGGTCGGTGTGTGTGTATACATATATACGTGCAGCGGTCGGTGTGTGTGTATACATATATACGTGCAGCGGTCGATGTGTGTATACATATATACGTGCAGCGGTCGGTGTGTGTGTATACATATATACGTGCAGCGGTCGATGTGTGTATACATATATACGTGCAGCGGTCGGTGTGTGTGTATACATATATACGTGCAGCGGTCGGTGTGTGTATACATATATACGTGCAGCGGTCGGTGTGTGTGTATACATATATACGTGCAGCGGTCGGTGTGTGTATACATATATACGTGCAGCGGTCGGTGTGTGTATACATATATACGTGCAGCGGTCGGTGTGTGTTTACATATATACATGCAGCGGTCGGTGTGTGTATACATATATACGTGCAGTGGTTGGTGTGTGTTTACATATATACGTGCAGCGGTCGGTGTGTGTATATATATACGTGCAGCGGTCGATGTGTGTGTATACATATATACGTGCAGTGGTCGGTGTGTGTATATATATGCGTGCAGCGGTCGGTGTGTGTGTATACATATATACGTGCAGCGGTCGGTGTGTGTATATATATACGTGCAGCGGTCGGTGTGTGTGTATACATATATACGTGCAGCGGTCGGTGTGTGTGTATACATATATACGTGCAGTGGTCGGTGTGTGTGTATACATATATACGTGCAGGGGTCGGTGTGTGTGTATACATATATACGTGCAGCGGTCGGTGTGTGTGTATACATATATACGTGCAGCGGTCGGTGTGTGTGTATACATATATACGTGCAGCGGTCGGTGTGTGTGTATACATATATACGTACAGCGGTCGGTGTGTGTGTATACATATATACGTGCAGCGGTCGTTGTGTGTGTATACATATATACGTGCAGCGGTCGGTGTGTGTATACATATACACGTGCAGCGGTCGGTGTGTGTATACATATATACGTGCAGCGGTCGATGTGTGTATACATATATACGTGCAGTGGTTGGTGTGTGTATACATATATACGTGCAGTGGTTGGTGTGTGTATACATATATACGTGCAGCGGTCGATGTGTGTATACATATACACGTGCAGCGGTCGGTGTGTGTATACATATATACGTGCAGCGGTCGATGTGTGTATACATATATACGTGCAGTGGTTGGTGTGTGTATACATATATACGTGCAGCGGTCGGTGTGTGTGTATACATATATACGTGCAGCGGTCGATGTGTGTATACATATATACGTGCAGTGGTTGGTGTGTGTATACATATATACGTGCAGCGGTCGGTGTGTGTGCATACATATATACGTGCAGCGGTCGGTGTGTGTATACATATATACGTGCAGCGGTCGGTGTGTGTATACATATATACGTGCAGCGGTCGGTGTGTGTGTTTACATATATACGTGCAGCGGTCGGTGTGTGTATATATATACGTGCAGCGGTCGGTGTGTGTATACATATATACGTGCAGCGGTCAGTCTGTGTGTATACATATATACGTGCAGTGGTTGGTGTGTGTGTATACATATATACGTGCAGCGGTCGGTGTGTGTATATATATATACGTGCAGCGGTCGATGTGTGTATACATATATACGTGCAGTGGTTGGTGTGTGTATACATATATACGTGCAGCGGTCGGTGTGTGTATACATATATACGTGCAGTGGTTGGTGTGTGTATACATATATACGTGCAGCGGTCGGTGTGTGTGTATACATATATACGTGCAGCGGTCGGTGTGTGTGTATACATATATACGTGCAGCGGTCGATGTGTGTATACATATATACGTGCAGCGGTCGGTGTGTGTGTATACATATATACGTGCAGCGGTCGGTGTGTGTATACATATATACGTGCAGCGGTCGGTGTGTGTTTACATATATACGTGCAGCGGTCGATGTGTGTATACATATATACGTGCAGTGGTTGGTGTGTGTTTACATATATACGTGCAGCGGTCGATGTGTGTATACATATATACGTGCAGCGGTCGATGTGTGTATACATATATACGTGCAGCGGTCGGTGTGTGTATACATATATACGTGCAGCGGTCGGTGTGTGTGTATACATATATACGTGCAGCGGTCGGTGTGTGTATACATATATACGTGCAGCGGTCGGTGTGTGTGTATACATATATACGTGCAGCGGTCGGTGTGTGTATACATATATACGTGCAGCGGTCGATGTGTGTATACATATATACGTGCAGCGGTCGGTGTGTGTATACATATATACGTGCAGCGGTCGGTGTGTGTATACATATATACGTGCAGCGGTCGGTGTGTGTGTATACATATATACTTGCAGCGGTCGATGTGTGTATACATATATACGTGCAGCGGTCGGTGTGTGTGTATACACATATATACGTGCAGCGGTCGGTGTGTGTATACATATATACGTGCAGCGGTCGATGTGTGTGTATACACATATATACGTGCAGCGGTCGGTGTGTGTATACATATATACGTGCAGCGGTCGGTGTGTGTTTACATATATACGTGCAGCGGTCGATGTGTGTGTATACACATATATACGTGCAGCGGTCGGTGTGTGTATACATATATACGTGCAGCGGTCGATGTGTGTATACATATATACGTGCAGCGGTCGATGTGTGTGTATACACATATATACGTGCAGCGGTCGGTGTGTGTATACATATATACGTGCAGCGGTCGGTGTGTATACATATATACGTGCAGCGGTCGGTGTGTGTTTACATATATACGTGCAGCGGTCGGTGTGTATACATATATACGTGCAGCGGTCGGTGTGTGTTTACATATATACGTGCAGCGGTCGATGTGTGTATACATATATACGTGCAGTGGTTGGTGTGTGTTTACATATATACGTGCAGCGGTCGATGTGTGTATACATATATACGTGCAGCGGTCGGTGTGTGTATACATATATACGTGCAGTGGTAGGTGTGTGTATACATATATACGTGCAGCGGTCGGTGTGTGTGTATACATATATACGTGCAGCGGTCGGTGTGTGTATACATATATACGTGCAGCGGTCGATGTGTGTATACATATATACGTGCAGCGGTCGGTGTGTGTATACATATATACGTGCAGTGGTAGGTGTGTGTATACATATATACGTGCAGCGGTCGGTGTGTGTGTATACATATATACGTGCAGCGGTCGGTGTGTGTGTATACATATATACGTGCAGCGGTCGATGTGTGTATACATATATACGTGCAGCGGTCGGTGTGTGTATACATATATACGTGCAGCGGTCAGTCTGTGTGTATACATATATACGTGCAGTGGTTGTTGTGTGTTTACATATATACGTGCAGCGGTCGGTGTGTGTATATATATACGTGCAGCGGTCGATGTGTGTATACATATATACGTGCAGTGGTTGGTGTGTGTATACATATATACGTGCAGCGGTCGGTGTGTGTATACATATATACGTGCAGTGGTTGGTGTGTGTATACATATATACGTGCAGCGGTCGGTGTGTGTGTATACATATATACGTGCAGCGGTCGGTGTGTGTGTATACATATATACGTGCAGCGGTCGATGTGTGTATACATATATACGTGCAGCGGTCGGTGTGTGTGTATACATATATACGTGCAGCGGTCGGTGTGTGTATACATATATACGTGCAGCGGTCGGTGTGTGTTTACATATATACGTGCAGCGGTCGATGTGTGTATACATATATACGTGCAGTGGTTGGTGTGTGTTTACATATATACGTGCAGCGGTCGATGTGTGTATACATATATACGTGCAGCGGTCGATGTGTGTATACATATATACGTGCAGCGGTCGGTGTGTGTATACATATATACGTGCAGCGGTCGGTGTGTGTATACATATATACGTGCAGCGGTCGGTGTGTGTGTATACATATATACGTGCAGCGGTCGGTGTGTGTATACATATATACGTGCAGCGGTCGATGTGTGTGTATACATATATACGTGCAGCGGTCGGTGTGTGTATACATATATACGTGCAGCGGTCGGTGTGTGTATACATATATACGTGCAGCGGTCGGTGTGTGTATACATATATACGTGCAGCGGTCGGTGTGTGTATACATATATACGTGCAGCGGTCGGTGTGTGTATACATATATACGTGCAGCGGTCGATGTGTGTGTATACATATATACGTGCAGCGGTCGGTGTGTGTATACATATATACGTGCAGCGGTCGGTGTGTGTATACATATATACGTGCAGCGGTCGATGTGTGTGTATACATATATACGTGCAGCGGTCGGTGTGTGTATACATATATACGTGCAGCGGTCGGTGTGTGTATACATATATACGTGCAGCGGTCGGTGTGTGTGTATACATATATACGTGCAGCGGTCGATGTGTGTATACATATATACGTGCAGCGGTCGGTGTGTGTGTATACACATATATACGTGCAGCGGTCGGTGTGTGTATACATATATACGTGCAGCGGTCGATGTGTGTGTATACACATATATACGTGCAGCGGTCGGTGTGTGTATACATATATACGTGCAGCGGTCGGTGTGTGTTTACATATATACGTGCAGCGGTCGATGTGTGTGTATACACATATATACGTGCAGCGGTCGGTGTGTGTATACATATATACGTGCAGCGGTCGATGTATGTATACATATATACGTGCAGCGGTCGATGTGTGTGTATACACATATATACGTGCAGCGGTCGGTGTGTGTATACATATATACGTGCAGCGGTCGGTGTGTGTTTACATATACACGTGCAGCGGTCGATGTGTGTATACATATATACGTGCAGCGGTCGGTGTGTGTATACATATATACGTGCAGTGGTCGGTGTGTGTGTATACATATATACGTGCAGCGGTCGGTGTGTGTGTATACATATATACGTGCAGCGGTCGGTGTGTGTGTATACATATATACGTGCAGCGGTCGGTGTGTGTGTATACATATATACGTGCAGCGGTCGATGTGTGTATACATATATACGTGCAGCGGTCGGTGTGTGTGTATACATATATACGTGCAGCGGTCGATGTGTGTATACATATACGTGCAGCGGTCGGTGTGTGTGTATACATATATACGTGCAGCGGTCGGTGTGTGTATACATATATACGTGCAGCGGTCGGTGTGTGTATACATATATACGTGCAGCGGTCGGTGTGTGTTTACATATATACGTGCAGCGGTCGGTGTGTGTGTATACATATATACGTGCAGCGGTCGGTGTGTGTTTACATATATACGTGCAGCGGTCGGTGTGTGTATACATATATATGTGCAGTGGTTGGTGTGTGTTTACATATATTCGTGCAGCGGTCGGTGTGTGTGTATACATATATACGTGCAGCGGTCGGTGTGTGTATACATATATACGTGCAGTGGTCGGTGTGTGTGTATACATATATACGTGCAGCGGTCGGTGTGTGTGTATACATATATACGTGCAGCGGTCGGTGTGTGTGTATACATATATACGTGCAGCGGTCGATGTGTGTATACATATATACGTGCAGCGGTCGGTGTGTGTGTATACATATATACGTGCAGCGGTCGATGTGTGTATACATATACGTGCAGCGGTCGGTGTGTGTGTATACATATATACGTGCAGCGGTCGGTGTGTGTATACATATATACGTGCAGCGGTCGGTGTGTGTATACATATATACGTGCAGCGGTCGGTGTGTGTTTACATATATACGTGCAGCGGTCGGTGTGTGTATACATATATACGTGCAGTGGTTGGTGTGTGTTTACATATATTCGTGCAGCGGTCGGTGTGTGTGTATACATATATACGTGCAGCGGTCGGTGTGTGTATACATATATACGTGCAGCGGTCGGTGTGTGTTTACATATATTCGTGCAGCGGTCGGTGTGTGTGTATACATATATTCGTGCAGCGGTCGGTGTGTGTGTATACATATATACGTGCAGCGGTCGGTGTGTGTTTACATATATTCGTGCAGCGGTCGGTGTGTGTATACATATATACGTGCAGTGGTTGGTGTGTGTTTACATATATACGTGCAGCGGTCGGTGTGTGTATACATATATACGTGCAGCGGTCGGTGTGTGTATACATATATACGTGCAGCGGTCGGTGTGTGTTTACATATATACGTGCAGCGGTCGGTGTGTGTATACATATATACGTACAGTGGTTGGTGTGTGTTTACATATATACGTGCAGCGGTCGGTGTGTGTGTATACATATATACGTGCAGCGGTCGGTGTGTGTATACATATATACGTGCAGTGGTGTGTGTGTGTATACATATATTCGTGCAGCGGTCGGTGTGTGTGTATACATATATACGTGCAGCGGTCGGTGTGTGTGTATACATATATACGTGCAGCGGTCGATGTGTGTATACATATATACGTGCAGCGGTCGGTGTGTGTGTATACATATATACGTGCAGCGGTCGGTGTGTGTGTATACATATATACGTGCAGCGGTCGGTGTGTGTGTATACATATATTCGTGCAGCGGTCGGTGTGTGTGTATACATATATACGTGCAGCGGTCGATGTGTGTATACATACATACGTGCAGCGGTCGGTGTGTGTGTATACATATATACGTGCAGCGGTCGGTGTGTGTATACATATATACGTGCAGCGGTCGGTGTGTGTGTATACATATATACGTGCAGCGGTCGGTGTGTGTATACATATATACGTGCAGCGGTCGGTGTGTGTATACATATATACGTGCAGCGGTCGGTGTGTGTTTACATATATACGTGCAGCGGTCGGTGTGTGTATACATATATACGTGCAGTGGTTGGTGTGTGTTTACATATATACGTGCAGCGGTCGGTGTGTGTATATATATACGTGCAGCGGTCGATGTGTGTGTATACATATATACGTGCAGTGGTCGGTGTGTGTATATATATATATGCGTGCAGCGGTCGGTGTGTGTGTATACATATATACGTGCAGAGGTCGGTGTGTGTATATATATACGTGCAGCGGTCGGTGTGTGTATACATATATACGTGCAGCGGTCGGTGTGTGTGTATACATATATACGTGCAGCGGTCGGTGTGTGTGTATACATATATACGTGCAGCGGTCGGTGTGTGTGTATACATATATACGTGCAGTGGTCGATGTGTGTATACATATATACGTGCAGTGGTTGGTGTGTGTATACATATATACGTGCAGCGGTCGGTGTGTGTGTATACATATATACGTGCAGCGGTCGGTGTGTGTGTATACATATATACGTGCAGCGTTCGGTGTGTGTGTATACATATATACGTGCAGCGGTCGGTGTGTGTGTATACATATATACGTGCAGCGGTCAGTCTGTGTGTATACATATATACGTGCAGCGGTCGGTGTGTGTGTATACATATATACGTGCAGCGGTCGGTGTGTGTATACATATATACGTGCAGCGGTCGGTGTGTGTATACATATATACGTGCAGCGGTCGGTGTGTGTGTATACATATATATGTGCAGCGGTCGGTGTGTGTGTATACATATATACGTGCAGCGGTCGGTGTGTGTATACATATATACGTGCAGCGGTCGGTGTGTGTATACATATATACGTGCAGCGGTCGGTGTGTGTGTATACATATATATGTGCAGCGGTCGGTGTGTGTGTATACATATATACGTGCAGCGGTCGGTGTGTGTGTATACATATATACGTGCAGTGGTTGGTGTGTGTATACATATATACGTGCAGCGGTCGGTGTGTGTGTATACATATATACGTGCAGCGGTCGGTGTGTATACATATATACGTGCAGCGGTCGGTGTGTGTGTATACATATATACGTGCAGCGGTCGGTGTGTGTATATATAATGCTGACCCCTGTATACTGTGTATATATAATGCTGACCCCTGTATACTGTGTATATATAATGCTGACCCCTGTATACTGTATATATAATACTGACCCCTGTATACTGTGTACATACACTCACTGGCCACTTTATTAGGAACACCTGTCCAACTGTGTGTTAAGACTTAATTTCTAATCAGCCAATCACATGGCGGCAACTCAGTGCATTTAGGCATGTAGACATGGTCAAGACAATCTCCTGCAGTTCAAACCGAGCATCAGTATGGGGAAGAAAGGTGATTTGAGCGCCTTTGAACGTGGCATGATTGTTGGTGCCAGAAGGGCTGGTCTGAGAATTTCAGAAACTGCTGATCTACTGGGATTTTCACGCACAACCATCTCTAGGGTTTACAGAGAATGGTCCGAAAAAGAAAAAAAATCCAGTGAGCGGCAGTTCTGTGGCCGGAAATGCCTTGTTGATGCCAGAGGTCAGAGGAGAATGGGCAGACTGGTTCGAGCTGATAGAAAGGCAACAGTGACTCAAATTGCCACCCGTTACAACCAAGGTAGGCAGAAGAGCATCTCTGAACGCACAGTGCGTCGAACTTTGAGGCAGATGGGCTACAGCAGCAGAAGACCACACCGGGTACCACTCCTCTCAGCTAAGAACAGGAAACTGAGGCTACAATTTGCACAAGCTCATCGAAATTGGACAGTAGAAGATTGGAAAAACGTTGCCTGGTCTGATGAGTCTCGATTTCTGCTGCGACATTCGGATGGTAGGGTCAGAATTTGGCGTAAACAACATGAAAGCATGGATCCATCCTGCCTTGTATCAACGGTTCAGGCTGGTGGTGGTGGTGTCATGGTGTGGGGAATTTTTTCTGGGCACTCTTTGGGCCCCTTGGTACCAATTGAGCATCGTTGCAACGCCACAGCCTACCTGAGTATTGTTGCTGACCATGTCCATCCCTTTATGACCACAATGTACCCAACATCTGATGGCTACTTTCAGCAGGATAATGCGCCATGTCATAAAGCTCGAATCATCTCAGATTGGTTTCTTGAACATGACAATGAGTTCACTGTACTCAAATGGCCTCCTCAGTCACCAGATCTCAATCCAATAGAGCATCTTTGGGATGTGGTGGAACGGGAGATTCGCATCAGGGATGTGCAGCCGACAAATCTGCGCCAACTGTGTGATGCCATCATGTCAATATGGTCCAAAATCTCTGAGGAATGCTTCCAGCACCTTGTTGAATCTCTGCCACGAAGAATTGAGGCAGTTCTGAAGGCAAAAGGGGGTCCAACCCCTTACTAGCATGGTGTACCTAATAAAGTGGCCAGTGAGTGTATATACGTGCAGCAGTCGGTGTGTGTGTATACATATATACGTGCAGCGGTCGGTGTGTGTGTATACATATATACGTGCAGCGGTCGGTGTGTGTATACATACAGTGGGGAAAAAAAGTATTTAGTCAGTCAGCAATAGTGCAAGTTCCACCACTTAAAAAGATGAGAGGCGTCTGTAATTTACATCATAGGTAGACCTCAACTATGGGAGACAAACTGAGAAAAAAAAATACAGAAAATCACATTGTCTGTTTTTTTTTTCCTTTTATTTGCATATTATGGTGGAAAATAAGTATTTGGTCAGAAACAAGCAATCAAGATTTCTGGCTCTCACAGACCTGTAACTTCTTCTTTAAGAGTCTCCTCTTTCCTCCACTCATTACCTGTAGTAATGGCACCTGTTTAAACTTGTTATCAGTATAAAAAGACACCTGTGCACACCCTCAAACAGTCTGACTCCAAACTCCACTATGGTGAAGACCAAAGAGCTGTCAAAGGACACCAGAAACAAAATTGTAGCCCTGCACCAGGCTGGGAAGACTGAATCTGCAATAGCCAACCAGCTTGGAGTGAAGAAATCAACTGTGGGAGCAATAATTAGAAAATGGAAGACATACAAGACCACTTATAATCTCCCTCGATCTGGTGCTCCACACAAAATCCCACCCCGTGGGGTCAGAATGGTCACAAGAACGGTGAGCAAAAATCCCAGAACCACGCGGGGGGACCTAGTGAATGAACTGCAGAGAGCTGGGACCAATGTAACAAGGCCTACCATAAGTAACACACTACGCCACCATGGACTCAGATCCTGCAGTGCCAGACGTGTCCCACTGCTTAAGCCTGTACATGTCCGGGCCCGTCTGAAGTTTGCTAGAGAGCATTTGGATGATCCAGAGGAGTTTTGGGAGAATGTCCTAAGGTCTGATGAAACCAAACTGGAACTGTTTGGTAGAAACACAACTTGTCGTGTTTGGAGGAAAAAGAATACTGAGTTGCATCCATCAAACACCATACCTACTGTAAAGCATGGTGGTGGAAACATCATGCTTTGGGGCTGTTTCTCTGCAAAGGGGCCAGGACGACTGATCCGGGTACATGAAAGAATGAATGGGGCCATGTATCGTGAGATTTTGAGTGCAAACCTCCTTCCATCAGCAAGGGCATTGAAGATGAAACGTGGCTGGGTCTTTCAACATGACAATGATCCAAAGCACACCACCAGGGCAACGAAGGAGTGGCTTCGTAAGAAGCATTTCAAGGTCCTGGAGTGGCCTAGCCAGTCTCCAGATCTCAACCCTATAGAAAACCTTTGGAGGGAGTTGAAAGTCCGTGTTGCCAAGCGAAAAGCCAAAAACATCACTGCTCTAGAGGAGATCTGCATGGAGGAATGGGCCAACATACCAACAACAGTGTGTGGCAACCTTGTGAAGACTTACAGAAAACGTTTGACCTCTGTCATTGCCAACAAAGGATATATCACAAAGTATTGAGATGAAATTTTGTTTCTGACCAAATACTTATTTTCCACCATAATATGCAAATAAAATGAAAAAAAAAACAGACAATGTGATTTTCTGGATTTTTTTTTCTCAGTTTGTCTCCCATAGTTGAGGTCTACCTATGATGTAAATTACAGACGCCTCTCATCTTTTTAAGTGGTGGAACTTGCACTATTGCTCACTGACTAAATACTTTTTTGCCCCACTGTATATACGTGCAGCGGTCGGTGTGTGTGTGTACATATATACGTGCAGTGGTTGGTGTGTGTATACATATATACGTGCAGTGGTTGGTGTGTGTTTACATATATACGTGCAGCGGTCGGTGTGTGTGTGTATACATATATACGTGCAGCGGTCGGTGTGTGTATACATATATACGTGCAGCGGTCGGTGTGTGTATACATATATATGTGCAGCGGTCGGTGTGTGTATACATATATACGTGCAGCGGTCGGTGTGTGTGTATACATATATACGTGCAGCGGTCGGTGTGTGTATACATATATACGTGCAGCGGTCGGTGTGTGTATACATATATACGTGCAGCGGTCGGTGTGTGTGTATACATATATACGTGCAGTGGTCGGTGTGTGTGTATACATATATACGTGCAGCGGTCGGTGTGTGTATACATATATACGTGCAGCGGTCGGTGTGTGTATACATATATACGTGCAGTGGTCGGTGTGTGTATACATATATACGTGCAGTGGTCGGTGTGTGTATACATATATACGTGCAGAGGTTGGTGTGTGTATACATATATACGTGCAGCGGTCGGTGTGTGTATACATATATACGTGCAGCGGTCGGTGTGTGTGTATACATATATACGTGCAGCGGTCGGTGTGTGTGTATACATATATATGTGCAGCGGTCGGTGTGTGTGTATACATATATACGTGCAGCGGTCGGTGTGTGTATACATATATACGTGCAGCGGTCGGTGTGTGTGTATACATATATACGTGCAGTGGTCGGTGTGTGTGTATACATATATACGTGCAGCGGTCGGTGTGTGTATACATATATACGTGCAGCGGTCGGTGTGTGTATACATATATACGTGCAGTGGTCGGTGTGTGTATACATATATACGTGCAGTGGTCGGTGTGTGTATACATATATACGTGCAGAGGTTGGTGTGTGTATACATATATACGTGCAGCGGTCGGTGTGTGTATACATATATACGTGCAGAGGTTGGTGTGTGTATACATATATACGTGCAGTGGTCGGTGTGTGTGTATACATTACACGTGCAGCGGTCGGTGTGTGTGTATACATATATACGTGCAGCGGTCGGTGTGTGTGTATACATATATACGTGCAGCGGTCGGTGTGTGTGTATACATATATACGTGCAGCGGTCGGTGTGTGTATACATATATACGTGCAGCGGTCGGTGTGTGTATACATATATACGTGCAGCGGTGGGTGTGTGTATACATATATACGTGCAGCGGTCGGTGTGTGTGTATACATATATACGTGCAGCGGTCGGTGTGTGTGTATACATATATACGTGCAGCGGTCGGTGTGTGTATACATATATACGTGCAGGGGTCGGTGTGTGTATACATATATACGTGCAGCGGTGGGTGTGTGTATACATATATACGTGCAGCGGTCGGTGTGTGTATACATATATACGTGCAGCGGTCGGTGTGTGTATACATATATACGTGCAGCGGTGGGTGTGTGTATACATATATACGTGCAGCGGTGGGTGTGTGTATACATATATACTGCAGCGGTCGGTGTGTGTATACATATATACGTGCAGCGGTCGGTGTGTGTGTATACATTACACGTGCAGCGGTCGGTGTGTGTGTATACATATATACGTGCAGCGGTCGGTGTGTGTGTATACATATATACGTGCAGCGGTCGGTGTGTGTGTATACATATATACGTGCAGAGGTCGGTGTGTGTGTATACATATATACGTGCAGCGGTCGGTGTGTGTGTATACATATATACGTGCAGAGGTCGGTGTGTGTGTATACATATATACGTGCAGCGGTCGGTGTGTGTGTATACATATATACGTGCAGCGGTCGGTGTGTGTGTATACATATATACGTGCAGCGGTCGGTGTGTGTATACATATATACGTGCAGCGGTCGGTGTGTGTATACATATATACGTGCAGCGGTGGGTGTGTGTATACATATATACGTGCAGCGGTCGGTGTGTGTGTGTATACATATATACGTGCAGCGGTCGGTGTGTGTGTATACATATATACGTGCAGCGGTCGGTGTGTGTATACATATATACGTGCAGTGGTCGGTGTGTGTGTATACATATATACGTGCAGTGGTCGGTGTGTGTGTATACATATATACGTGCAGCGGTCGGTGTGTGTATACATATATACGTGCAGCGGTCGGTGTGTGTATACATATATACGTGCAGCGGTGGGTGTGTGTATACATATATACGTGCAGCGGTCGGTGTGTGTGTATACATATATACGTGCAGCGGTCGGTGTGTGTGTATACATATATACGTGCAGCGGTCGGTGTGTGTATACATATATACGTGCAGCGGTGGGTGTGTGTATACATATATACGTGCAGCGGTGGGTGTGTGTATACATATATACGTGCAGCGGTCGGTGTGTGTATACATATATACGTGCAGCGGTCGGTGTGTGTGTATACATTACACGTGCAGCGGTCGGTGTGTGTGTATACATATATACGTGCAGCGGTCGGTGTGTGTGTATACATATATATGTGCAGCGGTCGGTGTGTGTGTATACATATATACGTGCAGAGGTCGGTGTGTGTGTATACATATATACGTGCAGCGGTCGGTGTGTGTATACATATATACGTACAGCGGTCGGTGTGTGTATACATATATACGTGCAGCGGTCGGTGTGTGTGTATACATATATACGTGCAGCGGTCGGTGTGTGTATACATATATACGTGCAGCGGTCGGTGTGTGTATACATATATACGTGCAGCGGTCGGTGTGTGTGTATACATATATACGTGCAGCGGTCGGTGTGTGTATACATATATACGTACAGCGGTCGGTGTGTGTATACATATATACGTGCAGCGGTCGGTGTGTATATACATATATACGTGCAGCGGTCGGTGTGTGTATACATATATACGTGCAGCGGTCGGTGTGTGTATACATATATACGTGCAGCGGTCGGTGTGTATATACATATATACGTGCAGCGGTCGGTGTGTGTATACATATATACGTGCAGCGGTCGGTGTGTGTATACATATATTCGTGCAGCGGTCGGTGTGTGTGTATACATATATACGTGCAGCGGTCGGTGTGTGTATACATATATATGTGCAGCAGTCGGTGTGTGTGTATACATATATATGTGCAGCGGTCGGTGTGTGTGTATACATATATGCGTGCAGCGGTCGGTGTGTGTATACATATATGCGTGCAGCGGTCGGTGTGTGTGTATACATATATACGTGCAGCGGTGGGTGTGTGTATACATATATTCGTGCAGCGGTCGGTGTGTGTATACATATATTCGTGCAGCGGTCGGTGTGTGTGTATACATATATACGTGCAGTGGTCGGTGTGTGTATACATATATATGTGCAGCAGTCGGTGTGTGTGTATACATATATACGTGCAGCGGTCGGTGTGTGTATACATATATACGTGCAGCGGTCGGTGTGTGTATACATATATTCGTGCAGCGGTCGGTGTGTGTGTATACATATATACATGCAGTGGTCGGTGTGTGTATACATATATATGTGCAGCAGTCGGTGTGTGTGTATACATATATACGTGCAGCGGTCGGTGTGTGTATACATATATACGTGCAGCGGTCGGTGTGTGTATACATATATACGTGCAGCGGTCGGTGTGTGTATACATATATTCGTGCAGCGGTCGGTGTGTGTGTATACATATATACGTGCAGTGGTCGGTGTGTGTATACATATATATGTGCAGCAGTCGGTGTGTGTGTATACATATATATGTGCAGCGGTCGGTGTGTGTGTATACATATATGCGTGCAGCGGTCGGTGTGTGTATACATATATGCGTGCAGCGGTCGGTGTGTGTGTATACATATATACGTGCAGTGGTCGGTGTGTGTATACATATATACGTGCAGCGGTCGGTGTGTATATACATATATACGTGCAGTGGTCGGTGTGTGTGTATACATATATATGTGCAGCGGTCGGTGTGTGTATACATATATACGTGCAGCGATCGGTGTGTGTGTATACATTACACGTGCAGCGGTCGGTGTGTGTGTGTATACATATATACGTGCAGCGGTCGGTGTGTGTGTGTATACATATATACGTGCAGCGGTCGGTGTGTGTGTATACATATATACGTGCAGCGGTCGGTGTGTGTGTGTATACATATATACGTGCAGCGGTCGGTGTGTGTGTATACATATATACGTGCAGCGGTCGGTGTGTGTGTATACATATATACGTGCAGCGGTCGGTGTGTGTGTATACATATATACGTGCAGCGGTCGGTGTGTGTGTGTATACATATATTCGTGCAGCGGTCGGTGTGTGTGTATACATATATACGTGCAGCGGTCGGTGTGTGTGTATACATATATACGTGCAGCGGTCGGTGTGTGTGTATACATATATACGTGCAGCGGTCGGTGTGTGTGTATACATATATACGTGCAGCGGTCGGTGTGTGTGTGTATACATATATACGTGCAGCGGTCGGTGTGTGTGTATACATATATACGTGCAGCGTTCGGTGTGTGTATACATATATACGTGCAGCGGTCGGTGTGTGTGTATACATATATACGTGCAGCGGTCGGTGTGTGTATACATATATGCGTGCAGCGGTCGGTGTGTGTATACATATATACGTGCAGCGGTCGGTGTGTGTGTATACATATATATACGTGCAGCGGTCGGTGTGTGTATACATATATACGTGCAGCGGTCGGTGTGTGTGTATACATATATACGTGCAGCGGTCGGTGTGTGTGTATACATATATACGTGCAGCGGTCGGTGTGTGTGTATACATATATACGTGCAGCGGTCGGTGTGTGTGTATACATATATACGTGCAGCGGTCGGTGTGTGTGTATACATATATACGTGCAGCGGTCGGTGTGTGTGTGTATACATATATACGTGCAGCGGTCGGTGTGTGTGTATACATATATACGTGCAGCGGTCGGTGTGTGTGTATACATATATACGTGCAGCGGTCGGTGTGTGTATACATATATGCGTGCAGCGGTCGGTGTGTGTATACATATATGCGTGCAGCGGTCGGTGTGTGTGTATACATATATATACGTGCAGCGGTCGGTGTGTGTATACATATATACGTGCAGCGGTCGGTGTGTGTGTATACATATATACGTGCAGCGGTCGGTGTGTGTGTATACATATATATACGTGCAGCGGTCGGTGTGTGTATACATATATACGTGCAGCGGTCGGTGTGTGTGTATACATATATATACGTGCAGCGGTCGGTGTGTGTATACATATATGCGTGCAGCGGTCGGTGTGTGTATACATATATATACGTGCAGCGGTCGGTGTGTGTATACATATATACGTGCAGCGGTCGGTGTGTGTGTATACATATATACGTGCAGCGGTCGGTGTGTGTGTATACATATATACGTGCAGCGGTCGGTGTGTGTGTATACATATATACGTGCAGCGGTCGGTGTGTGTGTATACATATATACGTGCAGCGGTTGGTGTGTGTGTATACATATACACGTGCAGCGGTCGGTGTGTATATACATATATACGTGCAGCGGTCGGTGTGTGTGTATACATATATACGTGCAGCGGTCGGTGTGTGTATACATATATACGTGCAGCGGTCGGTGTGTGTATACATTACACGTGCAGCGGTCGGTGTGTGTGTATACATATATACGTGCAGCGGTCGGTGTGTGTGTATACATATATGCGTGCAGCGGTCGGTGTGTGTGTATACATATATACGTGCAGCGGTCGGTGTGTGTGTATACATATATACGTGCAGCGGTCGGTGTGTGTGTATACATATATACGTGCAGCGGTCGGTGTGTGTGTATACATATATGCGTGCAGCGGTCGGTGTGTGTGTATACATATATACGTGCAGCGGTCGGTGTGTGTGTATACATATATACGTGCAGCGGTCGGTGTGTGTGTATACATATATACGTGCAGCGGTCGGTGTGTGTGTATACATATATACGTGCAGCGGTCGGTGTGTGTGTATACATATATACGTGCAGCGGTCGGTGTGTGTGTATACATATATACGTGCAGCGGTCGGTGTGTGTATACATATATACGTGCAGCGGTCGGTGTGTGTGTATACATATATACGTGCAGCGGTTGGTGTGTGTGTATACATATACACGTGCAGCGGTCGGTGTGTATATACATATATACGTGCAGCGGTCGGTGTGTGTGTATACATATATACGTGCAGCGGTCGGTTTGTGTATACATATATACGTGCAGCGGTCGGTGTGTGTATACATTACACGTGCAGCGGTCGGTGTGTGTGTATACATATATACGTGCAGCGGTCGGTGTGTGTGTATACATATATACGTGCAGCGGTCGGTGTGTGTGTATACATATATACGTGCAGCGGTCGGTGTGTGTATTCATATATACGTGCAGCGGTCGGTGTGTGTGTATACATATATACGTGCAGCGGTCGGTGTGTATATACATATATACGTGCAGCGGTCGGTGTGTGTATACATATATACGTGCAGCGGTCGGTGTGTATGTATACATTACACGTGCAGCGGTCGGTGTGTGTGTATACATATATACGTGCAGCGGTCGGTGTGTGTGTATACATATATGCGTGCAGCGGTCGGTGTGTGTATACATATATACGTGCAGCGGTCGGTGTGTATATATATATATACATGCAGCGGTCGGTGTGTGTATACATATATACGTGCAGCGGTCGGTGTGTGTGTATACATATATATACGTGCAGCGGTCGGTGTGTGTATACATATATACGTGCAGCGGTCGGTGTGTGTATACATATATACGTGCAGCGGTCGGTGTGTGTATACATATATACGTGCAGCGGTCGGTGTGTATATACATATATACGTGCAGCGGTCGGTGTGTGTATACATATATACGTGCAGCGGTCGGTGTGTATGTATACATTACACGTGCAGCGGTCGGTGTGTGTGTATACATATATACGTGCAGCGGTCGGTGTGTGTGTATACATATATACGTGCAGCGGTCGGTGTGTGTATACATATATACGTGCAGCGGTCGGTGTGTGTGTATACATATATACGTGCAGCGGTCGGTGTGTGTGTATACATTACACGTGCAGCGGTCGTTGTGTGTGTATACATATATACGTGCAGCGGTCGGTGTGTGTGTATACATATATACGTGCAGCGGTCGTTGTGTGTGTATACATATATACGTGCAGCGGTCGGTGTGTATACATATATACGTGCAGCGGTCGGTGTGTGTATACATATATACGTGCAGCGGTCGGTGTGTGTGTATACATATATACGTGCAGCGGTCGGTGTGTGTGTATACATATATACGTGCAGCGGTCGGTGTGTGTGTATACATATATACGTGCAGCGGTCGGTGTGTATACATATATACGTGCAGCGGTCGGTGTGTGTATACATATATACGTGCAGCGGTCGTTGTGTGTGTATACATATATACGTGCAGCGGTCGGTGTGTGTGTATACATATATACGTGCAGCGGTCGGTGTGTGTATACATATATACGTGCAGCGGTCGGTGTGTATACATATATACGTGCAGCGGTCGGTGTGTGTATACATATATACGTGCAGCGGTCGGTGTGTGTGTATACATATATACGTGCAGCGGTCGGTGTGTGTATACATATATACGTGCAGCGGTCGGTGTGTGTGTATACATATATACGTGCAGCGGTCGGTGTGTGTGTGTATACATATATACGTGCAGCGGTCGGTGTGTGTATACATATATACGTGCAGCGGTCGGTGTGTGTATACATATATACGTGCAGCGGTCGGTGTGTGTATACATATATACGTGCAGCGGTCGGTGTGAGTGTATACATATATACGTGCAGTGGTCGGTGTGTATACATATATACGTGCAGCGGTCGGTGTGTGTATACATATATACGTGCAGCGGTCGGTGTGTGTGTGTATACATATATACGTGCAGCGGTCGGTGTGTGTATACATATATGCGTGCAGCGGTCGGTGTGTGTATACATATATACGTGCAGCGGTCGGTGTGTGTATACATATATACGTGCAGCGGTCGGTGTGTGTATACATATATACGTGCAGCGGTCGGTGTGTGTATACATATATACGTGCAGCGGTCGGTGTGTGTATACATATATACGTGCAGCGGTCGGTGTGTGTGTATACATATATACGTGCAGTGGTCGGTGTGTATACATATATACGTGCAGCGGTCGGTGTGTATACATATATACGTGCAGCGGTCGGTGTGTGTGTATACATATATACGTGCAGCGGTCGGTGTGTGTATACATATATACGTGCAGCGGTCGGTGTGTGTATACATATATACGTGCAGCGGTCGGTGTGTGTATACATATATACGTGCAGCGGTCGGTGTGTGTATACATATATACGTGCAGCGGTCGGTGTGTGTATACATATATTCGTGCAGCGGTCGGTGTGTATACATATATACGTGCAGCGGTCGGTGTGTGTGTATACATATATACGTGCAGCGGTCGGTGTGTGTATACATATATACGTGCAGCGGTCGGTGTGTATACACATATATACGTGCAGCGGTCGGTGTGTGTATACATATATACGTGCAGCGGTCGGTGTGTGTATACATATATACGTGCAGCGGTCGGTGTGTGTGTATACATATATACGTGCAGCGGTCGGTGTGTGTATACATATATACGTGCAGCGGTCGGTGTGTGTGTATACATATATTCGTGCAGCGGTCGGTGTGTGTATACATATATGCGTGCAGCGGTCGGTGTGTGTATACATATATACGTGCAGCGGTCGGTGTGTGTGTATACATATATACGTGCAGCGGTCGGTGTGTGTGTATACATATATACGTGCAGGGGTCGGTGTGTGTATACATATATACGTGCAGCGGTCGGTGTGTGTATACATATATACGTGCAGCGGTCGGTGTGTGTGTATACATATATACGTGCAGCGGTCGGTGTGTGTATACATATATACGTGCAGCGGTCGGTGTGTGTGTATACATATATACGTGCAGCGGTCGGTGTGTGTATACATATATACGTGCAGCGGTCGGTGTGTGTGTATACATATATTCGTGCAGCGGTCGGTGTGTGTATACATATATGCGTGCAGCGGTCGGTGTGTGTATACATATATACGTGCAGCGGTCGGTGTGTGTGTATACATATATACGTGCAGCGGTCGGTGTGTGTGTATACATATATACGTGCAGGGGTCGGTGTGTGTATACATATATACGTGCAGCGGTCGGTGTGTGTATACATATATACGTGCAGCGGTCGGTGTGTGTATACATATATACGTGCAGTGGTCGGTGTGTGTATACATATATGCGTGCAGCGGTCGGTGTGTATACATATATTCGTGCAGCGGTCGGTGTGTATACATATATACGTGCAGCGGTCGGTGTGTGTATACACATATATACGTGCAGCGGTCGGTGTGTGTATACATATATACGTGCAGCGGTCGGTGTGTGTATACATATATACGTGCAGCGGTCGGTGTGTGTGTATACATATATACGTGCAGCGGTCGGTGTGTGTATACATATATACGTGCAGCGGTCGGTGTGTGTGTATACATATATTCGTGCAGCGGTCGGTGTGTGTATACATATATGCGTGCAGCGGTCGGTGTGTGTGTATACATATATACGTGCAGCGGTCGGTGTGTGTGTATACATATATACGTGCAGCGGTCGGTGTGTGTATACATATATACGTGCAGTGGTCGGTGTGTGTATACATATATGCGTGCAGCGGTCGGTGTGTGTATACATATATACGTGCAGCGGTCGGTGTGTGTGTATACATATATACGTGCAGCGGTCGGTGTGTGTATACATATATACGTGCAGCGGTCGGTGTGTGTGTATACACATATACGTGCAGCGGTCGGTGTGTGTATACATATATACGTGCAGCGGTCGGTGTGTGTGTATACATATATACGTGCAGCGGTCGGTGTGTGTATACATATATGCGTGCAGCGGTCGGTGTGTATACATATATACGTGCAGCGGTCGGTGTGTGTGTATACATATATACGTGCAGCGGTCGGTGTGTGTATACATATATACGTGCAGCGGTCGGTGTGTGTATACATATATACGTGCAGCGGTGGGTGTGTGTGTATACATATATACGTGCAGCGGTCGGTGTGTGTGTATACATATATACGTGCAGCGGTCGGTGTGTGTATACATATATACGTGCAGCGGTCGGTGTGTGTATACATATATACGTGCAGCGGTGGGTGTGTGTGTATACATATATACGTGCAGCGGTCGGTGTGTGTATACATATATACGTGCAGCGGTCGGTGTGTGTGTATACATATATACGTGCAGCGGTCGGTGTGTGTGTATACATATATACGTGCAGCGGTCGGTGTGTGTGTATACATATATACGTGCAGCGGTCGGTGTGTATACATATATACGTGCAGCGGTCGGTGTGTGTGTATACATATATACGTGCAGCGGTCGGTGTGTGTATACATATATACGTGCAGCGGTCGGTGTGTGTGTATACACATATACGTGCAGCGGTCGGTGTGTGTGTATACATATATACGTGCAGCGGTCGGTGTGTGTATACATATATACGTGCAGCGGTCGGTGTGTGTATACATATATACGTGCAGCGGTCGATGTGTGTGTATACATATATACGTGCAGCGGTCGGTGTGTGTGTATACATATATACGTGCAGCGGTCGGTGTGTGTGTATACATTACACGTGCAGCGGTCGGTGTGTGTGTATACATATATACGTGCAGCGGTCGGTGTGTATGTATACATTACACGTGCAGCGGTCGGTGTGTGTGTATACATATATACGTGCAGCGGTCGGTGTGTGTGTATACATATATACGTGCAGCGGTCGGTGTATACATCACTATGTGGAGGGATTCAGTACATGTGTGGTCCCTGTGCACAGTGCCAGCTGTGGCGGAGGTGAGGGTCTGTGATGCCCCTCCATCTCTGCTCTTGCTCCAGGTGGGATGATGGTGTATGATGGTGTCGGATGGTCTGGAGGTGATATCTCCTGGGAGGAATAGCTGGAATTCCTGGCACCTCCTGCTCACATACCTGCAGGGTCCGCATTGCCATGAGGGTCTCTCTGGCAGACACAGGATGAGTGGGGGATATAAACATTCCCAGGTGTGGGAATTCCTGGGCTCTTCCGCCTGTGGACATGGTGCAAGCTGCGGCCACCCTGTAATGTGTTGGATACTGTGATCTGAGGTGAGGGTCGGCCCTGCACCCTGTCATCCTCAGGTGGACGCCTTGTGTGCAGGTGAGCCCCACTAGATGGCGGTATTACACCATGGTGACAGGGCAAATGGTGTGTAATGTCAGACTGGGCAGGGAGTGACCCAACTGCCCCACCTGAGGAGCAGACATGACACTGGTGCTCAGGAGATCGTCTGATCACATAGAACAGAATGGAGTCTAAGGGCAGTGTCACACTGGCAAATTTTTCATCCGAGAATCGGATCGTAAACCTCGCACTGGCTGTCGGCTCTGCTCACCTGAGCTTCACAGCTGCAGAGTCATCCATCACGCTGTCATGCTCAGGTCAGGAGAGGTGCTGGCCAGTCCGTGCAGTGCGATGCGATTATTGCAGGAGAAATTGGCTCCAGCTTAAGAACGAAACGCGACACATCCGCCCAGGGTGAAAGCGGAAACCAGGCTACGGGCAGGAGTGACGAGGGGTCTTATCCACTGCTCTCCTCGGCCGGTCACTTCTAGGCGGTTCTTGGCACGGACGCTGCCGGTCACTTCTGTGCGGTTCTTGATACGGACGCTGCCGGTCACTTCTGTGCAGTTCTTGTCACAGATGCTGCCGGTCACTTCTGTGCGGTTCTTGATACGGACGCTGCCGGTCACTTCTGTGCGGTTCTTCGCATGGACGCTGCCGGTCACTTCAGTGCGGTTCTTGGCACGGACGCTGCCGGTCACTTCTGTGCGGTTCTTGTCAGAGATGCTGCCGGTCACTTCTGTGCGGTTCTTGGCACGGACGCTGCCGGTCACTTCTGTGCGGTTCTTGGCATGGACGCTGCTGGTCACTTCAGTGCGGTTCTTGGCACGGACGCTGCCGGTCACTTCAGTGCGGTTCTTGGCACGGACGCTGCCGGTCACTTCTGTGCGGTTCTTGTCACGGATGCTGCCGGTCACTTCTGTGCGGTTCTTGATACGTACGCTGCCGGTCACTTTAGTGCGGTTCTTGGCACGGATGCTGCCGGTCACTTCTGTGCGGTTCTTGGCACGGACGCTGCCGGTCACTTCTGTGCGGTTCTTCGCATGGACGCTGCCGGTCACTTCAGTGCGGTTCTTGGCACGGACGCTGCCGGTCACTTCAGTGCGGTTCTTGGCACTGACGCTGCCGGTCACTTCTGTGCGGTTCTTGGCACGGACGCTGCCGGTCACTTCTGTGCGGTTCTTGGCACGGACGCTGCCGGTCACTTCTGTGCGGTTCTTGATACGGACGCTGCCGGTCACTTCTGTGCGGTTCTTGGCATGGACACTGCCGGTCACTTCTGTGCGGTTCTTGGCACGGATGCTGCCGGTCACTTCTGTGCGGTTCTTGGCACGGACGCTGCAGGTCACTTCTGTGCGGTTCTTGATACGGACGCTGCCGGTCACTTCTGTGCGGTTCTTGTCACGGACGCTGCCAGTCACTTCTGTGCGGTTCTTGATACGGATGCTGCCGGTCACTTCTGTGCGGTTCTTGGCACGGACGCTGCCGGTCACTTCTGTGCGGTTCTTGGCACAGACGCTGCCGGTCACTTCTGTGCGGTTCTTGTCACGGACGCTGCCGGTCACTTCTGTGCGGTTCTTGATACGGATGCTGCCGGTCACTTCTGTGCGGTTCTTGGCACGGACGCTGCCGGTCACTTCTGTGCGGTTCTTGGCACGGACGCTGCCGGTCACTTCTGCGCGGTTCTTCGCACGGATGCTGCCGGTCACTTCTGCGCGGTTCTTCGCACGGATGCTGCCGGTCACTTCTCCGCGGTTCTTCGCACGGATGCTGCCGGTCACTTCTGCGTGGTTCTTGGCACGGACGCTGCCGGTCACTTCTGTGCGGTTCTTGGCACAGACGCTGCTGGTCACTTCTGCGCGGTTCTTTGCACGGATGCTGCCGGTCACTTCTGCGCGGTTCTTCGCACGGATGCTGCCGGTCACTTCTGCGCGGTTCTTCGCACGGATGCTGCCGGTCACTTCTGCGCGGTTCTTCGCACGGATGCTGCCGGTCACTTCTGCGTGGTTCTTGGCACGGATGCTGCCGGTCACTTCTGCGCGGTTCTTCGCACGGATGCTGCCGGTCACTTCTGCGCGGTTCTTCGCACGGATGCTGCCGGTCACTTCTGCGCGGTTCTTCGCACGGACGCTGCCGGTCACTTCTGCGTGGTTCTTGGCACGGACGCTGCCTGTACACAATTCTTACAATTCGTCAGATATGATCATCACAATCACTTACTACTTCATTTTTCAGCACCACTGATTCCGGCTGCTGCACATGTGACAGGGAGATCAATAAAATACAGGGATGCGAAAATGAAGAGACTAACACTGACAGACAGGTGCAAAGTTAGGTCCCTGCCCCTGCTGGCCTACAACCTACAGGGTGATGGGGAAGGAGTCAGTAGTTGGGGGTTGAGGCAGTGACTCCAGTTGTGATGAGACATAGTCTCCAATTGCGGTGAAGTGGCAGCTCCGGTCATGGTAAGGCGGACGCTCCAGTGATGGTGAAACAGCGGCTACGGTGGTGGTGGTGAGGCGGCAGCAGCTCTGGTGAAGAAACGGTTCCGGTGGTGGTGACGCAGTGGCTCCAGTGAAGGTGCTCTGCTCTGGTGGTGGTGAAGAAGAGGCTTCAGTGGTGGTGAAGCAATGGCTCCGGTGGTGGTGAAGCAGAGGCTCCGATTGTGAGGAAGCGACAGCTCCGGTGGTGGTGAAGCAGCTGCTTTGGTGGTAGTGAGGCAGAGGCTCTGATTGTGGTGAAGCGGTAGCTCCAGTGGTGGTGGTGAAGCAGCTGCTGTAGTGGTAGTGAGGCAGATGCTCTGATTGTGGTGAAGCGGCAGCTCTGATGGTGGTGAGACAGAGGCTCCAGTGGTGGTGAAGCAGCTGCTCTGTGTCATGGTCACGTGTGTCTGGACGCAGCGAGTACCGCAAGGCGAACCCATATGACACACGTGACCCTGGATACACCGCCTCCAGTGGGGCGAATTTAAATAAGACATGCAGCTGGATACGCCGCCTCCAACAGGCAAATTTAGGTATTACACGTAAATCTGGAAACCCCGCCTCCAGTAAGGCGAATTTAAATAATAAAAGGGGAACCTGGGTAACATTAACAATGGAGGGCCCTGCGATAGGGAATAGGGAAGTGGAGACCTCCTGTACTCCCCTGAGCCAGTGTCCCTGCACTCCTAACGTTCCCTATGCCAGTTCCGCACCGGGCGCCGCACACATACCTTAAAACCCTCACTAGGGAATTGGTCGGTGCGGAAACTAATCCCATCACTGCACTAAACACACGAGGGAAAATGACAATGTGGGGAGAAAGGACCCCATATAGTGATTGGGCCGGAACCAAGGGGACCGCGATCAGTGTTATTGAAGGAACCACATCAGGAGGATTACAAAGGGAGACATGCGACTGAAGTTGTCAGGGCAACAGGGGGCGGGGCTAGGGTAAGAGGAGCAGGGGGCGCGCTGCGGTGGCAGTTGGGAGAGAGCGAGGGAGAAGGCAGGAGGCTGGGTGACTGGCTGAGGCACGGAGAGGAGCCTGAGAGGAGAAAGCTGCGCAGTGACCGACAAGAGAGAAGTGAGAGACTGTTACCAGGGACTGCTCCCCGCCCCCGTTCTGAGAGAATCATCCCCGCTGCCCCCCGCCTTGGTGAGAGGGGGACTTTACCTCGGGTTGTGGCCGTGAGTACACGTAACGAGGTCACAGAGGCTTGGACACTTCCCCCCCAGCCTTCCCCATCACGCCGACCCGGCCGTCACCGGCCTGAAGATACGCCACCTCGTCACAGGCGAGATAAAAGGCCCGCTACCCCGGCTTTGGGAGAGATTCCTTGATAAAGGACGGCTACAGGTCATCTGGGGAACTGCGTCATCACCACACGCCACCATCATTGCTTTCTTCAGGGCCTGTTGCGCCCCAACGGCATCGCTTTCTTCAGGGCCTGTTGAGCCCCATTCCTTCCCGGAGTAGCGAGACTTCAGGACAGGCGCCTCAGCGACCTCTACGCGACCACGCTCACGAAACCAGCAGTCCCTGGAAGGCTAAGTGGCATTATAATTTTGTTAAGATTGTTGAGTCCCTGCGTGGACTGTTTGTTTTTGTCCTCTAATTTTATGTTTGTTCAGCCAAGCCCAGTGGCTACAGTTAGATAAAAGTTATTCCGCAAACCACCATTCGTCTAGTGTCTCGTCACTGCATCCTGCGAACCTGCTCAACCCTACAAGGGGAAACACCACTTAGCTTTGCTCTGTTGCGTATGCTTCTAGCAACAGAGCCCTCCACCTGTGTGCATCTTCTCCTCCACCCGGATCCATCACCATAACTGGATCCTTCACCATAGTGCAGCCTTGGAGCAGAGTCCACCACCAATTGCAGAAGTCCAGTAACAGAGTCCCAAAGATGAGTTCAGCTCCTGCCCAAGCATGCTTGAGTCCAGCTCTCAGCAACCAAGTCCCGCATGCTGAGTGCAACTCTCTCCATAGTCGGCACTCCACCAAGCCATGCAAGCACTTCCTGCCGACACCATAAACTGTGACTCCACCACGCCATGCCAGCCCTTATTGCAGACCACATAGCTGCCACTCGTCCCCTCTGGCTGGGCTGCGCAGGACTCATGTTCAGCTCCTTCCTCACCCAGGCTTGCTTCCCAAATGACGAACACAATATCCCCAACAGTGATTGAACACACCTGGCTCTCTTTTATAGAGCCTCACACCTGATTTATAATTACGTGCACTAAACCAAAGAAACTAAAGTGCACTACCGCTCACCACCACTGGGGCAACTTAGAATGAACGACACCACGTGTAATAATTCTAATGGCCACCGGGGGCAATCACATCACTTTGGCACCTAGCCAAAGGAAAAAAAGTTCACTTATCCATTTAAACTTTCAGATCCATGCTGGATCATGACACTCTGGTGGTGGTGAGGCAGAGGCTCTGATTGTGGTGAAGCGGCAGATCCAGTGGTGGTGAGGCAAAGGTTGCAATTGTGATCAGGCAGAGGCTCTGATTATGGTGAAGCGGCAGCTCCAGTGGTGGTGAGGTGGAGTCTCCACTTATGGTAAAGCAGTGGCTCCGGTGGTGGTGAGGCGGCAGCTCTGGTGGTGAAGCATCTGCTCTGGTGGTGGGGAGGCAGAGGCTCTGGTGGTGGTCAGGCAGAGGATTCGGTAGTGGTGAAGCAGTGGCTCCGATGATGGTGAGGCAGAGGCTCCGGTGGTGGTGAGGCGGAGGCTCCAGTGATGGTGAAGCAGCGGCTACAGTGGTGGTGGTGAGGCGCCAGCTCTGGTGAAGAAACGGCTCCGGTGGTGATGAGGCAGTGGCCCCAGTGATGGTGAAGCAGCTGCCCTGGTGGTTGTGAGGCAGAGGCTCCGATTGTGGTGGTGAGGCAGCTGCTTTGGTGGTAGTGAGGCAGAGGCTCTGATTGTGGTGAAGCGACAGCTCCGGTGGTGGTGAAGCAGCTGCTCTGGTGGTTGTGAGGCTGAGGCTCTGATTGTGGTTAAGCGACAGCTCCGGTGGTGAGGCAGCTGCTTTGGTGCTAGTGAGGCAGAGGCTCTGATTGTGGTGATGTGGTATTTACAGGTACGCAGGATGCCGTGACGAGTCGCGAGACAATTTGGTGCTTTCTAAAATAACGTTTATAAGACTGGAGGGAACTCTCCTCAGTCTCGGCCTGATCGCCAACAGGGGTAACACGGGTTGCCCTCGCAGGGGCTATAGACAAGGAAAC
The DNA here is from genome assembly GCF_039654945.1 of Dendrobates tinctorius. NCBI lineage: Eukaryota > Metazoa > Chordata > Amphibia > Anura > Dendrobatidae > Dendrobates > Dendrobates tinctorius. The sequence continues at coordinate 1,616,697 of NW_027361928.1, read as the reverse complement.
ACAAATAGGTAGAACACGACTACTTCCGGCAATAGCCGGTCACTATAGGGCCGCGGTATGGCCGACTACGGGTCCTTAATTGTAAAGCCAACTTAGCTGTCCAGACGTCCCTCGCCGTTCGGGTTGGTGGTCTTTCGGCGTAGTAGTTGCAGGGCCCAGTTGCTGAGGCGTTGACTGAGTCTTCGCGCCCTCTGGCACGCTGGTGACACTGGAGCCCCACAGGCCCCAGCGGAGTCCCTGGATGGGTGCGGGACAGTGGTGGTCGCCGACGGCACGGTACTTGCCGCGGCCACAGGCGAGAGTGGGGCGGCGGCGGGTGGCAGGGAACAGGCCACAGCCGCAGGCTGAGGGGAGGCGGCGGCCGCGGGTAGGCTACAGCCGCGGGCTGAGAAGAAGCGGCAGCGGCCGCGGGTTGAACTGAGGCCGCAGTGGCCGCGGGTTGGAGCGGGGCAGCAAGTCTCGGTCGGTCGCCTTGGCACCATCCCTCTGGAGTCCTCGGTGAGCGTCCTCTCTGGCACTGGTGGGTCGCTCTAGCTTCCAGTCGCTCCCACGCTCTCCTGCAGTCTCTGTCCCGGTCTGCTGACTCTTCGTCCGGGAAATTCCCCGCCTCCTTTAAATTGGTCCCTCCCCCAGCCCATCTGTCTGTCAGAACGGTCCGTCCCCGAATTCTGTCCCCCCCGGGGACAGTTTCCCCCGGAACCCAGATGACGGCTCCTTTGGTTCCGGCCCGGAGACTCGAAGGGGGCCGTTCCTCCCACACTCCTCCGCCCTGTATGCTCGCCAGTCCTGGTGTGGGGGTTTTTGTAGACTTGGGTTAGTCTTTTGAGACGACAGTCCTAGTTGCCATACGAACTGGTCCTGTTCGTAACTTTCAGGGGGTTTGCCAGCTGTTGACCGCTCGGAGCATCGAAGCTTGGGTGTAGTGGAGTCTTCTGGGGTGGTGGAGGGTGGTCGACTAGTTGGTTCTGGTGGGATTTCCGGGTCTACTGTAGTGCCACTACTGGGGCGCCCCGCATATGTGACGGGAAAGTCCTCTTCGTCATCCAGGTCCCAGACCGTAGGCAGGGGGTCAGGGACCTGGGGGTTGGTTTGGACCGTAGGGGATCGGTAGACGTACATGGTCGCAACATGTTACGGTGCACAACCCGAGTGAGAGGCGCGTCGTTTCCTTCAGATTGTATTTCGTACACGGCTTATTCGGCGCAACACTCGGTATGGGTTCGCCTCCCACTGGGGTTCTAACTTGTTTTGGGGGCGTTGATCAAGTACGAGTACCCGATCCCCAGCTTGAAAGTCATTGGGTAAGGCAGTGCTCCCCCTTGGTGTTCTAGATCTTGGAGCTTCGTGTGGATGATACGGTAGAGGGTCTGCAGCCGATGTCGGTGGTTTCGGACCCACGAGGATACCCCGGTCCAGGGTTGTGGTTCCTCCGGGTTCAATTCCACCTCCGTAATTCCTTTGCCTTCTGGTCCGTACAACAATGAGTAGGAGGTGTAACCAGTCACTCGATGCACCCGATTGTTATATACCCGCACTAGCTCTGGGACATATTCAGGCCAGCGGGCCTTGCGGTCGCTCTCCAGGGTGCGCAGCATTTGGATTAGTGTACGATTGAATCGCTCGAAGGCTCCGTTCCCCTGCGGGAGGTATGGTGTAGTCCGCGATTTACCTATACCGTAAAGATGGTGTAGCTCTTCCATGACTTTTCCGAGAAAGCACGCTCCTTGATCCGAATGTATTCGTTGTGGACAGCCGTACACCTGAATAAAGTTCTTACAAATCGCATAAGCGGCCGACTCCGCTGTTTGGTCTCGACTGGGGGTGACCACGCCGAACTTGGTGAAATGGTCCACCGTAATGAGACAATGTTCATACCCCTGATAGGCAGGACCTAAGGTCAGATAATCCACTGTAAGAAGCTCCAGATGGGGCTGATGTTACAATAGTTTGCACCGGGGCTCATTGCGCGGGGGGTTTAGCGAGCTTGCACGGGCGGCAGGTTCGACAAGCTTCTTCTATGGCAGCGTGCAAGCATGGGTGGTACACCATCTGCTGCAACCATTGTAAAGTCTTTTGAGCACCAAAGTGAGCCCCTTTTTCATGGGCTTTCCGGGCCAGTTGGTTGAGATGGGCTCCGGGCACGGTCACCAGCCATATCGTAGCTGACGTGGTTCGTGACATGGCTTTTCGATATAAAAGTCCCTTTTTGATGACTAGTTTTTCCCACTGGCGCAGCATCAGCAACATATCCTGGGTCAAATTCTGTCTCTGCGAGCCCGTGGGCAATTTACCGGTGGCCACCCATCAGCGCAGGAGTCCAATTTCTGTATTTTCTTGTTGCTGCTGGATCCAGTTGTCGCGGGGTTGTCCCGGATGAGGCACTTCTTGCGTGTTGACTGTAAGTGCGGCGGTGGTGAAGGCGAACGGCGTCTCATCTGCTTCTAATTCGTCGTCTTGGTTCTTCCCTGGGGTGGTGTGTCGGATTCTGGAGAGCGCGTCGACGTGCACGTTTTCACCTCCCCGTTTGTAGATGATTTTATAATTGAATTTGGCCATCCGAGCCACCCACCGCTGCTCGAGGGCCCCCAGTTTGGCATTCTCCAAATGGACTAACGGGTTGTTATCGGTCCGCATTACTACTTCGGATCCCGCCAGAGCTCAAGCTTAAAGGAGCTGTAATTGTCCGGGTTGTGTTCTGAGTCGTGCAGCGACCGGCTACCATAGGCGATCACTTTCTCCCGGCCATCCTGCACCTGTGACAACACAGCTCCTAGTCCCTGGAGGCTCCAATCGGTATGCAGGATGAGCGGTTGCGAAAAATCCGCATATGCCAGTACCGGGGCGTCCGAGAGAGCAGCTTTGAGGTCTTGAAACGCATCCTCTTGCGGTTGCAGCTACTGGATCTTCCGTCCATTCGCCCCGGTGGGAGCCCCCTTCAGCAGGTCCTGCAGGGCTCGGCGTGCAAAATTCTTCACGAACTGACGGTAGTAGCCGGCCAACCCCAAGAAGGCCCGCACGTCCTTCACCGTCTCGGGGGTAGGCCACCCCTGGATGGCAGCGACCTTTTCCAGGGATGGTCGAACGCCCTCTGCCGAGACGGTATGCCCCAGGTACTCGATCTGGTTGTGGAACAGGTGGCATTTCTGGGGCTTTACCTTTAACCCGTACTTCTGCAGCTGGCCGAGCACCTGCCCCAACCGCCTCAGGTGGTCCTCGAACGTGGCGGAATAGATAATGATATCGTCCAGGTATATCAATGTGGCTTCAAAGTTGAGGTCTCCTAGATACCGCTCCATCAACCGCTGAAAAGTTCCGGGGGCGTTGGCCAGCCCAAACGGCATCCGATTGAACTCGAACAGTCCCATGGGAAGGATGAATGCCATCTTGGCTCTGTCTTCCTCCAACATCGGCACTTGCCAGTACCCGCTGGCCATGTCATGGGTCGAAAAGTACGTTGCGTTCCCCAGGGCGGACAGAGACTCTTCTATGTGGGGCAATGGATACGAATCCTCGATGGTGCAGGCTTTCAACTTCCGGTAAAGCAAGCGAAAAACGGAGAGTGCCATCTTTCTTCCGAACCAGGACAATAGGGGCCACTGTTATGAATTGGAAACCGAGGAGGAAAAACAAGACAACAAGCTAAGTCTCAGAAAACCAGAGAAGTTGGTAACTATGCAGATTGCAGATCCCTGATCTTACCACGCAACTAGAAGCAGTCGTGGAGCGTTCCTACGTTGGTTCTAGACGCCTCGTCACAACCGCAGAACTACGTAAGCCTAAAGCAGGAAAAGAGGAAAACTAACTGCCCCAGAGCAGACCCCAAAGGAAAGACAGCCCCCACATGTATTGTCGGTGAAAAGATGAAAATACAAACAAAGGCAGGAAAACAGGCTGAGCAAACGATGGGGCCCGGCTAACTAAAAAGGACAGAAAAGGAAAGACACTGTCTGCAATCTGCCAAAAACAACCTACAAAAATATTGTCCAACACGTCTGATAGCAAAATTAACCCTGAAGTCACTAGACTTCTAGACCTATATCAGCACTCTGAAATATTCTGAGACAGAGCAAAAAAGAGGCCAAACTAATAAGGAACAAAAAGCAGATTGGCAAATACTGATTAATAGGAGTGGAAATTCAGCATAGCCCCAGCAGGGGCAAGCTGATTACACAACAAACTGAATTGACCAACAAGCGCCAGTGTGAGCATTAGCAAAAAACAAACTTAACTTGAGAAGACTGGAAGAGAGCTGAAGTCCAGGACCTGAGAAGCAGACTGAATCACCAGCACCCGGATAGGGCGTCGGCTGTCTTATATCCAGTCTGATACTCCAGAGATCCAATCGTTATCTTCCTCATCAGGTGGCAGATCACTACCACTTAAACCAACAGCTGTTACCACCGTAGGAGGCAAAAACAGAAATACTAGCTAAGTCCAGAAAACCAGAGAAGTTGGCAGCTATCGGATTACAGACCCCTGAACCTATCAACAACAACTAGCAGTAGCCGTGGGGGGTTCCTACGGTGTCCTAGACCCCTCGATCACAGCCGGAGAACTACATAGCCTAAAGACAGAAAGGGAAATCTAAACTGCCCCAGAGCAGACCCCAAAGCAATAGGCAGCCCCCAACATATAATGATGGTGAAGCAAGATGAAAACACTCACACAGATAGAAAGATAGGCTGAGCAAATGATGGGGCCCAAGCTAACTACATAGGACAGGATAGAAAAGCTGCTGTCTGTAATCCGCCAAAACCCTATCAAAACAAGAGCCAACAGCTGATAGGGAAAAAAGCCCTGAAGACGCTAGGCTTCAAAAAGACTATATCAGCACTCAGGTATCCTCTGAAGACAGAGCAAAAAGGAATCCAGCACACCCCAGCAGGGAATGGCAGAAATCCAGAAAAACAAGGAAAAACAAAACCAAAACACAAATGCAAAAAACAGAGCAGAAAACTTAGCTTTTGAGGAGCAGGAATCAGACTGGTCTCCTAGAATCCCTGAGAGAGATCACCAGCAAGGCAGAAGGGCGTCGGCTGCCTTATATCCAGTCAGCAATTCCCGTCACCCAGTCATCATCATCCTGCCCAGATTCTTGGTAATCAGCCTCACTACCTTCCTTCACCAGAAGGGGGAGTTCATCAGACCTCAATGGTGAAGGGGAAAATGAACTCACAACAAACAGCACTACCTCCTGTCACCACCAGAGGGAGAACGAAAGGGGAACTCTCAACTGGTGGAGCAGAAAATGAGTTCATGACAGGCTGCCCAAGGGCTTTGGCTTTCTCGTATGACCCCTTTCTGGAGCATTTGGGCTAATAGAGTTTTCACTTCCTGATATAGCTGCGGTGGTATTTGCCGATACCGCTCCCGGATGGGGGCCGCTCCTGCCATGGGGATCCCATGCGTGATGGCCGTGGTACATCCGATGTCGTCTTCATGGCTGGCGAAGACACTGTAATATTGCCCAAGGAGTGTCTCTACTTGGAGAAGCTGGGCTGGCGCTAGGCCGGAAAGTTCAGCCCGCATTCTCTCCAGAATGACTCGACCTTTTTCTTGGGCCGTGGACACGGCAGCCTGTTGGGTTCGTACCGTTACTGCCCAGGGATCTTCGGGTTGCACCCGCAACTGGACTGCGGGGTCCGGCAGCAGCTCCTCCAATGGCCTTACAAGTTTGGCCATTTCGGCCCGGGGCTTCAGGGTGATATCCTGATCTTCCAGGTTGACACAACGTACCAAGACGGTCCCCTCCGCACTGTGCCAGGGAGCGGGCCACCAGGATGCCAGGGTGCAGGCGCTCTGCGTAACATGGTTCCACCTGCACCTCCACCTCCAGTGGTATTGGGGCGCGGATCGGCAGAGCCACCACCGTCTGCCCCGGATGAAGCACAAGCTGGGGGCCTCCGGCGCGATGACCTTGCCCAGCGCCTCACCCTCCTGACACTCCTGGAGCACTCGTGCCTCCCGCACCAACTGCTGGAAGACCTGCCCCTGGGCCGTGCGAGAACCCCACTGGCTTAGGGTCTCCTGCGTGGAATCGTTGAGGAGTAGATTGCCGAACTCCCGCAGTACATTCATGCCCAAGATGATCGGATGACGATCGATAGTCTCTCCTTGGGTCAGGACCACTCCCCGGTGACCGAGGGATTTACCACACAGTGTCATCTGAAGTCACACCACCCCGGCGACAGGTACCGGCAGTTGGTTTGCTGCCACTAGTCGTATCATGGGTCCCCACTGGGGCCTTGCTGGTTCTGGGAAATGCTGCCGGAAGTAGGTTGCCAGCATGGTCGTCACCTGCGACCCCCGTATCCACTAGACACCACACAGCACGACCCTCAACTTCGGCCCATACTATTGGGCACTTAGCGACCAGTTCTTCGGGACTTCCACCACCCCTCGTTGTGGCTTCTGGCTCCGAGCGGCGTCCCCCATGCCCGGAGCCCTCTAGTTTAATGCCCGCCGGGGTGGGTATCTCCCACGCCGCGGACACTCCTGTGCGAAGTTCTCCACACTCATAGCACCGGGGCGGTGAGGCTCGGCCACCCCGGGTACTGCGAGGCCCCCAGGGCCCGGAATTGTAGCCAGGTCGGCCGGGCGCAGGCTCCGTTCTTTTCTTCACTTCGGCCAGCTCGCCTCGGATACTCTTCAGTTCTTGTCTCATTTCCTCAATCCATTGAGGTTCTTCGACAACGCTTACGGAGGACTCCATGCTCCAGGCCTTCCCCACAGGAGCCGTCATCCTCTGCTCTTGCTCTCGCACCCGGGCCTGACTCCCCACTTCGGAAAAGGCTAAACGTGGGTTCACTCGGACCTGTTCCCGCAATGCCTGCTTGATTAGCGGGTCCCGGAGTCCAGTCACTAGCAGCTCACGCAGGGTAATGTCGATGGGCCCTACCCCTAGTGTCAGCTGGAGCCTTCCTACTACCAGCGGTCCCGTGTGCCGATACTTAAGAGAAATGAATATTCTGAATATTCATTTAATTATCGGCATACGGGACCGCCGGTCGCAGCAGGAAGGCTCCAGCTGACACTGCGCCCTACTGAAGAGCAATGAATACTCACTGCTCTCTGCGATGAACAGTCCCGGCTTGCAGAGAGCAGTGAGTACTCTGGCAGCTGCCCTTCAGCTTGCAAGTAGCGCATGACATCCCTGCCATGTGCTGCTTACAAGCATAAAGCAGCTGCTGGCAACGGAGCAGGATGCTGCGAGGGAGCGCCGGGAAGGTAAATGTAATGGTTTGGTTTTTTTTAATCTTTTCTGATGGGGCCATGCAAACCAGGTAAGGAAAGGGTGGGACCAATTATACCAGGATACCCTAGTGATCCTTCTGCCTCTGACTTCCCATATTAGTGTCTGATTCGTTCCCTGACGTTGTGTACGTTTGGTGGTTTCCCTACAGTGTATGACTCGGCTTGAACTCTGAACCACGCTTTCTGTTTTTCTGTCTCTGATACCACGTTACCGACCGGCTTATGACTCACTGGCTTGTACCCTGACTCCCCTTTCCGTCTCATGTCTTGGATACCGCGTTCCCGTCTGGCTCTGACTTCTGGCTTGTCCCTGACTACATGCACTGCTTTGACCTCTGATACTACTTCTTCCTGTTTGTTGCTGACCCGGCCTGTCAGACTACTCTGCCGCCTCCTAGTGGCGGCCTGCACGTCTGCACTGTGGTGCTACACGGTGAGTGCAACTCTGTTTCCCTTACCAGCACTCCCAGGTGGAGGTTGCGCGCAACTGCTCTGCAGTTGCATTACATTATCACTGATCACTACATTTAAAGGGGATTTTGCACTTTTTTCTTTCTCTGGTATGGATCCGCTTCCATACTCTGGTGGATCAAGTGGCCAACCTTACTCAGACGATGCAGGAGTTATCTGTGGAGCACAGGGCCTTGGTTACTTCTCAGAAACAGGTGCAGAGGGTGATCACTGAGACAGTCAAGATACCCCGGGGGACTCCCTGACAGTAAGTCTGGAAGAGGCCATGACTCAGGCCGTTCACATGGTTACAAGAGAGAGAGGAGGCTCCTTTCCATCCAGTTAAACCGGAACCCTCACAACCTGTTGAGCCCATGGAAGTTGGGGCCATTAACTTCAATGAAAGGGAGAGGAAACGACAACGGGAAGGCAAACTTTGTTTTTACTGCGGTGCTCCAGGACATTGGAAGGACTGTCCCTCCTGTCCTCCTACTCCCAAAGTGTCGGGAAAACGCCTAAGTCTGGGTAACTATCTAGGAGGTTGTCCAGACTCACAGGTACCTTTTTCTTCATTCCTTAAAGTACTACTAAAAGTGGAACTTGGTATTGAGAACTGCTTCACTCCCACTATGGCCTTTGTGGACTGTGGGTCATCCATGAACCTAATTGATTCTAAAATTTAAAGGGGGTGTCACGTACTCGCTTCTCAGCATATGACTTGGGGTTGCACCTGCAAGGGTTAATCTGTCTCCTCTCACTCAGTCCAGCATTCACCCTCGGTCCTATGCTGCAGTGGGAGCATAAATCACACCCCGACAGACCACGCACCCCGCTCATACACGCTGCCACCACTCACCGAACACACAGGCGATGAGTCCAGGAAATATTACTACTGTCTGCCAATCACCAGGAGCGCACACTCTAAGGATATGGATTCTTAAGAGCAACAAGGCTCAGATTTATTAAAGTTTTAAGCTTTAATAGAAAAGGTGCATTGCTTACAATAAAAAGATATAAGAATATGGAAATAAAAAGTGACATACAAATATGCAAAACAGTTATAAAAATAAAAGGGAGAAACTTACAGAAATATCTAAACTTTGCAGTCTGGTATTCTGCTCCCTGAGGGATGAATATGGAAAGGCTCACACCAGCTTGGCTGTCCCTCAGTCTGTGGACATTTTTCTTTGTGTAAAGGCCTAATTTATAGATTTAACCTGCAGATCAGATTTCTAGACCAGCCTCTCATGTTAATATTCTATTTGCTGGTTTGTCACTGGATCATGGCGACTCTACTCATGAATACATTATTTTTTCTCTACACGTGTTTTGTATGACCTTTCTTTCTCATAGTGAATGAAAATGTCAGGTTGCCATTTGGCATCTCACTGCAGAGGCACCAGAAGGTGTGAAATGTTTCCACTTTGTTTGTCCTCAGGAAAGCCCCATGGGGTTGAGACCAGGAAAACTATGTTTTTCTCAGGATAACATTTGTGAAGAGCTGCAGCCTAGAACAGATGCTAAGTTATTGCTGGTCATACATCCATACATATACATATTTCACTACAGGGGTCTGAATACTTTCCGTGCGTCATATCTTACACAGTGGTCGCATGGGAAGAGGCAATCTATGCCTTTTGCAGTGCCAATGATCTGGAGAGAGCAAACCAATCACACTACCAATTGCTATTTCTGCATAGTGCCCCCCATTAGGAAAATCATTTCAAGGAAGAAGTGGACTTTACAGTATCCAAACCTTCCATCTGCAATACGCCCAGTACCACATACAGAACTGCCGGTTCCAAAAGCACCAGAAACATTGACTCGACTGACAAATACAGAAGAGGGCACTGCACTTGGTGTCGCAGAACTTCTTCCTCTTACAACCCAGAATTTCTCTCAGCAATCCCAATTGAACCTTATAACACAAAGTGAACTGAATGATTTTGGGAGGGATTTGGATCTGCACAAGAGTAAAGAAGAGCTCTTAGATTCCCGGTTACAGCAGTGAGGCTGAGCTCTTAGGTTCCCGGCTACAGAAGTAAGACTGAGCTCTTAGGTTCCCGGCTACAGGGTAAGACTGAGTTCTTAAGTTCCCGTCTACAGCAGTAAGTCTGAGCTCTTAGGTTCCCGGCTACAGCAGTAAGTCTGAGCTCTTAGGTTCTCGGCTACAGGGTAAGACTGAGTTCTTAGGTTCCCGGCTACAGAAGTAAGACTGAGCTCTTAGGTTCCCGGCTACAGGGTAAGACTGAGTTCTTAAGTTCCCGTCTACAGCAGTAAGTCTGAGTTCTTAGGTTCCCGTCTACAGCAGTAAGGCTGAGCTCTTGAATTCCAGCTTACAGCAGTAAGACTGCGTTCTTAGGTTCTCAGCTACAGCAGTAAGGCCATGCTCTTAGATTCTAGTTTACAGCAGTAAGGTAAAGCTCTTAGGTTCCCGGCTACAGCAATAAGCCTGAGCTCTTAGGTTCCCGGTTACAGCAGTAAGGCTGAGCTCTTAGGTTCCCAGCTACAGCAGTAAGGCTGAGCTCTTAGATTCCCAGCTACAGCAGTAAAGCTGGGTTCTTAGGTTCCCGGCTACAGGGTACGACTGAGTTCTTAGGTTCCTGGCTACAGCAGTAAGGCTGAGTTCTTAGGTTCCTGGCTACAGCAGTAAGGCTGAGTTCTTTGGTTCGCGGATACAGCAGTAAGGCTGAGTTCTTTGGTTCGCGGATACAGCAGTAAGGCTGAGCTCTTATGTTCCCAACTACAGCAGTAAGGCTGAGTTCACACGTGGCGTTTTTGCGGCGGTTTTAACCACGCGATTTTGCCGCGAAAACGCGAAAAATAAGCATCCCATGCATTCCTATGGGATTCCGCAATGCTGCGCTAATGCTGCGGTTTTTACCGCGGCGGAATCGCTTTGCGGTAAAAAGCGCAGCATGCTCATTAATTTTGTGGAATCGCGGCGATCCCGCACCCATAGGAATGCATTGTTCCGCTTACTTCCCGCATGTGGCTGTGCACACCATGCGAAAAGTAAGCAGAACATTTGCGGATGGTACCCACGGTCCGGAGGAGAGGAGACTGTCCTCCGGGCTTTGGGTACCATATCCCTGTAAAAAATAGAATTTAAAATAAAAAATATTGTTATTCTCACCTGCCGCCTATGCAGCATCAGTAGTAAAAGATAAAATGTAAAAAATAATTAAAAAAAATAAAAAATGGCGTTATTCTTACCTTCCGATGTCCCGCGCAGCCTTCCCGCCTCTCTCCACGCTCCTGTTCCAAGTAATCCTTTGCGAAAATGCCCGCGATGACATCTGTTCTCGCGGTATCGCAAAGTCTCACGGTCATTTGCGCGACGTCATCGCGAATTACCTCGAGACGTCGCGATCCCGCAAGAGCGTTTGTCATCGCGGGCATTTTCGCAAAGGATTACTGGGAACGGGAGCATGGAGAGAGGCGGGAAGGCTGCGCGGGACGTTGGAAGGTAAGAATAATGCCATTTTTAATTTTTTTTATTATTTTTTACATTTTATCTTTTACTACTGAAGCAGCATAGGCGGCCTCAGTAGTAAAAAGTTGGTCACACTTGTCAAACACTATGTTTGACGAGTGTGACCAACCTGTCAATCAGTTCTCCAAGTGATGCTACAGATCGCTTGGAAAACGCTAGCATTTTGCAAGCTAATTACGCTTGCAAAATGCTAGTTTTTCCGCGGGAAAATCGCGGGAATTTAAAATGCGATTTTCCCGCGGAATGGAATTCCGGTACTCTCACGGTAATTTCCGCGAGAGTTCTGCTACGTGTGAACCCAGCCTAAGGCTGAGCTCTCAGGTTCCCAGTTAAAGCAGTAAGGTTGCGCTCTTAGTTTCCTGGCTACAGCAGTTAGGCCGAGCGCTCAGGTTCCGGGCTACAGCAGTAAGGCTGAGGTCTTAGGTTCCCGGCTACACCAGTGGAATCTCTTAGCCGGCCATGTTTGGATTTATTTATTCTGCAACCGTGATAAAGATCTTGTCCAATACTTTATCATAGAGGGCGATCTGGTGGCATGCTACAACATTAACAGTTTAATGGAAGCTCTGAAGTTGTCTTATGACTCCAGTCCCAGAAAAATGGAGGCTCTTCATCGATTCATCGAAAACAAGGCTAAAAGCCATCTTGCTTCATAATTGAGATACTCTCCCTTCAATTCTAGCTGGTTCTGCCGTCCACATGAAAGAAACCTATGACAAGATTAAACAGCTGTGGAGGGGCCTTAACTATGACCAACACGTGTGGCCCCTCAGTGGTGATGACGTACAGGCGGTTGCCTTTTTAATTGGTCTCCAGGGTGGATACAAGGTACCGCTGCTTTCTGCATGAGTGGGATAGTTGTGCAGGAGAATATCACTACAATAAAAGAGGCCGGCCTCTACAGCATTCACGTCAGTCAGGAAACAGTAAAGATGCCTATCTAGAACTTGCAGAACTGCTGTATAAGCCGAGATTTTCAGCCCATTTTTAAAGGCTGAAAGGTGCCCCTCTCGGTTAATACTTGAGTCATATACCGGGGGTCAGCAGGGGAGGGGGAGCGCGGGTGTCAGATCATACTTACCCCCTCCTGGCACGGTCTCTGCAGCCCGTTTCTCCCATGGTCTCCGGCACCTGTGTTCAGTGGTCACGTGGTACCGCTCATTAAAGTCATGAATATGCACATATTCATGACTTTAATGAGCGGTACCACGTGACCACTGAACACTGGAAGAGCTGCGGTGATGGAGACCATGAGAGAAGCAGGGGCTGCAGAGACGTGCCAGGAGGGGGTATGATGGAGGGAGCCATGCGATATTCACCTGTCTCCGTTCCACCGCCGCACGCCCCTCTGATGTGCTGATGTCCAAAGAGTATCTCCATCATCTGACCGATGGAAACAAGCAATGAGCGGATTTATCAGTGTGAGGAGAGAGACAGAGATCAGCGAGAGCGGATGACATACCTCACTCCTCCTCCTTCCTGAGCAGTCATCCCCTCCTCCTCACACCTGCCCTGCTCCTCCATCCGGTTACTCCAGGTGCTGCATGGTTGGTCCTGAGAAGTCATCTCCTCCTCACACCTGCCCTGCTCCTCCATCCTGTTACTCCAGGTGCTGCATGGTTGGTCCTGAGCAGTCATCCCCTCCTCCTCACACCTGCCCTGCTCCTCCATCCTGTTACTCCAGGTGCTGCATGGTTGGTCCTGAGCAGTCATCCCCTCCTCCTCACACCTGCCCTGCTCCTCCATCCTGTTACTGCATGTGCTGCATGGTTAGTTCAGAGCAGTCATCCCCTCCTCCTCACACTTGCCCTGCTCCTCCATCTGGTTACTCCAGGTGCTGCATGGTTGGTCCTGAGCAGTCATCCCCTCCTCCTCACACCTGCCCTGCTCCTCCATCCTGTTACTCCAGGTGCTGCATGGTTGGTCCTGAGCAGTCATCCCCTCCTCCTCACACTTGCCCTGCTCCTCCATCTGGTTACTCCAGGTGCTGCATGGTTGGTCCTGAGAAGTCCTCTCCTCCTCACACCTGCCCTGCTCCTCCATCCTGTTACTCCAGGTGCTGCATGGTTGGTCCTGAGAAGTCCTCTCCTCCTCACACCTGCCCTGCTCCTCCATCCTGTTACTCCAGGTGCTGCATGGTTGGTCCTGAGCAGTCATCCCCTCCTCCTCACACCTGCCCTGCTCCATCCTGTTACTCAGGTGCTGCATGGTTGGTCCTGAGCAGTCATCCGCTCCTCCTCACACCTGCCCTGCTCCTCCATCCTGTTACTGCATGTGCTGCATGGTTAGTCCGGAGCAGTCATCCCCTCTTCCTCACACCTGCCCTGCTCCTCCATCCTGTTACTCCCAGGTGCTGCATGGTTGGTCCAGAGCAGTCATCCCCTCCTCACACCTGCCCTGCTCCTCCATCCTGTTACTCCAGGTGCTGCATGGTTGGTCCAGAGCAGTCATCCCCTCCTCACACCTGCCCTGCTCCTCCATCCTGTTACTGCATGTGCTGCATGGTTAGTCCGGAGCAGTCATCCCCTCCTCCTCACGCCTGCCCTGCTACTCCATCCGGTTACTCCACGTGCTGCATGGTTGGTCCTGAGAAGTCCTCTCCTCCTCACACCTGCCCTGCTCCTCCATCCTGTTACTCCAGGTGTTGTATAGTTGGTTCTGAGCAGTCATCCCCTCCTCCTCATACCGGTGCGCTATGGGGGCCAGGTGCTGGTGTCACTGCTGGCTCAGGGCCCCGGCACCTGCGATATTCACCCGTCTCCGTTCCACCACCGCGCGCCTCTCTGTCCTCTGCGTCCTTTGGCTATGAAGTTCAGGTCAGAGGGCGCGATGACATAGTTAGTGTGCGCCGCGCCCTCTGTCTGAACAGTCACTGACAGAGGACCTGGAAGACAGAGCGGCGCACAGCGGTGAATCGGGGACAGGTGAATATCGCAGGTGTCGGGGCCCTGAGCCAGCAGTGATACCAGCACCTGGCCCCCATAGCGCGCCGGTGTCCCAGCCTGCTCAGGACCCGACACCTGGCTCCCAGTGACGAGAGGTGAGTATGTCATTTTTTTTTATTTGCAGCAGCAGCATTTGGGGAATAATGTATGGAGCATCTTACGGGGCCATAACCTTTATGGAGCATCATATGGGGCCCATACCTTTATGGAGCAGCATATCGGGCATATTATTCCATGGGGCATAATCTATGGAGCATATTATGGGGCCATACCTTTTATGGAGCAGCATATGGGGCATATTCTATGGAGTATCTTATGGGGCATAATGTATAGAGCATCTTATGGGGCCGTAACATTTACGGGGCAGCATATGGGGCATATTATTCTATGGAGCATCTTATGGGGGCATAATCCATGGAACATCTTATGGGGCCATAACCTTTATGGAGCATCATATGGGGCCCATACCTTTATGGAGCAGCATATCGGGCATATTATTCCATGGGGCATAATCTATGGAGCATATTATGGGGCCATACCTTTTATGGAGCAGCATATGGGGCATATTCTATGGAGTATCTTATGGGGCATAATGTATAGAGCATCTTATGGGGCCGTAACATTTACGGGGCAGCATATGGGGCATATTATTCTATGGAGCATCTTATGGGGGCATAATCCATGGAACATCTTATGGGGCCATAACCTTTTATGGGGCATATTATTCTATGGAGCATCTTATGGGGCCATTATTAACCTTTGTGCAGCATTAGATGGGGTGTATTTTGTATGGAGCATCTTAACGGGCCATCATGAACTGTATGGAGCATTATATGGGGCTCCTGATTCTATATGGATAGTCAAAAACATTTATCCTACTGATGGCTCAATTAATTTTACTTTTATTGGTATCTGTTTTTATTTTTGAAATTTACCAGTAGCTGCTGCATTTTCCACCCTAGGCTTATTCACGAGTCAATAAATTTTCCCAGTTTTTTGTGGCAAAATTAGGGTGTCCAGCTTATTCTCGGGTCGGCTTATACACGAGTATATACGGTACATAAGATTTTCTTATCACCACTGCAGATCAGGTTGGGCTTAGAACTTTGTATATGGATAAAATGGAAAAGCATCAAGTGTCTGATATATTGCTAAGGTTGAGTGAAGCAAAGATAAAGGATGAGTCTTTATTTGAGCTCAGATTCAAAAGCTCAGGACCGGAAAAAGCGGTAGGCGACTGCCTAGGTCACAGCCTCACACCAGATGATAGGACGCGCCATATGAAAAGCTCATTGCAATAATGTGCTGATGTCCAAAGAGTATCTCCATCATCTAACCGATGGAAATAAGCAATGAACGGATTTATCAGTGCGAGGAGAGAGACGGAGATCAGCGAGAGCGGATGACATACCTCACTCCTCCTCCTTCCTGAGCAGTCATTCCCTCCTCCTCGCACCTGCCCTGCGCCTCCATCCGGTTACTCCAGGTGCTGCATGGTTGGTCCTGAGCAGTCATCCCCTCCTCCTCACACCTGCCCTGCTCCTCCATCCGGTTACTCCAGGTGCTGCATGGTTGGTCCTGAGCAGTCATCCCCTCCTCCTCACACCTGCCCTGCTCCTCCATCCTGTTACTCAGGTGCTGCATGGTTGGTCCTGAGCAGTCATCCCCTCCTCACACCTGCCCTGCTCCTCCATCCTGTTACTCCAGGTGCTGCATGGTTGGTCCTGAGCAGTCATCCCCTCCTCCTCACATCTGCCCTGCTCCTCCATCCTGTTACTCAGGTGCTGCATGGTTGGTCCTGAGCAGTCATCCCCTCTTCCTCACACCTGCCCTGCACCTCCATCCGGTTACTCCAAGTGCTGCATAGTTGGTCCTGAGCAGTCATTCCCTCCTCATACCTGCCCTGCTCCTCCATCCTGTTACTCCAGGTGCTGCATGGTTGGTCCTGAGCAGTCATCCCCTCCTCCTCACACCTGCCCTGCTCCTCCATCCTGTTACTCCAGGTGCTGCATGGTTGGTCCTGAGAAGTCCTCTCCTGCTCACACCTGCCCTGCTCCTCCATCCTGTTACTCCAGGTGCTGCATAGTTGGTCCTGAGCAGTCATCCCCTCCTCCTCATGTAGAGGGTTCCCGGTATATATATGGTGGGGCTTGTAGAGGGTTCCCGGTATGCATATGGGAAGGGCCATGTAGAGGGTTCCCGGTATGTATATGGCGGGGCTTGTAGAGGATTCCCGGTATGTATATGGGAAGGGCCGTGTAGAGGGTTCCCGGTATGTATATGGCGGGGCTTGTAGAGGGTTTACGGTATGCATATGGCGGGGCTTGTAGAGGGTTTCCGGTATGTATATGACAGGGCTTGTAGAAGGTTCCCGGTACGTATATGGCGGGGCATGTAGAGGGTTCCCGGTATGTATATGGCGGGGCTTGTAGAGGGTTCCGGGTACCTATACGTAGGGGCTTGTAGAGGGTTCCCGGTATGTATATGGCGAGGCATGTAGAGGGTTCCCGGTATGTATATGACGGGGCTTGTAGAGGGTTCCCGGTATGTATATGGCGAGGCATGTAGAGGGTTCCCGGTACGTATACGTAGGGGCTTGTAGAGGGTTCCGGGTATGTATATGGCGGGGCTTGTAGAGGGTTCCGGGTACCTATACGTAGGGGCTTGTAGAGGGTTCCCGGTATGTATACAGTGGGGAAAAAAAGTATTTAGTCAGTCAGCAATAGTGCAAGTTCCACCACTTAAAAAGATGAGAGGCGTCTGTAATTTACATCATAGGTAGACCTCAACTATGGGAGACAAACTGAGAAAAAAAAATCTAGAAAATCACATTGTCTGTTTTTTTTTCATTTTATTTGCATATTATGGTGGAAAATAAGTATTTGGTCAGAAACAAAATTTCATCTCAATACTTTGTGATATATCCTTTGTTGGCAATGACAGAGGTCAAACGTTTTCTGTAAGTCTTCACAAGGTTGCCACACACTGTTGTTGGTATGTTGGCCCATTCCTCCATGCAGATCTCCTCTAGAGCAGTGATGTTTTTGGCTTTTCGCTTGGCAACACGGACTTTCAACTCCCTCCAAAGGTTTTCTATAGGGTTGAGATCTGGAGACTGGCTAGGCCACTCCAGGACCTTGAAATGCTTCTTACGAAGCCACTCCTTCGCTGCCCTGGCGGTGTGCTTTGGATCATTGTCATGTTGAAAGACCCAGCCACGTTTCGTCTTCAATGCCCTTGCTGATGGAAGGAGGTTTGCACTCAAAATCTCACGATACATGGCCCCATTCATTCTTTCATGTACCCGGATCAGTCGTCCTGGCCCCTTTGCAGAGAAACAGCCCCAAAGCATGATGTTTCCACCACCATGCTTTACAGTAGGTATGGTGTTTGATGGATGCAACTCAGTATTCTTTTTCCTCCAAACACGACAAGTTGTGTTTCTACCAAACAGTTCCAGTTTGGTTTCATCAGACCATAGGACATTCTCCCAAAACTCCTCTGGATCATCCAAATGCTCTCTAGCAAACTTCAGACGGGCCCGGACATGTACAGGCTTAAGCAGTGGGACACGTCTGGCACTGCAGGATCTGAGTCTATGGTGGCGTAGTGTGTTACTTATGGTAGGCCTTGTTACATTGGTCCCAGCTCCCTGCAGTTCATTCACTAGGTCCCCCCGCGTGGTTCTGGGATTTTTGCTCACCGTTCTTGTGATCATTCTGACCCCACGGGGTGGGATTTTGCGTGGAGCACCAGATCGAGGGAGATTATCAGTGGTCTTGTATGTCTTCCATTTTCTAATTATTGCTCCCACAGTTGATTTCTTCACTCCAAGCTGGTTGGCTATTGCAGATTCAGTCTTCCCAGCCTGGTGCAGGGCTACAATTTTGTTTCTGGTGTCCTTTGACAGCTCTTTGGTCTTCACCATAGTGGAGTTTGGAGTCAGACTGTTTGAGGGTGTGCACAGGTGTCTTTTTATACTGATAACAAGTTTAAACAGGTGCCATTACTACAGGTAATGAGTGGAGGAAAGAGGAGACTCTTAAAGAAGAAGTTACAGGTCTGTGAGAGCCAGAAATCTTGATTGCTTGTTTCTGACCAAATACTTATTTTCCACCATAATATGCAAATAAAAGGAAAAAAAACAGACAATGTGATTTTCTGGATTTTTTTTCTCAGTTTGTCTCCCATAGTTGAGGTCTACCTATGATGTAAATTACAGACGCCTCTCATCTTTTTAAGTGGTGGAACTTGCACTATTGCTGACTGACTAAATACTTTTTTTCCCCACTGTACGTAGGGGCTTGTAGAGGGTTCCCGGTATGTATATGGCAGGGCCATGTAGAAGGTTCCCGGTATGTATATGGCAGGGCCATGTAGAGGGTTCCAGGTACGTATATGGCGGGGCATGTAGAGGGTTCCTGGTAGGTATACGTAGGGGCTTGTGGAGGGTTTCCGGTATGTATATGGCAGGGCATGTAGAAGGTTCCCGGTATGTATATGGTGGGGCTTGTAGAGGGTTCCCGGTATGTATATGGCAGGGCATGTAGAAGGTTCCCGGTATGTATATGGTGGGGCTTGTAGAGGGTTCCCGGTATGTATATGGCAGGGCATGTAGAAGGTTCCCGGTACGTATATGGCGGGGCTTGTAGAGGGTTCCCGGTATGTATATGGCGGGGCATGTAGACGGTTCCGGGTACGTATATGGCGGGGCATGTAGAGGGTTCCCGGTACGTATATGGCAGGGCATGTAGAAGGTTCCCGGTATGTATATGGCGGGGCATGTAGAGGGTTCCCGGTATGTATATGGCAGGGCATGTAGAGGGTTCCAGGTACGTATATGGCGGGGCATGTAGAGGGTTCCTGGTAGGTATACGTAGGGGCTTGTGGAGGGTTTCCGGTACGCACACAGAGGGGCTTGTGGAGGGTGTCCGGTACGAACACAGTGTGTCTTCTGCCAATTACCATCGGAAGCCTGAAAAGATCTTTTAGTGCCCAGGCGTCAAAGACTTGAGGGGAACAATCCCAGGCAGGGGGTAGTGATGTTGTGGCAGGTGGGTGCACATTAATACGACATCGCGGACCCCAGTAGCTGCAGGGGGTGTACAGAAGGATGTGTCCCCCAGGCTGTGGATCACGTGTCAAGAACATGGGAGTCTGATCCCCTTGAGCCAGGGATTGTCCTCGGGGGATACTTGTGTGGAGGAAACGCTGATATCTTTTCTCACGACCTTGGAGTCTGAGTCCAGTTGTATCAGCCGTCTCCTGGCAGATTAGTCTGTGACTAGGGACCTGTTCCCAGATCTGACCCCTGTTTTATGAGGGGCAGGAACACAGCGACCATTATGGAACATGTTGTGGTGGTCACAGCCAACAGCGCCAAAAATCTGCAGGAAGCGCACGGCCATCAGGCGCAGATCCCCCTCTAAATCCAATGTCCTTTCCCCTTCCGCCTCATGTGAACGCTCCCTAAAGAGCATGCAGGGTCTCAGGGTGATGGCCGTCGCCTCCATGTTCAATCTCATGTTCTCTGGGTCCCTGTGCCCTCATAGTCTGGTTTAACCCCTCGTTCTCTGGGTCCCTGTGCCCTCATAGTCTGGTTTAACCCCTTGTTCTCCAGCCCGTTTTGCTAACCTCTCGGGTTCTGATTACACAGATAATGGCTTCCTGGCATCTTACCTATGAGACGTGTGGCGACATGACGCAGCCACAGCGCATTCCGCACATTCCTCAGCAGAAAGAGGCCATTCATGGAGATGAGCAGATCATCACCCCTGCCACCAAACCCACAGCTCTGCGTATCTGCACAGAAATAAAGTCTACGCCTTTGTTCTCTGCATCCAGGACTGGCAAGAGGGGTGCAGAGGACAGCGCCAACGCTGAACATACTGCAAGATGAAATCAGGGACCGAGCGGGGCTCCCGGGGCCACATCCATACATGGGGAGCGGGGCTCCCGGGGCCACATCCATACACGGGGAGCGGGGCTCCCGGGACCACATCCATACACGGGGAGCGGGGCTCCCGGGGCCACATCCATACACGGGGAGCGGGGCTCCCGGGGCCACATCCATACACGGGGAGCGGGGCTCCCGGGGCCACATCCATACACGGGGAGCGGGGCTCCCGGGGCCACATCCATACACGGGGAGCGGGGCTCCCGGGGCCACATCCATACACGGGGAGCGGGGCTCCCGGGGCCACATCCATACAGGGGGAGCGGGGCTCTCGGGGCCACATCCATACACGGGGAGCGGGGCTCCCGGGACCACATTCATACACGGGGAGCGGGGCTCCCGGGACCACATCCATACACGGGGAGCGGGGCTCCCGGGGCCACATCCATACACGGGGAGCGGGGCTCCAGGGGCCACATCCATACACGGGGAGCGGGGCACCCGGGGCCACATCCATACACGGGGAGCGGGGCTCCCGGGGCCACATCCATACACGGGGAGCGGGGCTCCCGGGGCCACATCCATACACGGGGAGCGGGGCTCCAGGGGCCACATCCATACACGGGGAGCGGGGCTCCCGGGACCACATCCATACACGGGGAGCGGGGCTCCCGGGGCCACATCCATACACGGGGAGCGGGGCTCCAGGGGCCACATCCATACACGGGGAGCGGGGCTCCCGGGGCCACATCCATACACGGGGAGCGGGGCTCCAGGGGCCACATCCATACACGGGGAGCGGGGCTCCCGGGACCACATCCATACACGGGGAGCGGGGCTCCCGGGGCCACATCCATACACGGGGAGCGGGGCTCCAGGGGCCACATCCATACACGGGGAGCGGGGCTCCCGGGGCCACATCCATACACGGGGAGCGGGGCTCCAGGGGCCACATCCATACACGGGGAGCGGGGCACCCGGGGCCACATCCATACACGGGGAGCGGGGCTCCCGGGGCCACATCCATACACGGGGAGCGGGGCTCCCGGGGCCACATCCATACAGGGGGAGCGGGGCTCCAGGGGCCACATCCATACACGGGGAGCGGGGCTCCCGGGACCACATCCATACACGGGGAGCGGGGCTCCCGGGGCCACATCCATACACGGGGAGCGGGGCTCCAGGGGCCACATCCATACACGGGGAGCGGGGCACCCGGGGCCACATCCATACACGGGGAGCGGGGCTCCCGGGGCCACATCCATACACGGGGAGCGGGGCTCCCGGGGCCACATCCATACACGGGGAGCGGGGCTCCCGGGGCCACATCCATACACGGGGAGCGGGGCTCCCGGGGCCACATCCATACAGGGGGAGCGGGGCTCTCGGGGCCACATCCATACACGGGGAGCGGGGCTCCCGGGACCACATTCATACACGGGGAGCGGGGCTCCCGGGACCACATCCATACACGGGGAGCGGGGCTCCCGGGGCCACATCCATACACGGGGAGCGGGGCTCCAGGGGCCACATCCATACACGGGGAGCGGGGCACCCGGGGCCACATCCATACACGGGGAGCGGGGCTCCCGGGGCCACATCCATACACGGGGAGCGGGGCTCCCGGGGCCACATCCATACACGGGGAGCGGGGCTCCCGGGGCCACATCCATACACGGGGAGCGGGGCTCCCGGGGCCACATCCATACAGGGGGAGCGGGGCTCTCGGGGCCACATCCATACACGGGGAGCGGGGCTCCCGGGACCACATTCATACACGGGGAGCGGGGCTCCCGGGACCACATCCATACACGGGGAGCGGGGCTCCCGGGGCCACATCCATACACGGGGAGCGGGGCTCCCGGGACCACATCCATACACGGGGAGCGGGGCTCCCGGGACCACATCCATACACGGGGAGCGGGGCTCCCGGGGCCACATCCATACACGGGGAGCGGGGCTCCCGGGGCCACATCCATACACGGGGAGCGGGGCTCCCGGGGCCACATCCATACAGGGGGAGCGGGGCTCTCGGGGCCACATCCATACACGGGGAGCGGGGCTCCCGGGACCACATTCATACACGGGGAGCGGGGCTCCCGGGACCACATCCATACACGGGGAGCGGGGCTCCCGGGGCCACATCCATACACGGGGAGCGGGGCTCCCGGGACCACATCCATACACGGGGAGCGGGGCTCCCGGGACCACATCCATACACGGGGAGCGGGGCTCCCGGGACCACATCCATACACGGGGAGCGGGGCTCCCGTGACCACATCCATACACGGGGAGCGGGGCTCCCGTGACCACATCCATACACGGGGAGCGGGGCTCCGGGGGCCACATCCATACACGGGGAGCGGGGCTCCCGGGGCCACATCCATACGCGGGGCTCCCGGGGCCACATCCATACATGGGGAGCGGGGCTCCCGGGACCACATCCATACATGGGGAGCGGGGCTCCCGGGGCCACATCCATACACGGGGCGCGGGGCTCCCGGGACCACATCCATACGCGGGGCGCGGGGCTCCCGGGACCACATCCATACGCGGGGCGCGGGGCTCCCGGGGCCACATCCATACATGGGGAGCGGGGCTCCCGGGACCACATCCATACACGGGGAGCGGGGCTCCCGGGGCCACATCCATACGCGGGGCTCCCGGGACCACATCCATACGCGGGGCCACATCCATACATGGGGAGCGGGGCTCCAGGGGCCACATCCATACACGGGGAGCGGGGCTCCCGGGGCCACATCCATACACAGGGAGCCGCATCTGTTCCTCCTGAGTCTCCTCAGGTTCAGTCACTGCGAATGTCGGCCCTTGGGGTCAGGAATGATAGGAGTCATACCTTGAACACAGAGCTGCAGGTATACAGTGGGGGGGAAATAAGTATTTGCTCCCTTGCGGATTTTGCAAGTTTCCTCACTGACAAAGACATGAGCAGTCTATAATTTAAAGGGGAGATTAATTTTAACATTGAGAGAGAGAATATCAAAAATATAACCCAGGAAATCACATTGTATAAATTACATCAATTTATTTGCATTTTGCAGTGAGAAATAAGTATTTGATCCCCTACCAATCATTAAGAGTTCTGGCTCCTGCACACCAGTTAGACGCTCCTAATCAACGCGTCACCTGCATTATAGACAGCTGTTTTCCATTGTCACCTTTATAAAAGACTCCCGTCCACAGACTCAATTCATCAGTCAGACTCTAACCTCTACAACATGGGCAAGACCAAAGAGCTTTCTAAGGATGTCAGGGACAAGATCATAGACCTGCACAAACCTGGAATGGGCTACAGAACCATAAGTAAGACACTGGGTGAGGAGACGACTGTTGGTGCAATAGTAAGAAAATGGAAGAAATACAAAATGACTGTCAATCCACATCGATCTGGGGAGCTATGCACAATCTCACCTCGTGGGGTATCCCTGATCGTGAGGAAGGTCAGGCTAAAACTAGTGATGAGCGAGTATACTCATTGCTCGAGTGTCCACCGAGTATTTTGGCGTGCTCGGAGATTTAGTTTGTGTCCCCTCAGCTGCATGATTTGTGGCGGCTGGACAGCCTGAATACATGTGGGGAATGCCGCCCGTGTTCCGCTATGGCCTATACGGGTGCACTCGTGAGTGACGGCCCCAGGTCTTCTGAGCGCACGATCCACAGGTAGAGATGGACACACAGGGAGCAGCAGACGAGCTGCGCACATACTGTACATTAGGTGGAGGAAACACGAGGGCAGGAACGTGACTGCGACCACGGATCTACGAAACACCACAAAACCTCACCGGATAAGTGGAAGGTGCAGACGGGAATGCGTCCAGGGGTGAAGGCTGCAGCCGGGAAGGGGGAGCTCTGATGTCATATGGGAATATCTCTGCAAAAAGGAATCCCAAGGTGACTGAGGAGGCAGCAGCGGGCCCCTTATCTCCAGACGTCTCCAGGGAGCAGAGGACATCAGCTAGTCAAGTGTTTGTTCACAGGCTCAGCCGTTATCGGGCGCGTCGTCAGCAGCCGCGGCCCTGACAGCGAGCGGGGCCAAGGCTCTATGATGTCGTCAGACGGCTACAGGCCAGGACCGAAAGACGGCGGGTCCTGAACACCTCACTTTACTCCATGTGTCACCCAGACACTCGCGGTATGGTAGAGTTGGAAGGGATCCTCATGTCCATCCCTCTGCTCAAAGCAGGTTTCACTAAGTCTCACACAAATATCTGTCCAGCCTCTGTGTGAAGACTTCTATTGAAGGAGAACTCGCCACCTCTCGTGGCAGTCTGTTCCACTCATTGATCACCCTCACTGTCAGCCTTCTAATATCTAATCTGTGTCTCCTCCCATTCACTTTCATCCCATTGCTTCTAGTCTTTTCTTGTGCAAATGAGAATAAAGTTGATCCTTCTACAATGTGACAGCCCTTGAGATATTTGTAGACAGCTATTAAGTCTCCTCTCAGTCTTCTCCTCTGCAGCTAAACATTCCCAAATCCTGCAACCAGATTTGGTGCGTCTTATTGATGTGCCATTTCTGGGGTCGGTTGTTTTTAGTCAGGGAGAGGGCCAATAACCATGGCCCGTTCCTAGGCTATTAATATCAGCTGTCTGTTTAGCCTTTGCTGGTTACAAATTATATGGGGACCCTACGTCAATCTTTTTCCGGGGTCAGCCTGTAAACTAGCCAGTAATGGCTAAGCAAACAGTTGTGAGCTGATATAAATAGCCTGGGAACCTTGGATATTGGCCCCTTCCCAAAATATTCACATAGGGCAGCACAGTGGCTCAGTGGTTCGAATCCCACCAAGGACAACATCTGCAAGGAGTTTGTATGTTCTCCCCGTGTTTGCGTGGGTTTCCTCCAGGTTCTCCGGTTTCCTCCCACACTCCAAAGACATACTGATAGGGAATTTAGATTGTGAGCCCCATCGGGGACAGTGATGAAAAATGTGTGCAAACTGTAAAGTGCTGCGGAATATGTTAGCGCTATATAAAAATAAAGATTATTATTATTTATCAGCCATCAGCTTTCCCTCTGATGGTTATGAAAATTATGTAGGAGGCCACGCCAATTTTTTTCATTGTTTTAATAGATTAAAAAATGTCAGCTTGGGAGTCTGCCAATATGAACTCTAAGGACTCATACCCATTACGGTAAAAAAACAAAACTGTCCGATATCGGTCCTGAAAAGTGAGACGAGTGTCATGTTATTTTCATGCGTATACAATGCAATTTTTCTCCACGAAGCTGTGTGTAACCCATCTATTCTATGTGTATATACACTGTGTGTAACCCATCTATTCTATGTGTATATACACTGTGTGTAACCCATCTATTCTATGTGTATATACACTGTGTGTAACCCATCTATTCTATGTGTATATACGCTGTGTGTAACCCATCTATTCTATGTGTATATACACTGTGTGTAACCCATCTATTCTATGTGTATATACACTGTGTGTAACCCTTCTATTCTATGTGTATATACACTGTGTGTAACCCATCTATTCTATGTGTATATACGCTGTGTGTAACCCATCTATTCTATGTGTATATACACTGTGTGTAACCCATCTATTCTATGTGTATATACACTGTGTGTAACCCATCTATTCTATGTGTATATACGCTGTGTGTAACCCATCTATTCTATGTGTATATACACTGTGTGTAACCCATCTATTCTATGTGTATATACACTGTGTGTAACCCATCTATTCTATGTGTATATACACTGTGTGTAACCCATCTATTCTATGTGTATATACACTGTGTGTAACCCATCTATTCTATGTGTATATACACTGTGTGTAACCCATCTATTCTATGTGTATATATACTGTGTGTAACCCATCTATTCTATGTGTATATACACTGTGTGTAACCCATCTATTCTATGTGTATATACACTGTGTGTAACCCATCTATTCTATGTGTATATACATTGTGTGTAACCCATCTATTCTGTGTATATACACTGTGTGTAACCCATCTATTCTATGTGTATATACGCTGTGTGTAACCCATCTATTCTATGTGTATATACACTGTGTGTAACCCATCTATTCTATGTGTATATACACTGTGTGTAACCCATCTATTCTATGTGTATATACGCTGTGTGTAACCCATCTATTCTATGTGTATATACACTGTGTGTAACCCATCTATTCTATGTGTATATACACTGTGTGTAACCCATCTATTCTATGTGTATATACGCTGTGTGTAACCCATCTATTCTATGTGTATATACACTGTGTGTAACCCATCTATTCTATGTGTATATACACTGTGTGTAACCCATCTATTCTATGTGTATATACACTGTGTGTAACCCATCTATTCTATGTGTATATACACTGTGTGTAACCCATCTATTCTATGTGTATATACACTGTGTGTAACCCATCTATTCTATGTGTATATACACTGTGTGTAACCCATCTATTCTATGTGTATATACACTGTGTGTAACCCATCTATTCTATGTGTATATACATTGTGTGTAACCCATCTATTCTGTGTATATACACTGTGTGTAACCCATCTATTCTATGTGTATATACGCTGTGTGTAACCCATCTATTCTATGTGTATATACGCTGTGTGTAACCCATCTATTCTATGTGTATATACGCTGTGTGTAACCCATCTATTCTATGTGTATATACACTGTGTGTAACCCATCTATTCTATGTGTATATACACTGTGTGTAACCCATCTATTCTATGTGTATATACACTGTGTGTAACCCATCTATTCTATGTGTATATACACTGTGTGTAACCCATCTATTCTATGTGTATATACACTGTGTGTAACCCATCTATTCTATGTGTATATACACTGTGTGTAACCCTTCTATTCTATGTGTATATACACTGTGTGTAACCCATCTATTCTATGTGTATATACACTGTGTGTAACCCATCTATTCTATGTGTATATACACTGTGTGTAACCCATCTATTCTATGTGTATATACACTGTGTGTAACCCATCTATTCTATGTGTATATACACTGTGTGTAACCCATCTATTCTATGTGTATATACACTGTGTGTAACCCATCTATTCTATGTGTATACACTGTGTGTAACCCATCTATTCTATGTGTATATACACTGTGTGTAACCCATCTATTCTATGTGTATACACTGTGTGTAACCCATCTATTCTATGTGTATATACGCTGTGTGTAACCCATCTATTCTATGTGTATATACACTGTGTGTAACCCATCTATTCTATGTGTATATACACTGTGTGTAACCCATCTATTCTATGTGTATACACTGTGTGTAACCCATCTATTCTATGTGTATATACACTGTGTGTAACCCATCTATTCTATGTGTATATACACTGTGTGTAACCCATCTATTCTATGTGTATATACACTGTGTGTAACCCATCTATTCTATGTGTATATACACTGTGTGTAACCCATCTATTCTATGTGTATATACACTGTGTGTAACCCATCTATTCTATGTGTATATACACTGTGTGTAACCCATCTATTCTATGTGTATACACTGTGTGTAACCCATCTATTCTATGTGTATATACACTGTGTGTGACCCATCTATTCTATGTGTATATACACTGTGTGTAACCCATCTATTCTATGTATATACACTGTGTGTAACCCATCTATTCTATGTGTATATACACTGTGTGTAACCCATCTATTCTATGTGTATATACACTGTGTGTAACCCTTCTATTCTATGTGTATATACACTGTGTGTAACCCATCTATTCTATGTGTAT
This sequence comes from Dendrobates tinctorius, assembly GCF_039654945.1. Classification (NCBI taxonomy): domain Eukaryota; kingdom Metazoa; phylum Chordata; class Amphibia; order Anura; family Dendrobatidae; genus Dendrobates; species Dendrobates tinctorius. Next base: position 1,588,867 of record NW_027361928.1, on the reverse strand, counting down.
ATACACTGTGTGTAACCCATCTATTCTATGTGTATATACACTGTGTGTAACCCATCTATTCTATGTGTATACACTGTGTGTAACCCATCTATTCTCTTCTGTCGGCTGATGCTGAATTGCTGGCTTTTATTCTAATATATATATATATATATATTTGTGTGGTTTGAAGAATATTTCCTTTGAACATGATATGTAAATGACTTATGTAAAAGCTCATATTAAAATCGCATTGCATTCGGATGTAAATCGGACACTAGATGTGAAAAATCGGATAGTACTCATGAAAAATGCGACACTTGTCCGACTTTGCAGGAACAAAATGGGACCGATGTTAAAATCTCCAGTGTCACTCCAGCCTTACATGGGAATGCCATCTTAAGATGAGCTTTTACACAAAATAATTCTCTGTCATTTACAAATCGTTTTCCAAGAAAGCATTCTCTCGCTCTATACATATAGATTATATAGACACAGATAGAAAGTTATCCCCACCATTCCACTGAGACAGCCCTGACCAAAATCTCTAACGACCTACTGTACTCACAGCCAAAGCTAACGCACAATACTCCATACTCCTCCTTCTAGACCTGTCCTCTGCATTCGACACAGTTGACCACTGCTTCCTACTACAGATCCTCTCCTCCTTAGGCATCAAGGACCTTGCCCTATCCTGGATCTCCTCATACCTCTCCAACCGCACATTCAGCGTCTCCCACTCCCACACCGCCTCCTCATCCCATCCTCTTTCTGTTGGAGTCCCCCAAGGCTCTGTGTTAGGACCCCTACTCTTCTCAATCTATACACTTGGTCTGGGGCAACTCATAAAGTCCCACGGATTCCAGTACCACCTTTATGCCGATGATACTCAGATCTACCTCTCTGGCCCAGACGTCACCTCTCTGCTCTCCAGAATCCCGGAGTGTCTATCAGCCATATCCTCCTTCTCCTCTCGCTTCCTCAAGCTCAATGTGGACAAATCCGAACTCATGATCTTTCCTCCATCTCACAGATCTTCCTTACCCGACCTATGTCCAGGCATTATGAAGGCTATTTAATAGTCGGATAGAAGGTTGATGTTACATTGGGTACAGCTTTTACTCTATATTTATGATATCTTCCCCTTTATATATACCCATCACTTTGCGGGAATAGTAGTAGGTAAATTTATAAAATGATTACTGGCCAGATATTGTAGAGCTGGCTACAATACATGCAGCGTAATAGTTTTGAAGCATGGCACATGTCATTAGACAGGTATGCATTCTGTATTAACAAGAAAAAAAGGCCAAATGGAGACTGGAATTAATAGCACCGGAGAAATCCAGGGCAAGGGGCATTTAGCCGGAGACATCATGGCCACCCAAAAAGGGCTAGAATTTCGGATCAGGAAGTCAAAAACGAACTAGGGGGAAAAAGGGAAGAAGGTAATGTTGGGAAAGGTGAAGGATTTGGTTGTGTGCCCGTTACGATGTTTTCGAATATTCATGGTTTCTAGGCCAGGAACCCTTGTTATGTAATGAGGACGAGTCCTGTTTACCAAAATATCAGTTTATTAAGGTGTTTCGGAAGTGCTTGGAAGGAGCCGCACAGCTATGGAGGTCATTCCTTCCGCATTGGGGTGCAACAGAAGCAGCGGTTGGAGGTTTAAGTTCGGAAATTGTAATGAGTATTGGCTGGTGGGAATCGCAACGGTACGTGCGTACGACCTCACAGATGTGAGGGGGCTAATCTTTCTGGTAACTAAAAGATTTTACTAACTTATGTTTGTTTCATTACAGGGCAGGTTCCACTGCTAATCTGGATCCGAGGCCATTCTTCTGTTCACTGGGGAGCGCTGCGAGCAGACAGACGGACGGACGACAAATGGGTTTCAAAAGGAATGTGGCGTTAATTAAGCGGATTGGGTTTAGGGGTTAACAGGGGGTTCGGGTAATTCACGAGTTTCATCGAGCGGTTCTTCGCCATAGAGCTCCAGATATTTTAGTTTTGCATGTGGGGGTAATGAGCTGGAAGTCTCTGGGAAAGGATTGGTTATCGACATCAAAAAAGACCAGAGGCAACTATGGGTGGGGTTCCCGGCCTTGAAAGTAGTGTGGTCTGACATTGTACCTATTTAAGGCAGCTGGGGTGGACATGCCCAAATATGGGAGTGGTAGAGTCCGACATCGTACCTAGAAATAACTGGCGGGGGGCGCGATCAGGGCAGAAGATTAACAAGGCCCGTATTAAGGTCAACAAGGAGATATCCAAATTTGTGGTATGGAACGGGGAATTGGCGGTACACCATGCTGGGTTGGATTCCACAGAAAAAGATTACTGATCGGCAGACGTGGTGCACTTGAATGCATGGGGACGGATTTTCTGGATCGGGAGGTATACGAATGGCCACAGCATTGCTGGTTGGTGGGGTCTCGAGCACTTGAAAGGCGTCAAGATGCTCTCGGTGTGGCGTAGGTGGGTCCTCAAAGCTGATAAAAATGATGGAATCGGGGATTCCTGCATTGCGGGGATCCCCTCCATTGGATGGTTAGGTGCTAGTGGTGGTCTGGTGAGATTTGGGTGATACCCGGCGAGGAAGTCACATTATGGGGGGCACCCGACGATGGAAGTCAGGTGCGCTGTAAAGATGTGGGTACTCGACGACGGAAGTCGGGTACAGGTTAACATTGTGGAGGCAACCTTTTCCCTCGATTCATGGTGCTTCCAAGCAGGAAAAAGACGCGGCTGGAAGTAAGGTTGGGAGGGAAGGGGCAATGCCAACGAAACCATCACCAGACCAGGACAATGGTAGCTTCGAGGGCCCCACCAAGTGTCTTTAATTAATAATAAAATTGGCTGCTGTGGCCATTTATATCCAAAGACTGTCCTTTATTCGGCAAGGGGAAGGAATGCTGGGACGGGGGGGGGCAGGTGTGGTGGGTGAGTCACGGGAGGTCGTCCTGTCCAGGGTCAAGTAGCTGCCGGACGAGACCTGGAGGGGAGGCAGACATGACACTGGCAGGGAGAGAGTGACGGAAGATCAGATGGGAATAAATCAGTAAAAAAGCAGGGGGGGGGGGAGAAGGGGTGGGAAGTGACTACTTTACCTTCTTGACGGACAGGTGAGGAATATGGTTGTGTATCATTTTAAGTCTTTTACGGTGGGCATTGGCTTCAGTGGATTGGACGTAAAGTAAGGGTAACTGTCTTTAGTTAATTTAGAGTCAATAAAAGCGTCTGTGTCATTTATTCAAATAAAGGACTTTATTGTCGATGTTATTCTTTTTTACAATTTGACTATGGGTTTAGTAATGGAGGGGCATCTTATAGATGTCACCTGAGAATATAAATGTCACTTCAAACCCAATAATATCACTGCACTTGCCACCGCACCAGGTCAAGTGGGAACAGGGAGGCTAAAGGCAGGGTTTGGTGCATCTTATGGATGCACCATTTCAGGGGCGGCAGAGAGCTCATTTTGGTAGTTTGGAGGAAGGGGGGCAATATCCATGGCCTCTTCCTAGGCTATTAATATCAGCTGTCTGCCTAGCCTTTGCTGGTTACTAATTATAGGGGGACCCTACATTATTTTTTGGGGAGGTCCCCCATTTTAATAACCAGGAAAGGCTAAGTGTAAAGCTGTGAGCTGCTATTAATAGCCTGGAAAGCTCCATGGGTATTATCCCCTTCTCAGGCTATAAACATCGGCCCCCAGCCATCGACTTTACCTTTTACTGGTTAGGAAAATTTACTCTGGAGCCCACATTTTTTTCTGAAAAATAATCCTTAAATCCATGTGCAGTAAGCTGCACTCGCACTGTACTAATTGCATGTCACTGACATCTACACATCTATCCTGTCGGGTCACGTTGTGATTTTACTGTACGTGGCAGATGAAATGTCGGACGCACTACTCTCGCATGGTCCGAGTGCCGGCCATTTATTTTCTCACCCCCACTGACTTACATTGGGGAGTCTCGCCTGATATACGCGGCTCCCTGCTGCTCTCCCCGCGCTCACACGCTGCGCCGCTCTCTCCCCCCGCGCTCTCACGCTGCGCCGCTCTCTGCACTCACGTTGCGCCGCTCGCTCCCCCGCTGGGCTGCTCTCTCCCGCGCACTCTCACGCTGCGCCGCTCTCCCCCGCTGCGCCGCTCTACCCCACTGCGCCGCTCTCTCCCCGCGCTCTCACGCTGCGTCGCTCTCTCCCCCGCGCTCTCACGCTGCGCCGCTCTCTCCCCCGCGCTCTCACGCTGCGCCGCTCTCTCCCCCGCGCTCTCACGCTGCGCCGCTCTCTCACACGCCGCTCTCCCCCGCCACTCTCTCCCCCGCGCTCACACGCCGCTCTCCCCCGCCACTCTCTCCCCCGCGCTCTCACACGCCGCTCTCCCCCGCGCTCTCACACGCCGCTCTCTCCCCCGCGCTCTCACACGCCGCTCTCTCCCCCGGGCTCCCCCCCCCCCCGCGCTCACACGCCGCTCTCTCCCCCGCGCTCTCTCCCCCCCGTGCTCTCACACGCCGCTCTCTCCCCCGCGCTCTCACGCCGCTCTCTCCCCCGCGCTCTCTCTCACACGCCGCTCTCTCCCCCGCGCTCTCACACACCGCTCTCTCCCCCGCGCTCTCTCTCCCCTGCGCTCACACGCCGCTCTCTCCCGCGCTCTCTCCCCCGCGCTCACACGCGGCTCTCTCCCCCGCGCTCTCTCTCCCGCGCTCACACGCCGCTCTCTCCCCTGCGCTCACACGCCGCTCTCACACGCCGCTCTCCCCTGCGCTCTCTCTCTCCCCCGCGCTCTCTCTCTCCCCCGCGCTCTCTCTCTCCCCCGCGCTCTCTCTCTCCCCCGCGCTCTCTCTCTCCCCCGCGCTCTCTCTCTCCCCCGCGCTCTCTCTCTCCCCCGCGCTCTCTCTCCCCTGCGCTCTCTCCCCTGCGCTCACACGCTGCTCTCTCCCCTGCGCTCTCTCCCCTGCGCTCTCACACGCCGCTCTCCCCCGCGCTCTCTCACACGCCGCTCTCTCCCCTGCGCGCTCTCTCCCCTGCGCGCTCTCTCCCCTGCGCTCTCTCTCCCCTGCGCTCTCTCTCTCCTACGCGCTCTCTCTCCCCTGCGCGCTCTCTCTCCCCTGCGCGCTCACACGCCGCGCTCTCACATGCCGCGCTCTCTCCCCCGCGCTCTCTCATACGCCGCGCTCTCTCTCCCCCGCGCTCTCTCTCCCCCGCTCTCTCTCCTGCTCTCTCTCCCCCGCGCTCTCTCCCCCCCGCGCTCTCTCCCCCCCGCGCTCTCTCTCCCCCGCGCTCTCTCTCCCCCGCGCTCTCTCTCCCCCGCGCTCTCTCTCCCCCGCGCTCTCTCTCCCCCGCGCTCTCTCTCCCCCGCGCTCTCTCCCCCACGCTCTCTCCCCCACGCTCTCTCCCCCCCGCGCTCTCTCCTGCTCTCTCTCCCCCGCGCTCTCTCTTTCCCCCTCTCTCTCCCCCGCGCGCTCTCTCCCCCTCTCTCCCCCGCTCTCTCTCTGCTCTCTCTCCCCCGCGCTCTCTCCCCCGCTCTCTCTCTGCTCTCTCTCCCCCTCTCTCTCCCCCGCGCTCTCTCCTGCTCTCTCTACCCCGCTCTCCCTCTCCCCCGCTCTCTCCCCCGCTCTCTCTCTCCCCCGCTCTCTCTCTCCCCCGCTCTCTCTCTGCTCTCTCTCCCCCGCGCTCTCTCTCTGCTCTCTCTCCCCCGCGCTCTCTCTCCCCCCGCTCTCTCTCTGCTCTCTCTCCCCCGCGCTCTCTCTCCCCCCGCTCTCTCTCCCCCGCTCTCTCTCTGCTCTCTCTCCCCCGCTCTCTCCTGCTCTCTCTCTCTCTCTCCCCCGCTCTCTCTCCCCCGCGCTCTCTCCCCCGCGCTCTCTCCCCCGCTCTCTCCTGCTCTCTCTCTCTCTCCCCCCGCTCTCTCTCTCCCCCCGCTCTCTCTCTCCCCCCGCTCTCTCTCTCCCCCCGCTCTCTCCCCCGCGCTCTCTCTCCCCCGCGCTCTCTCTCCCTCTCTCTCTCCCCCGCTCTCTCTCCCCCGCTCTCTCTCTCCCTCTCTCCCCCCCGCTCTCTCCCCCCGCTCTCTCTCCCCCCGCTCTCTCTGCTCTCTCTCCCCCGCGCTCTCTCTCCCCCGCGCTCTCTCTCCCCCCGCTCTCTCTCCCCCCGCTCTCTCCCCCCGCTCTCTCTCCCCCCGCTCTCTCTCCCTCTCTCTCTCCCCCCGCTCTCTCTCCCTCTCTCTCCCCCCGCTCTCTCTCCCTCTCTCTCTCCCCCCGCTCTCTCTCCCTCTCTCTCCTGCTCTCTCCCCCCGCTCTCTCTCCTGCTCTCTCTCCCCCCGCTCTCTCTCTCCCCTCTCTCTCTCTCCCTCTCTCTCTCTCCCTCTCTCTCCTGCTCTCTCTCCCCCCGCTCTCTCTCTGCTCTCTCTCCCCCCGCTCTCTCTCTCCCTCTCTCTCTCCCCCGCTCTCTCTCTCTCTCTCCCCCGCTCTCTCTCTCCCTCTCTCTCCTGCTCTCTCTCCCCCCGCTCTCTCTCCCTCTCTCTCTCCCCCGCTCTCTCTCCCTCTCTCTCTCCCTCTCCGCTCTCTCTCTGCTCTCTCTCCCCCGCTCTCTCCCCCGCGCTCTCTCTCCCTCTCTCTCTCCCCCGCGCTCTCTCCCTCTCTCTCTCCCCCCGCTCTCTCTCTCTCCCTCGCTCTCTCTCCCTCTCCGCTCTCTCTCTGCTCTCTCTCCCCCGCGCTCTCTCTCCCCCCGCTCTCTCTCCCTCTCTCTCTCCCTCTCCGCTCTCTCTCTGCTCTCTCCCCCGCTCTCTCTCCCTCTCTCCGCTCTCTCTCTGCTCTCTCTCCCCCGCTCCCTCTCCCTCTCTCCGCTCTCTCTCTGCTCTCTCTCCCCCGCTCTCTCTCCCTCTCCCTCTCTCCGCTCTCTCTCTGCTCTCTCCCCCGCTCTCTCTCTGCTCTCTCCCCCACGCTCTCTCTCCCCCCCGCTCTCTCTCTGCTCTCTCCCCCACGCTCTCTCTCCCCCCCGCTCTCTCTCTGCTCTCTCCCCCACGCTCTCTCTCCCCCCCGCTCTCTCTCTGCTCTCTCCCCCCCGCTCTCCTGCTCTCTCTCTGCTCTCTCTCCCCCGCTCTCTCCCCCGCTCTCTCTCTCTGCTCTCTCTCTGCTCTCTCTCCCTCTCTCTCTCTCTCTCTCTCCCCCGCGCTCTCTCTGCTCTCTCTCTCTCTCTCCCCCGCGCTCTCTCTCCCCCGCTCTCTCCCCCCGCTCTCTCTCTCTGCTCTCTCTCTGCTCTCTCTCCCCCGCTCTCTCTCCCCCGCTCTCTCTCCCCCGCTCTCTCTCTGCTCTCTCTCCCTCGCGCTCTCTCTGCTCTCTCTCTCTCTCTCTCCCCCCCGCTCTCTCTCTCTGCTCTCTCTCCTGCTCTCTCCCCCGCTCTCTCTCCCCCGCTCTCTCTCCCCCGCTCTCTCTCCCCCGCTCTCTCTCTGCTCTCTCTCCCTCGCGCTCTCTCTGCTCTCTCTCTCTCTCTCTCCCCCGCGCTCTCTCCCCCCGCTCTCTCTCTCTGCTCTCTCTCTGCGCTCTCTCCCCCGCTCTCTCCTGCTCTCTCTGCTCTCTCTCCCCCGCGCTCTCTCTCCTGCTCTCTCTCTGCGCTCTCTCCCCCGCTCTCTCCTGCTCTCTCTGCTCTCTCTCCCCCGCGCTCTCTCTCCTGCTCTCTCTCTGCGCTCTCTCCCCCGCTCTCTCCTGCTCTCTCTGCTCTCTCTCCCCCGCGCTCTCTCTCTGCTCTCTCTTCCAGCAGGATGTATGTTTTCTCTTCCTCCTTCATGGAGCGGACATCGGGGGAGAGATGTGAGAGTCTCCTGAGGTGAGTGTCCCTCACTGCTGAGCACTCGGTGCAGTGTGTCAGGCTCAGTGAGCGCCGCGCTTGTTCTCCGGTCTCTGCCTCTTCCGTCCCGGCCTCGGTGCTGAGAGGACGGCGCCATTGGTGTGGCAGTGCCGCCCGTCACTATTGGAGGAGCTGCAGCCAATCACCGGCCGCCTCTCTCTGCTGCTGGCCGCGGCGGCTGTTTGGCTTCTTGCAGGACGAGCACCTTCTCCTCAGACCGGAGGCCGCGCTGCGAGCACCGGACACCATGGCTGCTCCCCGGGAGTGAGGCTGCGAGCGGGAGAGGTACTGAGCCCCCACCATGGCTGAGCCCCCCACCATGGCTGAGCCCCCCACCATGGCTGAGCCCCCCCACCATGGCTGAGCCCCCCCACCATGGCTGAGCCCCCCACCATGGCTGAGCCCCCCACCATGACTGAGCCCCCTAATCATGGCTGAGCCCCCCACCATGACTGAGCCCCCTAATCATGGCTGAGCCCCCCACCATGGCTGAGCCCCCCACCATGACTGAGCCCCCCACCATGACTGAGCCCCCCACCATGACTGAGCCCCCTAATCATGGCTGAGCCCCCCACCATGACTGAGCCCCCTAATCATGGCTGAGCCCCCCACCATGACTGAGCCCCCTAATCATGGCTGAGCCCCCCACCATGACTGAGCCCCCCACCATGGCTGAGCCCCCTAATCATGGCTGAGCCCCCCACCATGACTGAGCCCCCCACCATGACTGAGCCCCCCACCATGGCTGAGCCCCCCACCATGACTGAGCCCCCTAATCATGGCTGAGCCCCCCACCATGACTGAGCCCCCTAATCATGGCTGAGCCCCCCCACCATAACTGAGCCCCCTAATCATGGCTGAGCCCCCCCACCATGGCTGAGCCCCCTAATCATGGCTGAGCCCCCCCACCATGGCTGAGCCCCCCACCATGGCTGAGCCCCCCACCATGGCTGAACCCCCACCATGGCTGAGCCCCCCACCATGACTGAGCCCCCTAATCATGGCTGAGCCCCCCCACCATGGCTGAGCCCCCCACCATGGCTGAGCCCCCCACCATGACTGAGCCCCCTAATCATGGCTGAGCCCCCCACCATGGCTGAGCCCCCCACCATGACTGAGCCCCCTAATCATGGCTGAGCCCCCCCACCATGGCTGAGCCCCCCCACCATGGCTGAGCCCCCACCATGGCTGAGCCCCCCCACCATGGCTGAGCCCCCCCACCATGACTGAGCCCCCCACCATGACTGAGCCCCCCACCATGACTGAGCCCCCCACCATGACTGAGCCCCCCACCATGGCTGCTCCCCGGGAGTGAGGCTGCGAGCGGGAGAGGTACTGAGCCCCCACCATGGCTGAGCCCCCCACCATGGCTGAGCCCCCTAATCATGGCTGAGCCCCCCACCATGACTGAGCCCCCTAATCATGGCTGAGCCCCCCACCATGACTGAGCCCCCCACCATGGCTGCTCCCCGGGAGTGAGGCTGCGAGCGGGAGAGGTACTGAGCCCCCACCATGGCTGAGCCCCCCACCATGACTGAGCCCCCTAATCATGGCTGAGCCCCCCACCATGGCTGAGCCCCCCACCATGGCTGAGCCCCCCACCATGACTGAGCCCCCTAATCATGGCTGAGCCCCCCACCATGACTGAGCCCCCTAATCATGGCTGAGCCCCCCACCATGACTGAGCCCCCCACCATGACTGAGCCCCCTAATCATGGCTGAGCCCCCTAATCATGGCTGAGCCCCCCACCATGACTGAGCCCCCCACCATGACTGAGCCCCCTAATCATGGCTGAGCCCCCCACCATGACTGAGCCCCCTAATCATGGCTGAGCCCCCCACCATGACTGAGCCCCCCACCATGGCTGAGCCCCCCACCATGACTGAGCCCCCTAATCATGGCTGAGCCCCCCCACCATGGCTGAGCCCCCTAATCATGGCTGAGCCCCCCCACCATGGCTGAGCCCCCCACCATGGCTGAGCTCCCCACCATGGCTGAGCCCCCCACCATGGCTGAACCCCCACCATGGCTGAGCCCCCCACCATGACTGAGCCCCCTAATCATGGCTGAGCCCCCCCACCATGGCTGAGCCCCCCACCATGACTGAGCCCCCTAATCATGGCTGAGCCCCCCCACCATGGCTGAGCCCCCCCACCATGGCTGAGCCCCCCACCATGACTGAGCCCCCTAATCATGGCTGAGCCCCCACCATGGCTGAGCCCCCCACCATGGCTGAGCCCCCTAATCATGGCTGAGCCCCCCCACCATGGCTGAGCCCCCCCACCATGGCTGAGCCCCCCCACCATGACTGAGCCCCCCACCATGACTGAGCCCCCCACCATGACTGAGCCCCCCACCATGACTGCTCCCCGGGAGTGAGGCTGCGAGCGGGAGAGGTACTGAGCCCCCACCATGGCTGAGCCCCCCACCATGGCTGAGCCCCCCACCATGGCTGAGCCCCCCACCATGGCTGAGCCCCCCACCATGGCTGAGCCCCCTAATCATGGCTGAGCCCCCCACCATGGCTGAGCCCCCTAATCATGGCTGAGCCCCCCCACCATGGCTGAGCCCCCCACCATGACTGAGCCCCCTAATCATGGCTGAGCCCCCCCACCATGGCTGAGCCCCCCACCATGACTGAGCCCCCTAATCATGGCTGAGCCCCCCCACCATGGCTGAGCCCCCCCACCATGGCTGAGCCCCCCCACCATGGCTGAGCCCCCCACCATGGCTGAGCCCCCTAATCATGGCTGAGCCCCCCACCATGGCTGAGCCCCCCACCATGGCTGAGCCCCCCAATCATGGCTGAGCCCCCTAATCATGGCTGAGCCCCCCCACCATGGCTGAGCCCCCCGCCATGGCTGAGCCCCCCCGCCATGGCTGAGCCCCCCACCATGACTGAGCCCCCCACCATGACTGAGCCCCCCACCATGACTGAGCCCCCCACCATGGCTGCTCCCCGGGAGTGAGGCTGCGAGCGGGAGAGGTACTGAGCCCCCACCATGGCTGAGCCCCCCACCATGGCTGAGCCCCCACCATGGCTGAGCCCCCCACCATGGCTGAGCCCCCCACCATGGCTGAGCCCCCCACCATGACTGAGCCCCCTAATCATGGCTGAGCCCCCCCACCATGGCTGAGCCCCCCACCATGGCTGAGCCCCCCACCATGGCTGAGCCCCCTAATCATGGCTGAGCCCCCCCACCATGGCTGAGCCCCCCACCATGACTGAGCCCCCTAATCATGGCTGAGCCCCCCCACCATGGCTGAGCCCCCCCACCATGGCTGAGCCCCCCCACCATGGCTGAGCCCCCCACCATGGCTGAGCCCCCTAATCATGGCTGAGCCCCCCACCATGGCTGAGCCCCCCACCATGGCTGAGCCCCCTAATCATGGCTGAGCCCCCCCGCCATGGCTGAGCCCCCCCACCATGGCTGAGCCCCCCCGCCATGGCTGAGCCCCCCACCATGACTGAGCCCCCCACCATGACTGAGCCCCCCACCATGACTGAGCCCGCCACCATGGCTGCTCCCCGGGAGTGAGGCTGCGAGCGGGAGAGGTACTGAGCCCCCACCATGGCTGAGCCCCCCACCATGGCTGAGCCCCCCACCATGGCTGAGCCCCCCACCATGGCTGAACCCCCACCATGGCTGAGCCCCCCACCATGGCTGAGCCCCCCACCATGGCTGAGCCCCCCACCATGACTGAGCCCCCTAATCATGGCTGAGCCCCCCCACCATGGCTGAGCCCCCCACCATGACTGAGCCCCCTAATCATGGCTGAGCCCCCCCCACCATGGCTGAGCCCCCCACCATGACTGAGCCCCCTAATCATGGCTGAGCCCCCCCACCATGGCTGAGCCCCCACCATGGCTGAGCCCCCCCACCATGGCTGAGCCCCCCCACCATGACTGAGCCCCCCACCATGACTGAGCCCCCCACCATGACTGAGCCCCCCACCATGGCTGCTCCCCGGGAGTGAGGCTGCGAGCGGGAGAGGTACTGAGCCCCCACCATGGCTGAGCCCCCCACCATGGCTGAGCCCCCCACCATGACTGAGCCCCCTAATCATGGCTGAGCCCCCCACCATGACTGAGCCCCCTAATCATGGCTGAGCCCCCCACCATGGCTGAGCCCCCCACCATGGCTGAGCCCCCCACCATGACTGAGCCCCCCACCATGGCTGCTCCCCGGGAGTGAGGCTGCGAGCGGGAGAGGTACTGAGCCCCCACCATGGCTGAGCCCCCCACCATGGCTGAGCCCCCCACCATGACTGAGCCCCCTAATCATGGCTGAGCCCCCTAATCATGGCTGAGCCCCCCACCATGACTGAGCCCCCCACCATGGCTGAGCCCCCCACCATGACTGAGCCCCCTAATCATGGCTGAGCCCCCCACCATGACTGAGCCCCCTAATCATGGCTGAGCCCCCCACCATGACTGAGCCCCCCACCATGGCTGAGCCCCCCACCATGACTGAGCCCCCTAATCATGGCTGAGCCCCCCCACCATGGCTGAGCCCCCTAATCATGGCTGAGCCCCCCCACCATGGCTGAGCCCCCCCACCATGGCTGAGCCCCCCCACCATGGCTGAGGCCCCCACCATGGCTGAGCCCCCCACCATGGCTGAGCCCCCCACCATGACTGAGCCCCCTAATCATGGCTGAGCCCCCTAATCATGACTGAGCCCCCTAATCATGGCTGAGCCCCCCCACCATGGCTGAGCCCCCCACCATGGCTGAGCCCCCCACCATGACTGAGCCCCCTAATCATGGCTGAGCCCCCCCACCATGGCTGAGCCCCCCACCATGGCTGAGCCCCCTAATCATGGCTGAGCCCCCCCACCATGGCTGAGCCCCCCCACCATGACTGAGCCCCCCACCATGACTGAGCCCCCCACCATGACTGAGCCCCCCACCATGGCTGCTCCCCGGGAGTGAGGCTGCGAGCGGGAGAGGTACTGAGCCCCCACCATGGCTGAGCCCCCCACCATGGCTGAGCCCCCCACCATGGCTGAGCCCCCCACCATGGCTGAGCCCCCTAATCATGGCTGAGCCCCCCCACCATGGCTGAGCCCCCCACCATGGCTGAGCCCCCCACCATGACTGAGCCCCCTAATCATGGCTGAGCCCCCCCACCATGGCTGAGCCCCCCACCATGGCTGAGCCCCCCACCATGACTGAGCCCCCTAATCATGGCTGAGCCCCCCCACCATGGCTGAGCCCCCCCACCATGGCTGAGCCCCCCCACCATGGCTGAGCCCCCCACCATGGCTGAGCCCCCCACCATGGCTGAGCCCCCTAATCATGGCTGAGCCCCCCACCATGGCTGAGCCCCCCAATCATGGCTGAGCCCCCCAATCATGGCTGAGCCCCCCCACCATGGCTGAGCCCCCCCACCATGGCTGAGCCCCCCCACCATGGCTGAGCCCCCCCGCCATGGCTGAGCCCCCCACCATGACTGAGCCCCCCACCATGACTGAGCCCCCCACCATGACTGAGCCCCCCCACCATGGCTGCTCCCCGGGAGTGAGGCTGCGAGCGGGAGAGGTACTGAGCCCCCACCATGGCTGAGCCCCCCACCATGGCTGAGCCCCCCACCATGGCTGAGCCCCCCACCATGGCTGAGCCCCCCACCATGGCTGAGCCCCCCACCATGGCTGAGCCCCCCACCATGACTGAGCCCCCCGCCATGGCTGAGCCCCCCAATCATGGCTGAGCCCCCTGCCATGGCTGAGCCCCCCACCATGACTGAGCCCCCTAATCATGGCTGAGCCCCCCACCATGGCTGAGCCCCCCACCATGGCTGAGCCCCCTAATCATGGCTGAGCCCCCTAATCATGGCTGAGCCCCCTAATCATGGCTGAGCCCCCTAATCATGGCTGAGCCCCCTAATCATGGCTGAGCCCCCCACCATGGCTGAGCCCCCCACCATGACTGAGCCCCCCACCATGACTGAGCCCCCTAATCATGGCTGAGCCCCCTAATCATGGCTGAGCCCCCCACCATGGCTGAGCCCCCTAATCATGGCTGAGCCCCCACCATAACTGAGCCCCCTAATCATGGCTGAGCCCCCCACCATGACTAAGCCCCCCACCATGACTGAGCCCCCTAATCATGGCTGAGCCCCCACCATGGCTGCTCCCCAGGAGTGAGGCTGCGAGCGGGAGAGGTACTGAGCCCCCACCATGGCTGAGCCCCCCACCATGGCTGAGCCCCCCACCATGACTGAGCCCCCCACCATGACTGAGCCCCCCACCATGGCTGAGCCCCCCCCACCATGGCTGAGCCCCCCCCACCATGGCTGAGCCCCCCACCATGGCTGAGCCCCCCACCATGGCTGAACCCCCCCACCATGGCTGAGCCCCCCCACCATGGCTGAGCCCCCCACCATGGCTGAGCCCCCCCACCATGGCTGAGCCCCCCCACCATGGCTGAGCCCCCCCACCATGACTGAGCCCCCCACCATGACTGAGCCCCCCACCATGACTGAGCCCCCCACCATGGCTGAGCCCCCACCATGACTGAGCCCCCCACCATGACTGAGCCCCCTAATCATGGCTGAGCCCCCTAATCATGGCTGAGCCCCCTAATCATGACTGAGCCCCCTAATCATGGCCGATAACAGGGAGTAATAGATTGTAGTCTCCTGTCCTACAGTCTCCTCCCCCAGTAATGGCTGATAACAGGGAGTAATAGATTGTAGTCTCCTGTCCTACAGTCTCCTCCCCAGTAATGGCTGATAACGGGGAGTAATAGATTGTAGTCTCCTGCCCTACAGTCTCCTCCCCCAGTAATGGCTGATAACGGGGAGTAATAGATTGTAGGTCTTTTTTATTATTATAAAATCCTTCACGACGTTACAAAATAGAACACCACAGAACAAACATAGAACAAAAACTCCAATCAGAAACAATATGACAAAATCAGACACAAACACAAAGAAATAAACAAGAAATGGAAACAATAAGGGAAATTCTCGACCTACAAAACGGGAAAAGAAAATTAAATTAAAGAAACAAGAAATTAAAAACTAAAAAAAAAAAACACGAAAAAGGAACAAAATTACAATAATTACACCAGCACCCCCTTAAAATAATAAATAAATAAAATCATGTAAAACCCCCGACCCAGCTCCATTCACACTATTATATACAACCCTGAACTACATTTACACCGTCCTATATACAATACTATATACACTATATACAATATAAACATATGACACCAGTCCGAATATTGTACAAGACACACCTAATACCCTCTGGTCCCACTGCCTTACCTCACAGCCTCCCCCTTACACCGCCACATTCACACTTACGACAAACCTAATTACAAACATAGTATACAAAATTAACAATATTTATATATTTTTTCCTTTTTTTTCCTTTTATTTATTTATTTTTTTTTATTTTTTCCTTTTTTTGGGATTTTTTTTTTTTTTTTTTTTTTTGACACTATATATAAAACACACATCTACTCTAACTATCCCACCACCCCTGATCCAGCTCTGGCCACAAAGTTCAGGATTTCTCCGAGCTAGGATCAGGCCCCAAAGTTTTTCCCCAGGCGGGGCCTGGACCAGGCCAGATCAGTCTCTTATCACCGCTGTTGAAAACCCCCCATCCCCCCAATCCCCCCACCCAACCTAACTAAGACCCTCTATTATACACAATATATACAATACATACATTACGCTATATACAATATATACATAAACCAACGTTACAGAACATAACCTACGTACTCACCACTTAAGGCTCAAGTTCGATGCTTGCAAACCTTCTATTCAGGAGACTGAAATTCAAAACAAAACTCTAGAGTGAAAAGGCATCAGCCCACCACCAGGATATAGGAGTACTAATGGACTAAGGCACCCCGAAGGAGAAACCCCTCCAGAGATGGGCCGCCCTCCGGGCACCCAGTCTTTCATACTCCAGAGAACGGACCTTCACCAGGGCACCTAGGATGCTGCTATAAACTTCGTCTACACGGAGGATTTTACTCTGCGTCGAAACTAAAACTCGTGCGTTCCACGTGAAGTACCTGACCACTGCGCTGACTATAAATAAAGTGACTCTGTCCCTTCTCCCGAGGTCTCCGAACGCTCCATAGGCCCACTCGGCATAGGACAGAGTAGCCAGCCGCGGCCAACCAATGGAAGCTCCCACCCTGTTGTACACCTCTGTATTAAAGGGACAATGAAGCAGGAAGTGCTCCATGCTTTCCAGCATGTTAGCACAAGCCTCACGGGGGCAATTCCTGTCCTCGGAGCTCCTGTACTTCAGATTGTCCCTCACATACAACTTACCTTGGAAGCAGCGCCAAGTCAAGTCCCAGTACTTCTTGGGGATCCTATTAGAATTTAACAAACTCAACCCAACCTCTAGATCCCGACTTGGGCAGTCCTTGAGGACCAATGGACTCTGAAAATGCGAAAGCAAGACCCGCATGTCGAGGAGTTTCCTCGGGAGGGACCTCACCTCCCACATTCCCAGACCCCACCGGCGCATCATCTTCAGAACCGGGGTAACATAAGCCGGGAGATGCCCATGCGGTGTGCGAAGATCCTTCAATCTTCCCCCTGTCTCCCATTCCTGGAAGAAAGGCTGAAACCATCCCTTGCAGGAGAATACCCACGGAGGAGCCCTCTCTTTCCAGAGGTTTGCCACGTTGACCTTCAAAAAGGTGTTCACTAGGAACACCACGGGGTTCACCATATTCAACCCCCCTAGTCTCCTCGTGCGGTAAGTGACCTCCCGCTTGACTAGGTTCAGTCTATTCCCCCATAACATCTGAAAGAACAGACTGTAGACCCGAGTCCAGAGAGGCTCTGGCAAGACACAGACGCTGCCCAGGTAGAGTAGTAAGGGGAGCAGGAAAGCTTTGCACAGGCCAACCCTTTCCCTCAGGGTCAAAGACCAACCCTTCCATTGGTCCACTTTTTGAGCGACACCTTTGATTCTGCCTTCCCAGTTTTTCGTGGGGTAATCACCCTGACCAAATTCGATGCCTAGGACTTTGGCGTGTTCTTGGGGTTCGGGGAGGGTGTCCGGAAGATCAAACCCGGGATCCCCGCCTCCCAGCCAGAGACTCTCACACTTGTCCTGGTTGACCTTGGACCCGGAAGCCTCCGAGTAGCTCTCCACTTCTGACATCACCACCATCGCCTCCTCTCGCGAAGAAACAAAAACGGTGACATCGTCCGCGTAGGCCACTACCCTCAGGATAGCCTCTGGCGCCACCCCGCCCATCCCCACCCCCGCCAACGGTCCACACTCGATCCTTCTGAGGAAGGGATCGATCGCAAACGCGTACAGCAATGGGCTAAGAGGGCAGCCCTGACGGACACCAGATCCTACCCCGAAAGGTTGTCCAATCCACCCATTTACCAGAGGGAAAGTCTCAGCCCCAGCGTATAAGGTCTTAAGCCAGTCCACAAACCCCCCAGGCAGACCGTACCTCAAAAGAGTGGACCAGAGGTACTCGTGGTCAACCCGGTCAAAAGCCTTTGCCTGATCCAGGGTCAGCAGGAACCCCTTCCAAAGGCCCGCCCTGCCTTGCTCCACGGCCTCTCGGACACCCAGAACAGCACTGAAAGTGCTACGGCCAGGAACGCAACAGTTCTGAGCCTCTGAAAGCAGCCGCGGCGCAAACTTCACCAGCCTGTTGAAAAGTATCTTAGCCAAAACCTTCCTGTCCACATTGAGAAGTGCTATGGGACGCCAATTCTCAATGCGTGACGGATCCTTACCCTTTGACAAAATGATCAAAGCTGACCTCCTTAATGATCTCGGCAGGGTGCCCGAGGAGAGACACTCATTAAACACCTGAGTCAAGAGGGGAACCAAGGAGTCCCTAAAGGTCCTAAAGAACTCGGATGTTAAGCCATCCGGACCTGGTGATTTTTTGGGCCTGAGCCCATCGATCGCCAGTCTCACTTCCTCTTCTTTGATCGCTTCTGCCAAAACGTCCAGCGAGAGGTCAGCCCCTGGCTCCGGAACAGCTTCAGCCAGGAAAGCCGACATCCTGTCACGATCCAGTTCCCTCCTTCCCAAGAGGTGTGAGTAGTATGAACTGACGACCTCCAAGATCCCTGATCTGGACCTCTTCAAGGATCCCGTACTGTCCATCAGCCCCGTCACTATCTTACTATTCACTGACATCTTGCAGCTTCTGTAAGGGTCGGGCGAGTAGTACTTCCCGTAGTCCCTCTCAAAAACCAAAGATGCGTGCCTATCGTACTGACACCTCTTCAGCAAGGACTTCACACCGGAGATCTCCTCGCGGCTACCTCCAGTCGAGACAAGATGCTCGAGTCTCCTCCTCAGGCTCTGATACAGGCGATCCCTGTTCAGGCTTCTGAGGTTCGAGAGTTGCCGGAAGAATTTCGCCACCCGATGTTTGAACATCTCCCACCACTCTGACTTAGTGTTACTTAGGCCCAGCAGCGGTACCTGGCTCTGAAGAAAATCCTCAAAAGACCGTCTCACAGCTTCTTCCTCAAGGAGTGATGAATTCAGCTTCCAATAACCTCTTCCCATCCTAGGAGTCTCTGTAACGTTCAGAGAAAACATAATCAAACAGTGGTCGGAGAACTCCACAACCGACAACGGCGAGGAGACGGCTTCCTCCTTCAAATAAAACCTATCTATCCTAGACCTGCACTGACTACCTCTAAAAAAGGTGAATCCCGTGCTGCCTGTGTTGTGCCGGATGTGGACATCCACTAGGCGTGCCTCACTTACTATCCTGTTTAGCGCGACGCAATCATAAGTCAGCCGGTCCCCAGAACCTCCTCTATCACAGGGTCTCGTGACGTTGTTGAAATCCCCTCCAAAGACCACCTGCCGACTTGAAAATAAGAAAGGTTTGATCTTCAAGAAGAGACATTTGCGGTCCCACTTGGATTGGGGACCGTAGATGTTAATGAGCCGAAGCTCCTGTCCCCCCATGGAGACATCTAGGATCAAGCATCTCCCCATTTCTAATTCAATTAATCGTCTGCATTCAACCGCTGCGGTCTTAAAAAGGACCGCCACTCCGCTATACGGCTCGGCCGCAAGAGACCAGTAGGAGGGCCCATGCCTCCACTCCCTCCTTGCTTTATGCATGGTTGATAGGTCAGTCAACCTGGTCTCCTGCAAAAACAAAATGTCGGCATCAAGTTGGCCGAGAAAATGAAAGGCCGTGTACCTTGCCGCTTCTGACTTTATGCTGGCAACATTAATGGTTGCCAGCGTCAACGGTGTGGGTGCCGCCATCATGATTGATTGGATTAGATAGCCTTTTTCTTCCCACCCCCAACAGCTTCACCCTCTTCCTCAGACAACGATGAGCTTTTAGTGCGCTTAAGACACACAGACTCATCCATTCTCTCCTTACATACACTCTGGCCCTTGTCTGGTGGTCCCGAGGTAGTCCCCCCCCCAGAGGGCCCTTTAATTGCTCCCTGAGAAGAAGACTCAGCGACCCCCTGAGCCCCAACATCCCCGTCCGCTACCTCCGGCTCCGGGCCCCTGTCCTCCCCCTCTGCAGGGGAGTCCTGGAGGGCCCCGAACCGGTTGGAGAGATCCACCAGAGGGGGGGCGGCTGGACCTTCCAATGGCACCTGGATCAGGGCCAGAGAATCAGAGGGGTCGCACTCCAGAGCGGAGGCTCGAGACCCGGACCCACTCCTACCCTTGGTTGTTTTCCGGTTACCCTTTTTCCTTTGTTGTGACCATTCCCCCTCTCCCTCATCCAAACTGTCACCGGATGAGGGTTCCTGGGAGGACATGGCGTCTGCCTGCTCCTCCCTTTCAAGTCTCCTGACTTCCTCACTCAATTCGCTGTCTTTAGGATCCTCAGCTGCAAGTGAAGTACCTGGGTCAGGGTTTAGGGTCATTACTCCCTGCCCCCTGTTCCCATGGCGTTGCTCCTGCCGCCTGATGTTGGATGGCGGCAGCTTGCTCCTCACCGGTTCCCTGCCTCCTCCGCCCCTACTGGTCCCTTCACCGGCAAGATTAGTCCCGGCTTTCGCCTGTCCCGCACTCGCCGCTTTCAGGACTGCATTGGCAAAGGAACGCGGACAGCGACTGAATGGATGACCGAGGTCACCACACAAGTTACACCTAATCCTGCCACAGGTAGCAGCGAGATGGCCAAGGTCCCCACACAGTGCGCACTTCTGGGTGGTACACTGCGCACTGAAGTGTGTGGGGCTGCCGCACCTGTGACAGACCTTAGGCTGCCCCTGGTAGAAAATCAGGATCCGGTCCCTCCCCAAAAATGTAGAGGAAGGTATATGGGTAACAGTGTTTCCTGAAACCTTCAATTTCACCATGAAGGTCCAGGCCCCTGACCAGATACCATGGTCGTCGCGGGTCTTCTCAGGAATGCCGACGATGTCGCCATATCGACCAATCCAGGTGGAGATGTCCATGCAGGAAAGTGACTCGTTACTGGTCAATACGGTCACCTTCCTGACCGAGTTCTGGCGGGATATTGCGACAGGGACGAAACCTTGCCATTCGGGGCGACCCCGAGCCAGCTCATGGCGAGACCAAAAAAGCTCAAGGCCCTCCGGTCTCACGAAGCTGACATCGAAGTAGGAGGTCCCATAGGGATGGATCAAGGCAAAGATGTCGTATGCCGCGAAGCCCATCCCCAGCAGGAGCTCAGCAACCTTTGACCGATCAGGACAGGCATCCTTGCTTACCCACTGGAGACGGGCCACGTTCCTACGGTTACTCCTCTGCCCCGGTGTCGGCAGAGACCAGACAGTCTCTGCCCCTCTATCTCGGAAGGCGGAAAGACCGTGTCTCTCTATCCAGAAAGACAGATCAACCTCCCTCCCCTCTACATTGATGGAACTCTCCCCTTTCTTCAGGGCGTCCAGGAAGCGCTGCTGCAAGTCACCGTCCTCGGGGCCACCAGACAAGGGCGCACTACTACCCCCAGCAGTGACAGCCCCCGAATAGCTAGGGGCTGAAGCCCTCGCCACCGCTGGGGGGGCAGTGGGACCACTACCTACTTCCCCTCCACCAACACCAGTGCTGCTCTCCTCATTCACTCCACCAATACTCCCATCATTTGCGGCACCACAACGCCCATCATTCACTCCACCACTATTCCCACCATTCACTCCAGCAGTACTCACATCATTCACTCCACCAATACTCCCAACGTTTGCGGCACCACAACTCCCATTATTCACTCCACTACTACTCCCATCATTCACCCCATTACCACTGTTCTCTGCACCTTCCACAGTCACCTCCATTCCCTCCTCCCTTGTGTCTGCAGTCTCTGCACTCACACCTGCTGGGTCGGGGGAGCGGTGCAGCACCACACCCGTTTTAATTAGCTCAGTGCTGACATTGTGCAGTTCTTTTGGAGCACTGTGCCCCTTATTGTTCTGGGCTGCCTGCCCTGTAGCCACAGACTTCGGGGTGCTAGTATCACATTTTGGGGCATGCTGTCCTTTTGGGGCATGCTGTCCCCCCGTCACAGCAGAGCGCACAGTGTTCCTTGCTGATGATGTTCCCTGCTTTTGCTGTGTATTTTTTTTTTTTTTTTCCCGTGGCTCTGTCTCAGCTGCGCGCCTCCTCTCCTCTGTTGAGGCGCACTGCGCCCCTCTCACAACAGTGCGCCCCCCTTTCGCCGCACCATGCTCCTCGGCCCTGCCCCCCACAGCCCCGGCGTCGGCCGGCGCAGCTGCAGTGAGCAGGGATGTAGTCTGCCCACACCGTCCCCCTTTCGCAACGGCGTGGACATCCCCCCCGCTCTCCTCGGCCCCGGTGATAACTGGCTTAGCCGCAGCAGGCAGGGAGGGAAACTCCACGGGGTCCCCTATGTCCGGCGCCGTGAGTACCTCCACAGCCTCACCCCCTGCACTGTTCCCCGCACAGACGGCAGCATTGCCGGACGTCCTCCTCCTCTCCCCACCTTGCCTATGCCCCGGACCCACTGCAGAGCCCGTGCTTTTAGGTTTGGTGGGGTTTACACAGGAGGTGGTAGGTGTAACATCAGACATTGGTACATATTTGTAACTCACCACCTCCTGTGTCATCTTTTTTTTCTTCCTCCTCTTTTTGGTCTCCTCCGCTGGCTCGTCCTCCCCGAAGGAGAATGTGGTCAGGTCCACAGGAGACTCCAGCTCTCTGATCTCCCTCAACAGACCGCACTCCTCCTCTTCCTCCGCTGACACTCCAGCATGGGTTGTCGGAGTCCTCTGCCGTGCCGGGAGGCCGCTTCCTTGCTGGCTCTGCGACTCTTTCTCCCGGCTTGTTCCAGCACGAGAGACTCCAGCCACGACTTCATCGTCCTCCTCCTCCTCGCTTAGGACGCCGGCTGGCAGTTCTCCCGAGGTATTTAACCCCTTCATTTCAGAGAACCGCCGCTGGTTCTTAAACCTCTCCAGGAAGGGACCTGTGCTTTTCTCAATCCCCTCCCGGAGGAGCACTAACCGGACCACCTCATCTCTGAGGGCTTTAAACCTCTGGGAGGTCGCGGGTCTTTCCTTGTTAGAGGCACGGGTGTTCAGGATCCGTGCCTCCCGCAGCTGCTCCTTCAGCCCGGTCAGTGCTTTGCCGGCGTCCTCGTACTCTCGCAACATGGCGACCACTCGGGAGGAGAAGGAGCTCGTGGACTCGCTGGAGGTCATCTCGCCCCATGATGTTGCTGGGCTCTTCTTCCTGGGGCCTGGGGTGCCTCTGTCTCCCTCTCTGGGCGGACGATGAGCCGTCTCGGGGTTGGAGTAGGTGGGTACGGTCTTTCTCATCCGACCAGATCTCCTCACGCCCTCCTGGGCCGGTTGCTGCTGCTCTCTGTCCCCCGCCGGCACAGACCGGGGAACAGAAGCCTGGGAAGCCATGCCTGGCTCCCAGGAAGCCTGCCTCTCCCTGGGGAGAAGAGAGGCAGACTCTGGGCCTCCTCCTGGAAGTCCTGGAGCTCACAAGACAGGTGCTGCTCTCAGCAGGGTGTGACTGATTGTGGGCACCTGTCCTACAGTCTCCTCCCCCAGTAATGGCTGATAACGGGGAGTAATAGATTGTAGTCTCCTGTCCTACAGTCTCCTCCCCCAGTAATGGCCGATAACGGGGAGTAATAGATTGTAGTCTCCTGTCCTACAGTCTCCTCCCCAGTAATGGCTGATAACAGGGAGTAATAGATTGTAGTCTCCTGTCCTACAGTCTCCTCTCCAGTAATGGCTGATAACAGGGAGTAATAGATTGTATTCTCCTGTCCTACAGTCTCCTCCACAGTAATGGCTGATAACGGGGAGTAATAGATTGTAGTCTCCTGTCCTACAGTCTCCTCCCCAGTAATGGCTGATAACGGGGAGTAATAGATTGTATTCTCCTGTCCTACAGTCTCCTCCCCAGTAATGGCTGATAACGGGGAGTAATAGATTGTAGTCTCCTGTCCTACAGTCTCCTCCCCAGTAATGGCTGATAACGGGGAGTAATAGATTGTATTCTCCTGTCCTACAGTCTCCTCCCCAGTAATGGCTAATAACGGGGAGTAATAGATTGTATTCTCCTGTCCTACAGTCTCCTCCACAGTAATGGCTGATAACGGGGAGTAATAGATTGTAGTCTCCTGTCCTACAGTCTCCTCCACAGTAATGGCTGATAACGGAGAGTAATAGATTGTAGTCTCCTGTCCTACAGTCTCCTCCACAGTAATGGCTGATAACAGGGAGTAATAGATTGTATTCTCCTGTCCTAC
Organism: Dendrobates tinctorius; assembly: GCF_039654945.1. NCBI lineage: Eukaryota > Metazoa > Chordata > Amphibia > Anura > Dendrobatidae > Dendrobates > Dendrobates tinctorius. Next base: position 1,565,334 of record NW_027361928.1, on the reverse strand, counting down.
AGTCTCCTCCCCCAGTAATGGCTAATAACGGGGAGTAATAGATTGTAGTCTCCTGTCCTACAGTCTCCTCCCCAGTAATGGCTAATAACGGGGAGTAATAGATTGTATTCTCCTGTCCTACAGTCTCCTCCACAGTAATGGCTGATAACGGGGAGTAATAGATTGTAGTCTCCTGTCCTACAGTCTCCTCCACAGTAATGGCTGATAACAGGGAGTAATAGATTGTAGTCTCCTGTCCTACAGTCTCCTCCCCCAGTAATGGCTAATAACGGGGAGTAATAGATTGTAGTCTCCTGTCCTACAGTCTCCTCCCCCAGTAATGGCTGATAACAGGGAGTAATAGATTGTAGTCTCCTGTCCTACAGTCTCCTCCACAGTAATGGCTGATAACGGGGAGTAATAGATTGTAGTCTCCTGTCCTACAGTCTCCTCCACAGTAATGGCTGATAACAGGGAGTAATAGATTGTAGTCTCCTGTCCTCCAGTCTCCTCCCCCAGTAATGGCTAATAACGGGGAGTAATAGATTGTATTCTCCTGTCCTACAGTCTCCTCCACAGTAATGGCTGATAACGGGGAGTAATAGATTGTAGTCTCCTGTCCTACAGTCTCCTCCACAGTAATGGCTGATAACAGGGAGTAATAGATTGTAGTCTCCTGTCCTACAGTCTCCTCCCCCAGTAATGGCTGATAACAGGGAGTAATAGATTGTAGTCTCCTGTCCTACAGTCTCCTCCCCAGTAATGGCCGATAACGGGGAGTAATAGATTGTAGTCTCCTGTCCTACAGTCTCCTCCCCAGTAATGGCCGATAACGGAGAGTAATAGATTGTAGTCTCCTGTCCTACAGTCTCCTCCCCAGTAATGGCTGATAACGGGGAGTAATAGATTGTAGTCTCCTGTCCTACAGTCTCCTCCCCAGTAATGACTGATAACGGGGAGTAATAGATTGTAGTCTCCTGTCCTACAGTCTCCTCCCCCAGTAATGGCTGATAACAGGGAGTAATAGATTGTAGTCTCCTGTCCTACAGTCTCCTCCTCAGTAATGACTGATAACGGGGAGTAATAGATTGTAGTCTCCTGTCCTACAGTCTCCTCCCCCAGTAATGGCTGATAACGGGGAGTAATAGATTGTAGTCTCCTGTCCTACAGTCTCCTCCACAGTAATGGCTGATAACAGGGAGTAATAGATTGTAGTCTCCTGTCCTACAGTCTCCTCCCCAGTAATGACTGATAACGGGGAGTAATAGATTGTAGTCTCCTGTCCTACAGTCTCCTCCACAGTAATGGCTGATAACAGGGAGTAATAGATTGTAGTCTCCTGTCCTACAGTCTCCTCCACAGTAATGGCTGATAACAGGGAGTAATAGATTGTAGTCTCCTGTCCTACAGTCTCCTCCCCCAGTAATGGCTGATAACAGGGAGTAATAGATTGTATTCTCCTGTCCTACAGTCTCCTCCCCCAGTAATGGCTGATAACGGGGAGTAATAGATTGTAGTCTCCTGTCCTACAGTCTCCTCCCCAGTAATGGCTGATAACAGGGAGTAATAGATTGTAGTCTCCTGTCCTACAGTCTCCTCCCCAGTAATGACTGATAACGGGGAGTAATAGATTGTAGTCTCCTGTCCTACAGTCTCCTCCCCAGTAATGGCTGATAACAGGGAGTAATAGATTGTAGTCTCCTGTCCTACAGTCTCCTCCACAGTAATGACTGATAACGGGGAGTAATAGATTGTAGTCTCCTGTCCTACAGTCTCCTCCCCCAGTAATGGCTGATAACAGGGAGTAATAGATTGTAGTCTCCTGTCCTACAGTCTCCTCCACAGTAATGGCTGATAACAGGGAGTAATAGATTGTAGTCTCCTGTCCTACAGTCTCCTCCACAGTAATGGCTGATAACAGGGAGTAATAGATTGTAGTCTCTTGTCCTACAGTCTCCTCCCCCAGTAATGGCTGATAACAGGGAGTAATAGATTGTATTCTCCTGTCCTACAGTCTCCTCCCCCAGTAATGGCTGATAACGGGGAGTAATAGATTGTAGTCTCCTGTCCTACAGTCTCCTCCCCAGTAATGGCCGATAACGGGGAGTAATAGATTGTAGTCTCCTGTCCTACAGTCTCCTCCCCAGTAATGACTGATAACGGGGAGTAATAGATTGTAGTCTCCTGTCCTACAGTCTCCTCCCCCAGTAATGGCTGATAACGGGGAGTAATAGATTGTAGTCTCCTGTCCTACAGTCTCCTCCCCAGTAATGGCTGATAACAGGGAGTAATAGATTGTATTCTCCTGTCCTACAGTCTCCTCCCCCAGTAATGGCTGATAACGGGGAGTAATAGATTGTAGTCTCCTGTCCTACAGTCTCCTCCCCAGTAATGGCCGATAACGGGGAGTAATAGATTGTAGTCTCCTGTCCTACAGTCTCCTCCCCAGTAATGACTGATAACGGGGAGTAATAGATTGTATTCTCCTGTCCTACAGTCTCCTCCCCCAGTAATGGCTGATAACGGGGAGTAATAGATTGTAGTCTCCTGTCCTACAGTCTCCTCCCCAGTAATGGCCGATAACGGGGAGTAATAGATTGTAGTCTCCTGTCCTACAGTCTCCTCCCCAGTAATGGCTGATAACGGGGAGTAATAGATTGTAGTCTCCTGTCCTACAGTCTCCTCCCCAGTAATGACTGATAACGGGGAGTAATAGATTGTAGTCTCCTGTCCTACAGTCTCCTCCACAGTAATGACTGATAACGGGGAGTAATAGATTGTAGTCTCCTGTCCTACAGTCTCCTCCCCCAGTAATGGCTGATAACAGGGAGTAATAGATTGTAGTCTCCTGTCCTACAGTCTCCTCCACAGTAATGACTGATAACGGGGAGTAATAGATTGTAGTCTCCTGTCCTACAGTCTCCTCCACAGTAATGACTGATAACGGGGAGTAATAGATTGTAGTCTCCTGTCCTACAGTCTCCTCCCCAGTAATGACTGATAACGGGGAGTAATAGATTGTAGTCTCCTGTCCTACAGTCTCCTCCCCAGTAATGACTGATAACGGGGAGTAATAGATTGTAGTCTCCTGTCCTACAGTCTCCTCCACAGTAATGACTGATAACGGGGAGTAATAGATTGTAGTCTCCTGTCCTACAGTCTCCTCCCCAGTAATGACTGATAACGGGGAGTAATAGATTGTAGTCTCCTGTCCTACAGTCTCCTCCCCAGTAATGACTGATAACGGGGAGTAATAGATTGTAGTCTCCTGTCCTACAGTCTCCTCCCCAGTAATGGCTGATAACAGGGAGTAATAGATTGTAGTCTCCTGTCCTACAGTCTCCTCCACAGTAATGACTGATAACGGGGAGTAATAGATTGTAGTCTCCTGTCCTACAGTCTCCTCCCCAGTAATGACTGATAACGGGGAGTAATAGATTGTAGTCTCCTGTCCTACAGTCTCCTCCCCAGTAATGGCTGATAACAGGGAGTAATAGATTGTAGTCTCCTGTCCTACAGTCTCCTCCACAGTAATGACTGATAACGGGGAGTAATAGATTGTAGTCTCCTGTCCTACAGTCTCCTCCCCCAGTAATGGCTGATAACAGGGAGTAATAGATTGTAGTCTCCTGTCCTACAGTCTCCTCCACAGTAATGGCTGATAACAGGGAGTAATAGATTGTAGTCTCCTGTCCTACAGTCTCCTCCACAGTAATGGCTGATAACAGGGAGTAATAGATTGTAGTCTCCTGTCCTACAGTCTCCTCCCCCAGTAATGGCTGATAACAGGGAGTAATAGATTGTATTCTCCTGTCCTACAGTCTCCTCCCCCAGTAATGGCTGATAACGGGGAGTAATAGATTGTAGTCTCCTGTCCTACAGTCTCCTCCCCAGTAATGGCTGATAACAGGGAGTAATAGATTGTAGTCTCCTGTCCTACAGTCTCCTCCCCAGTAATGACTGATAACGGGGAGTAATAGATTGTAGTCTCCTGTCCTACAGTCTCCTCCCCAGTAATGACTGATAACAGGGAGTAATAGATTGTAGTCTCCTGTCCTACAGTCTCCTCCCCAGTAATGGCTGATAACAGGGAGTAATAGATTGTAGTCTCCTGTCCTACAGTCTCCTCCACAGTAATGACTGATAACAGGGAGTAATAGATTGTAGTCTCCTGTCCTACAGTCTCCTCCCCAGTAATGACTGATAACGGGGAGTAATAGATTGTAGTCTCCTGTCCTACAGTCTCCTCCCCCAGTAATGGCTGATAACAGGGAGTAATAGATTGTAGTCTCCTGTCCTACAGTCTCCTCCCCCAGTAATGGCTGATAACAGGGAGTAATAGATTGTAGTCTCCTGTCCTACAGTCTCCTCCCCAGTCATGGCTGATAACAGGGAGTAATAGATTGTAGTCTCCTGTCCTACAGTCTCCTCCACAGTAATGACTGATAACGGGGAGTAATAGATTGTAGTCTCCTGTCCTACAGTCTCCTCCCCAGTAATGACTGATAACGGGGAGTAATAGATTGTAGTCTCCTGTCCTACAGTCTCCTCCCCAGTAATGACTGATAACGGGGAGTAATAGATTGTAGTCTCCTGTCCTACAGTCTCCTCCCCCAGTAATGGCTGATAACAGGGAGTAATAGATTGTAGTCTCCTGTCCTACAGTCTCCTCCCCAGTAATGGCTGATAACGGGGAGTAATAGATTGTAGTCTCCTGTCCTACAGTCTCCTCCCCAGTAATGGCTGATAACAGGGAGTAATAGATTGTAGTCTCCTGTCCTACAGTCTCCTCCCCCAGTAATGGCTGATAACAGGGAGTAATAGATTGTAGTCTCCTGTCCTACAGTCTCCTCCCCCAGTAATGGCTGATAACAGGGAGTAATAGATTGTATTCTCCTGTCCTACAGTCTCCTCCCCAGTAATGGCTGATAACAGGGAGTAATAGATTGTAGTCTCCTGTCCTACAGTCTCCTCCCCCAGTAATGGCTGATAACAGGGAGTAATAGATTGTATTCTCCTGTCCTACAGTCTCCTCCCCAGTAATGACTGATAACGGGGAGTAATAGATTGTAGTCTCCTGTCCTACAGTCTCCTCCCCAGTAATGGCTGATAACAGGGAGTAATAGATTGTAGTCTCCTGTCCTACAGTCTCCTCCCCAGTAATGACTGATAACGGGGAGTAATAGATTGTAGTCTCCTGTCCTACAGTCTCCTCCCCAGTAATGGCTGATAACAGGGAGTAATAGATTGTAGTCTCCTGTCCTACAGTCTCCTCCACAGTAATGGCTGATAACGGGGAGTAATAGATTGTAGTCTCCTGTCCTACAGTCTCCCCCCCAGTAATGGCTGATAACGGGGAGTAATAGATTGTACTCTCCTGTCCTACAGTCTCCTCCCCAGTAATGGCTGATAACAGGGAGTAATAGATTGTAGTCTCCTGTCCTACAGTCTCCTCCCCAGTAATGGCTGATAACAGGGAGTAATAGATTGTAGTCTCCTGTCCTACAGTCTCCTCCCCCAGTAATGGCTGATAACGGGGAGTAATAGATTGTAGTCTCCTGTCCTACAGTCTCCTCCCCCAGTAATGGCTGATAACGGGGAGTAATAGATTGTAGTCTCCTGCCCTACAGTCTCCTCCCCCAGTAATGGCTGATAACAGGGAGTAATAGATTGTAGTCTCCTGTCCTACAGTCTCCTCCCCCAGTAATGGCTGATAACAGGGAGTAATAGATTGTAGTCTCCTGTCCTACAGTCTCCTCCACAGTAATGACTGATAACGGGGAGTAATAGATTGTAGTCTCCTGTCCTACAGTCTCCTCCACAGTAATGGCTGATAACGGGAAGTAATAGATTGTAGTCTCCTGTCCTACAGTCTCCTCCACAGTAATGGCTGATAACAGGGAGTAATAGATTGTAGTCTCCTGTCCTACAGTCTCCTCCCCAGTAATGGCTGATAACGGGGAGTAATAGATTGCAGCAGGGTGTGCTCCCCTTGTCACATGACAATGTTTTCCTGTAGCTCGCTGGGCCATGGTGCCTGCAGTTGGACAGTCTTGCAACCCTCAGCACACAGGACAGTCGGGGGTTGCAGTGTACCCCCATATAATACGTTGTACCCTCACACCCTGCACTGTACCCCCATATAATACGTTGTACCCTCACACCCTGCACTGTACCCCGATATAATACGTTGTACCCTCACACCCTGCACTGTACCCCGATATAATACGTTGTACCCTCACACCCTGCACGGTACCCCGATATAATACATTGTACCACCACGCCATCGGCTGTGTGAGCAGGACCGGGGGTTTCCCTGACCACGCAGTTTTGGCTTAGATTAGTGATCACTGGCGGCCATCACTGCTCATTCCCCACATTGAGGAGATAAGCCAGGCAGGACGGCGCAGAGATCTCCAGGTTCTGCTGGTGCTTGTAGTTCTCCGTTTGTGAGATGCATGTGTTGGGGTCTTGGTGCAGCGGACAACGCTCTGCAAATTCCAACACCATGAAAAATGCTCCCATCATGTTTCCATGGGAACAGGAATCATGCGAGACAATCCCTGAGCTCTTGGGGACGAAGGTCATTGTGGACACCGAATGTACCAAGAGGGACCTCGACCTGACACATGCTCACACCAGTCCCGTACTGCAGAGATGAATCTGTTCGGGAGCATTCACACTGACATGTTGAGTCCAGATGAAAAACGTCTTCAAATATTTTTAGAATAATCCTCAAATGTGCTAATCCCAGGATGGGCGGCACTGATTTCCACGTCTATGGCTTCCATGTGGTGCTGGTCTTCACAACTATGGCTTCCTTGGTTCTGGTCTTCTCATCTATGGCTCCCTTTGTGCTGGTCTCCACATCTATGGCTCCCTTGGTGCTGGTCTTCACTCCTATGGCTCCCTTGGTGCTGGTCTTCACATCTGTAGCTTCCTTGGTGCTGGTCTTCACATCTATGGCTCCCTTGGTGCTGGTCTCCTCATCTGTGGCTTCCTTGGTGCTGGTCTTCACATCTATGGCTCACTTGGTGCTGGTCTTCTCATCTGTGGCTTCCTTGGTGCTGGTCTTCACATCTATGGCTCCCTTGGTGCTGGTCTTCTCATCTGTGGCTTCCTTGGTGCTGGTCTTCACATCTATGGCTCCCTTGGTGCTGGTCTTCTCATCTGTGGCTCCCTTGGTGCTGGTCTTCTCATCTGTGGCTCCCTTGGTGCTGGTCTTCTCACCTATGGCTCCCTTGGTGCTGGTCTTCTCATCTGTGGCTTCTTTGGTGCTGGTCTTCACATCTATGGCTCCCTTGGTGCTGGTCTTCTCATCTGTGGCTCCCTTGGTGCTGGTCTTCTCATGTGTGGCTCCCTTGGTGCTGGTCTTCTCATGTGTGGCTCCCTTGGTGCTGGTCTTCTCATGTGTGGCTCCCTTGGTGCTGGTCTTCTCACCTATGGCTCCCTTGGTGCTGGTCTTCTCATCTATGGCTCCCTTGATGCTTTGCTGAAGTCAAGATATACTATATCTACAGCATTTCCCTCATCCACCCAGTCAGTGATTCCATCATAGAAGGAAATTAAGTTAGTCTGACATTACTTATTAGTTACAAATCCATGCTGACTCTGTTTAATCACTTCATAATTGATACCACGTTTTAAAAGACTGTACCACGTGTTGTCTAATCATGTACCATTTTTAATGTGCATGTCTTATGTGTCATTATATCATATAAAGAACTGTCTCTCTAATATATAAAGCGCAAAGTGTGTATGTGTGTGTGTATGTCCAGGATAGGCATCCGCACCGTCGCAGCTACAGCCGCAAAATTTGGCACAGTCACACGTCTGGACCCCAAGAGCGTCCTGTTGTGAGGCGAAATTTTAACCCCGCGCGTTCCAATTCACCAAACAAATTTGCCCCTGTCTACATACTGGGCAAACAGTGTGTGCGTATCAAGGGATGAAGGATGTGTGATGGGTTTATGGGCACTCGACTATGGGATGGCGAATATGTATGATGGGTATATGGGCATGGGACTATGGGATGGAGAATATGTATGATGGGTATATGGGCATGGGACTATGTGATGGAGGATATGTATGATGGGTATATGTGCACGGGACTATGGGATGGAGAATATGTATGATGGGTATATGGGCACGGGACTATGGGATGGAGAATATGTATGATGGGTATATGTGCACGGGACTATGGGATGGAGGATATGTATGATGGGTATATGAGCATGGGACTATGGGATGGAGGATATGTATGATGGGTATATGGGCACGGGACTATGGGATGGAGAATATGTATGATGGGTATATGTGCACGGGACTATGGGATGGAGAATATGTATGATGGGTATATGGGCACGGGACTATGGGATGGAGAATATGTATGATGGGTATATGTGCACGGGACTATGGGATGGAGAATATGTGTGATGGGTATATGGGCACGGGACTATGGGATGGAGGATATGTATGATGGGTATATGGGCATGGGACTATGGGATGGAGGATATGTGTGATGGGTATATGGGGACGGGACTATGGGATGGAGGATATGTAAGATGGGTATATGGGCACGGGACTATGTGATGGAGGATATGTATGATGGGTATATGGGCATGGGACTATGGGATGGAGGATATGTATGATGGGTATATAGGCACGGGACTATGGGATGGAGAATATGTATGATGGGTATATATGGGCATGGGACTATGGGATGGAGGATATGTATGATGGGTATATGGGCATGGGACTATGGGATGGAGGATATGTATGATGGGTATATGGGCATGGGACTATGTGATGGAGGATATGTATGATGGGTATATGGGCACGGGACTATGGGATGGAGAATATGTATGATGGGTATATGTGCACGGGACTATGGGATGGAGGATATGTATGATGGGTATATGAGCATGGGACTATGGGATGGAGGATATGTATGATGGGTATATGGGCACGGGACTATGGGATGGAGGATATGTATGATGGGTATATGAGCATGGGACTATGGGATGGAGGATATGTATGATGGGTATATAGGCACGGGACTATGGGATGGAGAATATGTATGATGGGTATATATGGGCATGGGACTATGGGATGGAGGATATGTATGATGGGTATATGGGCATGGGACTATGGGATGGAGGATATGTATGATGGGTATATGGGCATGGGACTATGGGATGGAGAATATGTGTGATGGGTATATGGGCATGGGACTATGGGATGGAGGATGTGTATGATGGGTATATATGGGCATGGGACTATGGGATGGAGAATATGTATGATGGGTATATATGGGCATGGGACTATGGGATGGAGGATATGTATGATGGGTATATGGGCATGGGACTATGGGATGGAGGATATGTATGATGGGTATATATGGGCATGGGACTATGGGATGGAGAATATGTATGATGGGTATATGGGCATGGGACTATGGGATGGAGGATGTGTGATGGGTATATGGGCATGGGACTATGGGATGAAGGATGTGTGATGGGTTTATGGGCACTCGACTATGGGATGGCGAATATGTATGATGGGTATATGGGCATGGGACTATGTGATGGAGGATATGTATGATGGGTATATGGGCACGGGACTATGGGATGGAGGATATGTATGATGGGTATATGGGCATGGGACTATGTGATGGAGGATGTGTATGATGGGTATATATGGGCATGGGACTATGGCATGGAGAATATGTATGATGGGTATATGGGCACGGGACTATGGGATGGAGAATATGTATGATGGGTGTATGGGCATGGGACTATGGGATGGAGGATGTGTGATGGGTATATGGGCACGGGACTATGGGATGGAGGATATGTATGATGGGTATATGGGCACGGGACTATGGGATGGAGGATGTGTGATGGGTATATGGGCACTCGACTATGGGATGGAGAATATGTATGATGGGTATATGGGAATGGGACTATGGGATGGAGGATATGTATGACGGGTATATGGGCACTCGACTATGGGATGGAGGATATGTATGATGGGTATATGGGCATGGGACTATGGGATGGCGGATATGTATGACGGGTATATGGGCACTCGACTATGGGATGGAGGATATGTATGATGGGTATATGGGCATGGGACTATGGGATGGAGAATATGTATGATGGGTATATGGGTATGGGACTATGGGATGGAGGATGTGTGATGGGTATATGGGCACTCGACTATGGGATGGAGGATATGTATGATGGGTATATGGGCACGGGCCTATGGGATGGAGGATATGTATGATGGGTATATGGGCACGGGCCTATGGGATCGTGGATATGTATGATGGGTATATGGGCACGGAACTATGGGATGGAGGATAATTATAATTTGCTATAACTAACCACAGTTAGTTACTATGCCCGGGCAGCGCCGGTCTCTTCAGCTAGTTTTTTAATAGTTTTCTAATTTTTTTGTAGGATAATTTAATTATTGGTTGGGAAACTTGGTATTTTTGCCCAAACTATTGGATAGTCTTTCTGAAATCTAACCTTGACGTCTGAGTCTTCACAGGTCTTCCTCCTCTAGTTATCCAAAATTCTAAAATAGCATGGTCGCTACCTCCTAGGGTCCCAGCCACTCTTACCTCCTCAACCATTTCCTCCCTGTTTATAAGGATTAGATCCAAGGTAGCAGTTCCCCTTGTTTTCTCCCTTACCTTTTGGAAGATAAAGTTGTCAGCAAGAGAGGATAGGAATTTCCTTGACCTGTTAGTTTTGCCTGAGAGAAATTCCCAACAAATGTCTGGATAGTCGAAATCTCCCATGACCACTGTGTCATGTCTATGGCTCCCATAGTGCTGGTCTTCACATCTATGTCTCCCATGTTGCTGGTCTTCACATGTATGGCTCCCATGGTGCTGGTCTTCACATGTATGGCTCCCATGGTCCTGGTCTTCACATGTATGGCTCCCATGGTGCTGGTCTTCACATGTACGGCTCCCATGGTGCTGGTCTTCACATGTATTGCTCCCATGGTGCTGGTCTTCACATGTATTGCTCCCATGGTGCTGGTCTTCACATGTATGGCTCCCATGGTGCTGGTCTTCACATGTATGGCTCCCATGGTGCTGGTCTTCACATGTATGGCTCCCATGGTGCTGGTCTTCACATGTATGGCGCCCATGGTGCTGGTCTTCACATGTATGGCGCCCATGGTGCTGGTCTTCACATCTATGGCTCCCATGGTGCTGGTCTTCACATGTATGGCTCCCATGGTGCTGGTCTTCACATCTATGGCTCCCATGGTGCTGGTCTTCACATCTATGGCTCCCATGGTGCTGGTCTTCACATCTATGGCTCCCATGGTGCTGGTCTTCACATCTATGGCTCCCATGGTGCTGGTCTTCACATCTATGGCTCCCATGGTGCTGGTCTTCACATCTATGGCTCCCATGGTGCTGGTCTTCACATCTATGGCGCCCCTGTGTCTTTATGTCTGTCGGATATGGGGCATTGGTTTTCACAAGACCCTGGCTTCCTTAAACTAAACTAGCAACAGCAGGACTGACCCTGCCAGCAATAATTTGTGACCCCCCTCTGAGGCCTAAGGCACCACTGACCTAGGAGCAAGGTTGGCGCTGACCACCTTTTCTTGGTATCTATGGGGAAAAGGGAATTGGCATCAGTGAGAATAAAAGGAACAGACAGGTAACTGGTATCGTTCAGGGTCGTCCTCTGTGTCTGTTTGTCCTGCACACACGAACATGGCTGCTAGGAGATGGTGTCTGTGACAGGGGAGCTATAGAGTGCGAGGAATGTGCTCTCATCTTTACCCTCCCCCTCTGTGAAGCACTGGCCTTATAAGCTTCACTCAGATGGAAACATTCCCAAGCAGAAATTTTCCTAAAGTTTCCTTAAAGTCTTCCAGCACAACAAGTGCGTGGGTTCATCAACCCCCAGTACGACGTGGGGGGGCGCCTCAACCCCCAGTACGACGTGGGGGGGCGCCTCAACCCCCAGTACGACGTGGGGGGGGCGCCTCAACCCCCAGTACGACGTGGGGGGGCGCCTCAACCCCCAGTACGACGTGGGGGGGCGCCTCAACCCCCAGTACGACGTGGGGGGGCGCCTCAACCCCCAGTACGACGTGGGGGGGGCGCCTCAACCCCCAGTACGACGTGGGGGGGCGCCTCAACCCCCAGTACGACGTGGGGGGGCGCCTCAACCCCCAGTACGACGTGGGGGGGCGCCTCAACCCCCAGTACGACGTGGGGGGGCGCCTCAACCCCCAGTACGACGTGGGGGGGCGCCTCAACCCCCAGTACGACGTTGGGGGGCGCCTCAACCCCCAGTACGACGTGGGGGGCGCCTCAACCCCCAGTACGACGTGGGGGGGCGCCTCAACCCCCAGTACGACGTGGGGGGGCGCCTCAACCCCCAGTACGACGTGGGGGGGCGCCTCAACCCCCAGTACGACGTGGGGGGGCGCCTCAACCCCCAGTACGACGTGGGGGGGCGCCTCAACCCCCAGTACGACGAGCGGGGGAGCCTCAACCCCTCTGTACGACGAGCGGGGGAGCCTTAACCCCCAGTACGACGAGAGGGGGCGCCTCAACCCCCAGTGCGACGAGCGGTGGCGCCTCAACCCCCAGTGTGATGAGTCGGGGCGCCTCAACCCCCAGTACGACGAGCGCGGTCATCTCAACCCCCAGTACGACGAGCGGGGTCGTCTCAACCCCCAGTACGACGAGCGGGGTCGTCTCAACCCCCAGTACGACGAGCGGGGGGGCGCCTCAACCCCCAGTACGACGAGCGGGGGGCGCCTCAACCCCCAGTACGACGAGCGAGGGGTGCCTCAACCCCCAGTACGACGAGCGGGGGCGCCTCAACCCCCAGTACGACGAGCGTGGGCGCCTCAACCCCAAGTACGACGAGCGGGGGCGCCTCAACCCCCCAGCACGATGAGTGGGGGCTCCTCAACCCCCAGTACGACGACCAGGGACGTATTATCCACCAGTATGACGAGCTAGGGCGTATTATCCACCAGTACATCGAGCGGGGGCTCCTCAACCCCCAGTAAGACTAGCGGCCGGGGGCTGATTATCCCCCAGTACGATGACTGGGGGGTGCCTCAACCCCCAGTACGATGACCGGGGGCGCCTCAACCCCCAGTACGACGACTGGGGGCGTATTATCCACCAGTACGACAAACGGGGGCTCCTCAACCCCCAGTATGACTAGCGGGGGCTCATTATCCCCCAGTATGATAACCGGTGGCGCCTCAACCCCCAGTATGATGACCAGCGGCGCCTCAACCCCCAGTACGACGAGCGGGGGCATATCATCCACCAGTACGATGACCGGGGGCGCCTCAACCCCCAGTATGACGAGCGAGGGCTCATTATCCCCCAGTATGACGAGCGAGGGTGCATCATCTCCCACTCTCCTATAGAAGTGATGTCACAGCTCACCTTCTGCTCTTTCTGCACAACGTCTAAAAAGGTCACAGAGCCCAGCACAACGTCTAAAAAGGTCACAGAGCCCAGCCACAACGCTCCCAAAGACATGTATGAGTCCACTCCATGTGGCATCTTCATAATACTGCTGATAACAGTTGTACTGCTTGTTACTCTCCTTATTTCTCTCCTTACTCTTTATTACTCTCCTTACTTTTTATTGCTCTCCGTATTACTCTCCTTACTCGTTATTACTCTCCTTACTCGTTATTACTCTCCTTACTCTTTATTACTCTCCTTACTCTTTATTACGCTCCTTACTCGTTATTACTCTCCTTACTCGTTATTACTCTCCTTACTCGTTATTACGCTCCTTACTCGTTATTACGCTCCTTCCTCGTTATTTCTCTCCTTACTCGTTATTTCTCTCCTTACTCGTTATTTCTCTCCTTACTCTTTATTACTCTCCTTACTTTTTATTGCTCTCCGTATTACTCTCCTTACTCGTTATTACTCTCCTTACTCTTTATTACTCTCCTTACTCTTTATTACGCTCCTTACTCGTTATTACTCTCCTTACTCGTTATTACTCTCCTTACTCGTTATTACTCTCCTTACTCGTTATTACTCTCCTTACTCGTTATTACTCTCCTTACTCGTTATTACTCTCCTTACTCGTTATTACGCTCCTTACTCATTATTACGCTCCTTCCTCGTTATTTCTCTCCTTACTCGTTATTTCTCTCCTTACTCGTTATTTCTCTCCTTACTCTTTATTACTCTCCTTACTTTTTATTGCTCTCCGTATTACTCTCCTTACACGTTATTACTCTCCTTACTCTTTATTACTCTCCTTACTCTTTATTACGCTCCTTACTCTTTATTACTCTCCTTACTCGTTATTACTCTCCTTACTCGTTATTACTCTCCTTACTCGTTATTACTCTCCTTACTCGTTATTTCTCTCCTTACTCGTTATTTCTCTCCTTACTCGTTATTTCTCTCCTTACTCTTTATTACTCTTACTCTTTATTACTCGCCTTACTCGTTATTACTCTCCTTACTCTTTATTACTCTCCTTATTACTCTCCTTACTCTTTATTACTCTCCTTACTTTTTATTACGCTCCTTACTCGTTATTACTCTCCTTACTCTTTATTACTCTCCTTATTACTCTCCTTACTCTTTATTACTCTCCTTACTCTTTATTACTCTCCTTACTTTTTATTACGCTCCTTACTCGTTATTGCGCTCCTTACTCGTTATTACGCACCTTACTCCTTTCCTTACTCGTTATTACTCCCTTACGCTTTATTGCTCTCCTTATTCTTTATTACTCTCCTTACTCTTTATTACTCTCCTTACTCTTTATTACGCTCCGTACTCGTTATTACGCTCCGTACTCGTTATCACGCTCCGTACTCGTTATCACGCTCCGTACTCGTTATCACGCTCCGTACTCGTTATCACGCTCCGTACTCGTTATCACGCTCCGTACTCGTTATCACGCTCCGTACTCGTTATCACGCTCCGTACTCGTTATCACGCTCCGTACTCGTTATTACGCTCCGTACTCGTTATTACGCTCCGTACTCGTTATTACGCTCCGTACTTTTTATTACGCTCCTTACTTTTTATTACGCTCCTTACTTTTTATTACTCTCTTTACTCGTTATTACTCTCCTTACTCGTTATTATGTAGGGTCGGTGGGCCGGGGGGTGGTCCCTCTGGATACCGCACAGAGACGTACAGACATAAGCTGGAGGCAAGATTTCGGGTGCAGCAGGTCCAAGTTTATTTCCCGCCGTCCGACTGACGGCCCTCACAATACACCGCCAATTCTCTTCACGGCCCTCCGTGTCCAGGCCCTGTTACACACACACACCGTACTTATCACCAGGGACGTAAATACATGTACCGTCCCTTTCTGCTTATCGACGTTCCTGGCAGCTGGGTTACTGTGGCCGCCTTAGACCCGTACACCAACAGTAATTTTTCTGGTCAGGTATCGTCTTCAACTCGGTATGTGTTTCCCCGGGGCCTCGTCTGTACTGCGGTACTTTGTGTCAGGACCACCCCTCTGACTTCCTTTCTCCTCAGTCCCCCTGGTTTGGTTTTCCTCACAGTGCGGCAACTGTCACAGTGTCCTCATCACTGGAGCTCCCCCTGGGGACTGGAACTTTCTGGAACACTCCTGTCAAATTTATATCTTTCCCGGTTCCCTCTAACTCCGCCCCCATGACCAACGGTTTCTTAAGCCCTAAGCTGATGTCAAGTCCTATGCTCACACTCCTCCCTGCCCTCTAATGGTCAACCCAAGGTACTGCACATCCACTACACTTTCCTAGCTGTTTCCCCACTGTACTAACTGACACCTGTCTAAACTGTGCAAACCTTCCTTTCTCTATTCTGACAAGTCCGTCCGTCAGGTCACCTTCCCACTCCCCCTTCCTTTGTCTATTGTCGTCCTCGACAATCGTAATCCCTGCCTTCGTCGTTCTGAAGCTTACCCTACCTTCTGTTGTCGGACCAGCTGTTGGGCCAAACCCACTACCCGCGGGGACCGAACCAAACCGGGAGCACCATGCTATGAGCAGCCTACTGCTACTCACCAGCGCGCACGCCACATGACAACGTCTTTCAAATTGGGCTAGGTACACCTGGATTCTCTTTCCGGCGTGTACCTTCCGCTACTCTGCCCTTCTGTCACCTTCCACTCTCCGGTACGCCATGATCGAGGCCTTGCACCTACCAGATCATTTTCGGTGTCCGCCTTTCTTCCTTCTGGGGTGTCCGTGGTGGCAGGGACCTGACCTAGGACGACTGTCTTTCTCGCGTCTTCCATCTCTTTGCCTTTCTTTTGGTTGTACGTCATGGTTGGCGTCTCGGTCTCCCAGACCTTCTCCACACATAGACCCCTTTGGATCTCACACTTCCCTTCGGTCGCTCAGACCTTCTCTTACTCGGACCTGTTGCATTTTCTTGTGCATATTATACAACAAAACGACTTTACAATATCACAAGTTCCCCATTTTTACATTATTTTTTCTTTTTACTAGTGCTTTAAAACCAACATATAATAAAACATAAACATAGCAGATTTTCTCCTTCTCCCCCTTCCTTTAACATGGACACTCCCTCTCTCCTTACATCCCCGCTTTTGTCAGGCTTAACACACAAAAACTTCAATTTTTATATTAAACTTTTTTCATTAACTTGGACCCAAGCTGTCCTTGTGATTTGCACAACAGTGCAACGAAATTTCGAAAGTTCAAGCTACCTCCTAGTGGCCGGCAGCGAGGGGCCCCACAGCCGTGGAGCTCCCGGGATGTAAGGAGTGGCCTGTGAGTTCTTCCTACGGGGGCTCGTGACCTTCAGACTCAGCAATCACAGCTACCGCGCAGTAGCCGCGGGGACAGAACTTTGTAGTACGTCACCAAGTCCCCCTCGTGCAGAGCCCGGCCGTGACGAATAGAGGCCACATTAAGATAAACCTTCTGGCCGGTCTCATCCCGAATAAAGCCGTATCCTTTGGCGATGTTGGTATACACCAGCCGTCCCATAGGTCTCTTAGCCGCCATACCTGCCTCTCCCTTTTCATGGAGCAGGTTCCATATCTCCTGCTCCCGGGCCTTCTTTTTCTTAATAACCTCCGTGACCCAGACGGAGGGTACAGCGCAGGCTCTGGAGTCCGGTGGGCGGGGCAGAGGCGGCCGATGATGTCAGCAGCCTAGCAGCCGCTGGGGCCGGGTGGTGGGTGGGAGCAGCCGTGTTCCCGGAAGATTGGGCCACAAGGCCTGTCACACAGGCCGCAGCCGGCACAGCAGCCGCGGCCGCAGGGTAGGCCGCACCAGCAATTTCATCCGGAGCCGGGGCAGTGGCCGCCTTTGAAGATGCAGTCAGTAGCGGCAGAGGGAATGCAACAGTGTCTTCTACGGTCAGACTCCGCACCGGCGGCACCGGGTGGAGTGGTTCGGGACCAGGAGCGGAGGCCCTGCTCAGTTCTGCGTATATGGTAGGGCCCTCCTTGGTCGGGCTCTCGGGGGTACAAGATGCTGCATGCTGCGGCTGAATGGTGGGGCCGCTTGCGGAGCCACTGTCGGGGCCGGGGGAACTCTCACCTTCCCGGCGCCGTGGCCTCCGTCACGTCATCACTCGGCTCTTCCTGCAGTCTCCGCTCTTCATCCGGCGGGGCTAGCCTCCAGGCTCAGGGGCTCCGCAGGGAGGCTCTCCTCTGGTAACTTCGGCGGCCGTTCCCGCTGGTTCCGCACAGGCTCCGCTTCTCCAATCAACAACCAGCTGCCTGCCCGTGGCTCTGAGGGGGACGTTTTCTGACGAAGCTCAACCTCCCGCCACCATCGCCACTCCAGGCGCCCGATGCCTCGACACCCGCAGCGTCTCATACAGTCCGTTGGGCAGCAGTCGAATGGCGCCAAGCAGCCGCAGCCAAGCATTTCCCCTGTGCCACTCCCTCTGCTGGGTGGGGCGGTGGCAGGCCTCTCCACCCATCTGCCAGGGTCCAGTATGTGGGAGCGTCGGCCTCCGGGTACACACCGCTTCCCCCTGGGGTACGTTAGTGGGGGTCCCAGTCCATTCAGAACAACTGCAAACACCCGGACCTCTCCTCTGCGCTGAAGCAGCACCGCCATCTTGCTCCGGACCTGGTACCGTCCCGGATCCTCTGCTGGCAACGCAGGTCCGCCACAGCGCTCCCAATTTATAATCCACGGGTGTTTGTAATCCACACAGTGCAGTCCCAAGTCCGTTCCCACTCCTCAGAGGCAGGCCTGCCGCAGAAGATAGCGTATTAGCGGCGTTGATCCTGCCGACTACGCCAAGTGTAGGGTCGGTGGGCCGGGCTGGGGGGTGGTCCCTCTCTTACCGCACAGAGACGTACAGACACGATGGAGGCAAGTGTCGGGTACAACAGGTCCAAGTTTATTTCCCGCCGTCCGACTGACGGCCCTCACAATACACCGCCAATTCTCTTCACGGCCCTCTGTGTCCAGGCCCCGTTACACACACACCGTACTTATCACCAGGGGCGTAAATACACGTACCGTCCCTTCCTGCTTATCGGCGTTCCTGGCAGCTCGGTCACTGTGGCCGCCTTAGGCCCGTACACCAACAGTAATGTTTCTGGTCAGGTATCGTCTTCGACTCGGTATGTGTTTCCCCGGGGCCTCGTCTGTGCGGCAGTACTCTGGTGTCAGGACCACCCCCCTGACTTCCTTTCTCCTCAGTCCCCCTGGTTGGGTTTTCCTCACAGTGCGGCAACTGTCACAGTGTCCTCGTCACTGGAGCTCCCCTGGGGACTGGAACTTTCTGGAACACTCCTGTCATTTATATCTTTCCCGGTTCCCTGTAACTCCGCCCCCATGACCAAAGGTTTCTTAAAGGGAATGTCACCCTTTTTATCCCCTATTAGCTGCCGGCACCGCCGTCAGGGGCTTATCTCCAGCACTCTGTAATGCATTCTGTAATGCTGCAGATAAGCCCCCGATGTAACCTGAGAGATAAGAAAAACGAGTTATATTATACTCACCGGGGGGGGGGGGGGGGGCAGTCCGGTGGGTGTCGCCGTCCCGTCCGGCGCCTCCCTTCTTCATGCAATGACGGCCTCTTCTCCCGTCCCGTAATGGCTCCGGCGCAGGCGCACTGCTCTGTGCTGTTGAGGGCAGAGCAGTACGCCTGCGCCGGAGCCACAACAGGAAGGGAAGAAGAGGATGACATCGCATGAAGAAGGGAGGCGCCGGACAGCGACACCAACCGGACCGCCCCCCCCTGGTGAGTATAATATAACGGGTTTTTCTTATTTCTCGGGTTACATCGGGGGCTTATCTGCAGCATTACAGAATGCATTACAGAGTGCTGGAGATAAGCCCCTGATGGCGGTGCCGGCAGCTGCAAGGCCAAAAGAAGGGTGACAGTTTCCCTTTAAGCCTTAAGCTGATGTCAAGTCCTTTGCTCACACTCCTCCCTGCCCTCTAATGGTCAACCCAAGGTACTGCACGTCCGCTACACTTTTCTAGCTGTTTCCCCACTGTAGTAACAGACACCTGTCTAAACTGTGCAAACCTTCCTTTCTCTGTTCTGACATGTCCGTCAGGTCACCTTCCCTACAATTACTCTCCTTATTACTCTCCTTACTCTTTTTTCCTCTCCTTACTCGTTATTCCGCTCCTTACTCGTTATTCCGCTCCTTACTCGTTATTCCGCTCCTTGCTCGTTATTCCGCTCCTTGCTCGTTATTCCGCTCCTTGCTCGTTATTCCGCTCCTTGCTCGTTATTACTCTCCTTGCTCGTTATTCCGCTCCTTGCTCGTTATTCCGCTCCTTGCTCGTTATTCCGCTCCTTACTCGTTATTCCGCTCCTTACTCGTTATTCCGCTCCTTACACGTTATTACTCTCCTTACACGTTATTATGCTCCTTACTCGTTATTACTCTCCTTACTCGTTATTCCGCTCCTTACTCGTTATTCCGCTCCTTACTCGTTATTCCGCTCCTTACTCGTTATTCCGCTGCTTACTCGTTATTCCGCTCCTTACTCGTTATTCCGCTCCTTACTCGTTATTCCGCTCCTTACACGTTATTACTCTCCTTACACGTTATTACTCTCCTTACTCGTTATTACGCTCCTTACACGTTATTCCGCTCCTTACTCGTTATTCCGCTCCTGACTCGTTATTACGCTCCTGACTCGTTATTACGCTCCTGACTCGTTATTACTCTCCTTACTCGTTATTCCGCTCCTTACTCGTTATTCCGCTCCTTACACGTTATTACTCTCCTTACACGTTATTACGCTCCTTACACGTTATTCCGCTCCTTACACGTTATTCCGCTCCTGACTCGTTATTGCGCTCCTGACTCGTTATTGCGCTCCTGACTCGTTATTGCGCTCCTGACTCGTTATTGCGCTCCTGACTCGTTATTGCGCTCCTGACTCGTTATTGCGCTCCTGACTCGTTATTGCGCTCCTGACTCGTTATTGCGCTCCTGACTCGTTATTGCGCTCCTGACTCGTTATTGCGCTCCTGACTCGTTATTGCGCTCCTGACTCGTTATTGCGCTCCTGACTCGTTATTGCGCTCCTGACTCGTTATTGCGCTCCTGACTCGTTATTACGCTCCTGACTCGTTATTACGCTCCTGACTCGTTATTCTAGAGATATCAGTAGTACCAGTTCCGCCGTCGGTGTTGGTAATTACTAGACCCCAGGTCTATCGTTCGGTGATCTCCATTTGGCAATTTGTGATTCTTGCGATATTAACCCTTTCCTTTTGACATCTCGTTGCTTTGGAGACCATCCACCGCTGCTCGACACCGGAATGTTCTCACCTGGTCTATCCATTGGGCAGTGTGGTGTCTAGAGTCGCTGGTGCCTCCTAATTCCCGAGACGTTCAGCGCAGCGCTTACAAGCTAGGAAGCAGTGGAGGTCGGTCTCCTAGGCAACAAGCTGTAAACAAAAACAAAAATGTTCACAGTGTTGTCCAGATTGAGAGACTCTCCGTCCTCCAACTCCGGATTGTGTGAAAAAATATAAATTTTCTCCCCTCCCCAGGTCCAGTGCTGGACTACAATACGGTAAGATGGGTATTATGTAGGGGTGACGGTGTTATAATAATAATCTTTATATAGCGCCAACATATTCCGCAGCGCTTTACAGTTTCCAGACACAAGTCATAAGAACGTTAACAATACAATAGTTACAGCCCAATCAGCCGCCCCTGCTGGTGAGAGCTGACCCTCTACAGTGAGGTGGGGGAGATACGGGGGCGTATATACAATGGTGTACGTACAGTGATGGTCCGGCCGTCCTGAGGGGGTGAGGGATGGAGATAGGGAATGGGCCACGCGCACACTTAAACATAGAATGATTGTGATTAGTGACCGTGATAGGCCGCTCTGAACAGATGAGGGAGCGCCTGAAACTATGCAAATTGTTGACAGTCCATATTTCTTGGGGTAGAGCATTCCAGAGGGTTGGCGCAGCGCGGGAGAAGTCTTGGAGTCGGGAGTAGGAGGTGCGGACATTACTCGAAAGTCTTTTACAGAGCGCAGCGGTCGGTTAGGCCGATAGACAGAAATGAGGGAGGAGATGTAGGGGGGTTCCGCACCGTGGAGAGGACGGGTAGGTGGTAGAGATGAGGAGGAAATGTAGGGGGGTGCCGCACTGTGGAGAGGACGGGTAGGTGGTAGAGATGAGGAGGAGATGTAGGGGGGTGCCACTCCGTGGAGAGGACGGGTAGGTGGTAGAGATGAGGAGGAGATGTAGGGGGGTGCCGCACTGTGGAGAAGACGGGTAGGTGGTAGAGATGAGGAGGAAATGTAGGGGGTGCCGCTCCGTGGAGACGACGGGTAGGTGGTAGAGATGAGGAGGAGATGTAGGGGCGCCGCACTGTGGAGAGGACGGGTAGGTGGTAGAGATGAGATGTAGGGGGGTGCCGCACCGTGCAGAGGACAGGTAGGTGGTAGACACATGAGGAGGAGATGTAGGGGGGTGCCGCACCGTGGAGAGGACGGGTAGGTGGTAGAGATGAGGAGGAGATGTAGGGGGGTGCCGCTCCGTGGAGAGGACGGGTAGGTGGTAGAGATGAGGAGGAGATGTAGGGGGGCGCCGCTCCGAGGACAGGTAGGTGGTAGAGATGAGGAGGAGATGTAGGGGGGCGCCGCACCGTGGAGAGGACGGGTAGGTGGTAGAGATGAGGAGGAGATGATGTAGGGGGGTGCCCCTCCGTGGAGAGGACGGGTAGGTGGTAGAGATGAGATGTAGGGGGGACGCACTGTGGAGAGGACGGGTAGGTGGTAGAGATGAGGAGATGTAGGGGGGACGCACTGTGGAGAGGACGGGTAGGTGGTAGAGATGAGGAGATGTAGGGGGGCCGCACTGTGGATAGGACGGGTAGGTGGTAGAGATGAGGAAGAGATGTAGGGGGGCCGCACTGTGGAGAGGACGGGTAGGTGGTAGAGATGAGGAGGAGATGTAGAGGGGTGCCGCACTGTGGAGAGGCCGGGTAGGTGGTAGAGATGAGGAGGAGATGTAGAGGGGTGCCGCACTGTGGAGAGGACGGGTAGGTGGTAGAGATGAGGAGGAGATGTAGGGGGGCCGCACTGTGGAGAGGACGGGTAGGTGGTAGAGATGAGGAGGAGATGTAGGGGGGTGCCGCACTGTGGAGAGGACGGGTAGGGGGTAGAGATGAGGAGGAGATGTAGGGGGGTGCCGCACTGTGGAGAGGACGGGTAGGGGGTAGAGATGAGGAGGAGATGTAGGGGGGTGCCGCACTGTGGAGAGGACGGGTAGGTGGTAGAGATGAGGAGGAGATGTAGGGGGGTGCCGCACTGTGGAGAGGACGGGTAGGTGGTAGAGATGAGGAGGAGATGTAGGGGGGTGCCGCACTGTGGAGAGGACGGGTAGGTGGTAGAGATGAGGAGGAGATGTAGGGGGGTGCCACTCCGTGGAGAGGACGGGTAGGTGGTAGAGATGAGGAGGAGATGTAGGGGGGTGCCGCACTGTGGAGAGGACGGGTAGGTGGTAGAGATGAGGAGGAGATGTAGGGGGGTGCCGCACTGTGGAGAGGACGGGTAGGTGGTAGAGATGAGGAGGAGATGTAGGGGGGCCGCACTGTGGAGAGGACGGGTAGGTGGTAGAGATGAGGAGGAGATGTAGAGGAGTGCCGCACCGTGGAGAGGACGGGTAGGTGGTAGACACATGAGGAGGAGATGTAGGGAGGTGCCGCACCGTGGAGAGGACGGGTAGGTGGTAGAGATGAGGAGGAGATGTAGGGGGGTGCCGCTCCGTGTAGAGGACGGGTAGGTGGTAGAGATGAGGAGATGTAGGGGGGCGCCGCTCCGAGGAGAGGACGGGTAGGTGGTAGAGATGAGGAGGAGATGTAGGGGGGTGCCGCACCGTGGAGAGGACGGGTAGGTGGTAGAGATGAGGAGATGTAGGGGGGCGCCGCTCCGAGGAGAGGACGGGTAGGTGGTAGAGATGAGGAGGAGATGTAGGAGGGTGCCGCACCGTGGAGAGGACGGGTAGGTGGTAGAGATGAGGAGGAGATGTAGGGGGGTGCCGCTCCGTGGAGAGGACGGGTAGGTGGTAGAGATGAGATGTAGGGGGGCCGCACTGTGGAGAGGACGGGTAGGTGGTAGAGATGAGGAGGAGATGTAGGGGGGCCGCACTGTGGATAGGACGGGTAGGTGGTAGAGATGAGGAGGAGATGTAGGGGGGTGCCGCACTGTGGAGAGGACGGGTAGGTGGTAGAGATGAGGAGATGTAGGGGGGTGCCGCACTGTGGAGAGGACGGGTAGGTGGTAGAGATGAGGAGGAGATGTAGGAGGGTGCCGCACTGTGGAGAGGACGGGTAGGTGGTAGAGATGAGGAGGAGATGTAGGGGGGTGCCGCTCCGTGGAGAGGACGGGTAGGTGGTAGAGATGAGATGTAGGGGGGCCGCACTGTGGAGAGGACGGGTAGGTGGTAGAGATGAGGAGGAGATGTAGGGGGGCCGCACTGTGGATAGGACGGGTAGGTGGTAGAGATGAGGTGGAGATGTAGGGGGGTGCCGCACTGTGGAGAGGACGGGTAGGTGGTAGAGATGAGGAGATGTAGGGGGGCGCCGCTCCGAGGACAGGTAGGTGGTAGAGATGAGGAGATGTAGGAGGGTGCCGCACCGTGGAGAGGACGGGTAGGTGGTAGAGATGAGGAGGAGATGTAGGGGGGTGCCGCTCCGTGGAGAGGACGGGTAGGTGGTAGAGATGAGATGTAGGGGGGCCGCACTGTGGAGAGGACGGGTAGGTGGTAGAGATGAGGAGGAGATGTAGGGGGGCCGCACTGTGGATAGGACGGGTAGGTGGTAGAGATGAGGAGGAGATGTAGGGGGGTGCCGCACTGTGGAGAGGACGGGTAGGTGGTAGAGATGAGGAGATGTAGGGGGGTGCCGCACTGTGGAGAGGACGGGTAGGTGGTGGAGATGAGGAGGAGATGTAGGGGGGTGCCGCACTGTGGAGAGGACGGGTAGGTGGTAGAGATGAGGAGGAGATGTAGGGGGGTGCCGCTCCGTGGAGAGGACGGGTAGGTGGTACAGATGAGATGTAGGGGGGCCGCACTGTGGAGAGGACGGGTAGGTGGTAGAGATGAGGAGGAGATGTAGGGGGGTGCCGCACTGTGGAGAGGACGGGTAGGTGGTAGAGATGAGGAGATGTAGGGGGGTGCCGCACTGTGGAGAGGACGGGTAGGTGGTGGAGATGAGGAGGAGATGTAGGGGGGTGCCGCACTGTGGAGAGGACGGGTAGGTGGTAGAGATGAGGAGGAGATGTAGGGCCGCACTGTGGAGAGGACGGGTAGGTGGTAGAGATGAGGAGATGTAGGGGGGTGCCGCACTGTGGAGAGGACGGGTAGGTGGTGGAGATGAGGAGGAGATGTAGGGGGGTGCCGCACTGTGGAGAGGACGGGTAGGTGGTAGAGATGAGGAGGAGATGTAGGGGGGTGCCGCACTGTGGAGAGGACGGGTAGGTGGTAGAGATGAGGAGATGTAGGGTGGTGCCGCACTGTGGAGAGGACGGGTAGGTGGTAGAGATGAGGAGATGTAGGGTGGTGCCGCACTGTGGAGAGGACGGGTAGGTGGTAGAGATGAGGAGATGTAGGGTGGTGCCGCACTGTGGAGAGGACGGGTAGGTGGTAGAGATGAGGAGATGTAGGGGGGTGCCGCACTGTGGAGAGGACGGGTAGGTGGTAGAGATGAGGAGGAGATGTAGGGGGGTGCCGCACTGTGGAGAGGACGGGTAGGTGGTAGAGATGAGATGTAGGGGGGTGCCGCACTGTGGAGAGGACGGGTAGGTGGTAGAGATGAGATGTAGGGGGGTACCGCACTGTGGAGAGGACGGGTAGGTGGTGGAGATGAGGAGGAGATGTAGGGGGGGCCGCACTGTGGAGAGGACGGGTAGGTGGTGGAGATGAGGAGGAGATGTAGGGGGGTGCCGCACTGTGGAGAGAACGGATAGGTGGTAGAGATGAGATGTAGGGGGGTGCCGCACTGTGGAGAGGACGGGTAGGTGGTAGAGATGAGATGTAGGGGGGTGCCGCACTGTGGAGAGGACGGGTAGGTGGTAGAGATGAGATGTAGGGGGGTGCCGCACTGTGGAGAGGACGGGTAGGTGGTAGAGATGAGGAGGAGATGTAGGGTGGTGCTGAGCCATGGAGTGCTTTGTGGGTGAGGGTAATAAGTTTATACTGAATTCTGGAGTGGATGGGTAACCAGTGTAATGACTGGCACAAGGTAGAGGCATCGGTGTAACGATTGGTGAGGAATATGATCCTGGCTGCAGCATTCAAGACAGATTGGAGACGGGAGAGTTTGGTAAGAGGGAGACCGATTAGAAGAGAGTTACAATAGTCGAGACGAGAATGAATAAGAGAAACAGTAAGAGTTTTTGCAGAGTCAAAAGTAAGAAAAGGTCGAATTCTAGAAATGTTTTTGAGGTGCAGATGACAAGAGGCTGATGGGTGTTATATAGGGGTGGGAGGCGGTATATAGGGGTGGGAGGCGGTATATAGGGGTGGGAGGCGGTATATAGGGGTGGGAGGCGGTATATAGGGCTGGTGGGTGTTATATAGGGGTGGGAGGCGGTATATAGGGGTGGTGGGTGTTATATAGGGGTGGGAGGCGGTATATAGGGGTGGTGGGTGTTATATAGGGGTGGGAGGCGGTATATAGGGGTGGGAGGCGGTATATAGGGCTGGTGGGTGTTATATAGGGGTGGGAGGCGGTATATAGGGGTGGGAGGCGGTATATAGGGCTGGTGGGTGTTGTATAGGGGGTTCCGCTGTTATACGCGGGGGGATCAGTCTTCTGCCGTCGCTGTAGTGCTGTCTGTCGGTCTTTAGGACCCGGTGATGACGCTTCTTTATGACACGCCCACCACCTGCCCCTCCTTCACTCTTAATTGGTGGCTTATGTAGCCGTGAGGGGTCAGAAACTACTGGGCGGAGCGAACCAAACCGACAGGGGAGGACTGGACGAGCGGATTCAGAATAGGGGTGGACGCTACGACTTCGGCGGCGGAGGAGGCCTGTGTCACAGCGGCGGCCGAGAGGCCTCACCCCGGGACACGGAACGGAGACCGACCGGTGCGTGCGACACGGCAGAGTGTGGAGGACGGGGGCAGTAGTGTCCGCTGTGTGTGTGGAGGACGGGGGCAGTAGTGTCCGCTGTGTGTGTGGAGGACGGGGGCAGTAGTGTCCGGTGTGTGTGTGGAGGACGGGGGCAGTAGTGTCCGCTGTGTGTGTGGAGGACGGGGGCAGTAGTGTCCGGTGTGTGTCTGTGTGGAGGACGGGGGCAGTAGTGTCCGCTGTGTGTGTGGAGGACGGGGGCAGTAGTGTCCGCTGTGTGTGTGTGTGTGTGTGTGTGGAGGACGGGGGCAGTAGTGTCCGCTGTGTGTGGAGGACGGGGGCAGTAGTGTCCGGTGTGTGTGTGTGGAGGACGGGGGCAGTAGTGTCCGCTGTGTGTGTGTGGAGGACGGGGGCAGTAGTGTCCGCTGTGTGTGTGTGGAGGACGGGGGCAGTAGTGTCCGCTGTGTGTGTGTGGAGGACGGGGGCAGTAGTGTCCGCTGTGTGTGTGTGGAGGACGGGGGCAGTAGTGTCCGCTGTGTGTGTGGAGGACGGGGGCAGTAGTGTCCGCTGTGTGTGTGGAGGACGGGGGCAGTAGTGTCCGCTGTGTGTGTGGAGGACGGGGGCAGTAGTGTCCGCTGTGTGTGGAGGACGGGGGCAGTAGTGTCCGCTGTGTGTGTGTGTGTGTGTGTGTGTGTGTGTGTGGAGGACGGGGGCAGTAGTGTCCGCTGTGTGTGGAGGACGGGGGCAGTAGTGTCCGGTGTGTGTGTGTGTGTGTGTGTGTGGAGGACGGGGGCAGTAGTGTCCGCTGTGTGTGTGTGGAGGACGGGGGCAGTAGTGTCCGCTGTGTGTGTGTGTGTGGAGGACGGGGGCAGTAGTGTCCGCTGTGTGTGGAGGACGGGGGCAGTAGTGTCCGCTGTGTGTGGAGGACGGGGGCAGTAGTGTCCAGTGTGTGTGTGTGTGGAGGACGGGGGCAGTAGTGTCCGCTGTGTGTGTGTGTGTGTGTGTGTGTGTGGAGGACGGGGGCAGTAGTGTCCGCTGTGTGTGTGTGTGGAGGACGGGGGCAGTAGTGTCCGCTGTGTGTGTGGAGGACGGGGGCAGTAGTGTCCGCTGTGTGTGTGTGTGTGTGTGTGTGTGGAGGACGGGGGCAGTAGTGTCCGCTGTGTGTGTGGAGGACGGGGGCAGTAGTGTCCGCTGTGTGTGTGTGTGTGTGTGTGTGGAGGACGGGGGCAGTAGTGTCCGCTGTGTGTGGAGGACGGGGGCAGTAGTGTCCGGTGTGTGTGTGTGTGTGTGTGTGTGTGTGTGTGGAGGACGGGGGCAGTAGTGTCCGCTGTGTGTGGAGGACGGGGGCAGTAGTGTCCGGTGTGTGTGTGTGTGTGTGTGTGGAGGACGGGGGCAGTAGTGTCCGCTGTGTGTGTGTGGAGGACGGGGGCAGTAGTGTCCGGTGTGTGTGTGTGTGGAGGACGGGGGCAGTAGTGTCCGCTGTGTGTGTGTGGAGGACGGGGGCAGTAGTGTCCGGTGTGTGTCTGTGTGGAGGACGGGGGCAGTAGTGTCCGGTGTGTGTCTGTGTGGAGGACGGGGGCAGTAGTGTCCGGTGTGTGTCTGTGTGGAGGACGGGGGCAGTAGTGCCGGGTGTGTGTGTGTGTGGAGGACGGGGGCAGTAGTGCCGGGTGTGTGTGTGTGTGGAGGACGGGGGCAGTAGTGTCCGCTGTGTGTGTGTGGAGGACGGGGGCAGTAGTGTCCGCTGTGTGTGGAGGACGGGGGCAGTAGTGTCCGCTGTGTGTGGAGGACGGGGGCAGTAGTGTCCGCTGTGTGTGGAGGACGGGGGCAGTAGTGTCCGCTGTGTGTGGAGGACGGGGGCAGTAGTGTCCGCTGTGTGTGGAGGACGGGGGCAGTAGTGTCCGTTGTGTGTGTGTGTGTGTGGAGGACGGGGGCAGTAGTGTCCGCTGTGTGTGTGTGGAGGACGGGGGCAGTAGTGTCCGGTGTGTGTGTGTGTGGAGGACGGGGGCAGTAGTGCCGGGTGTGTGTGTGTGTGGAGGACGGGGGCAGTAGTGCCGGGTGTGTGTGTGTGTGGAGGACGGGGGCAGTAGTGTCCGCTGTGTGTGTGTGTGGAGGACGGGGGCAGTAGTGTCCGCAGTGTGTGTGTGTGGAGGACGGGGGCAGTAGTGTCCGGTGTGTGTCTGTGTGGAGGACGGGGGCAGTAGTGCCGGGTGTGTGTGTGGAGGACGGGGGCAGTAGTGTCCGGTGTGTGTCTGTGTGGAGGACGGGGGCAGTAGTGCCGGGTGTGTGTGTGGAGGACGGGGGCAGTAGTGTCCGGTGTGTGTCTGTGTGGAGGACGGGGGCAGTAGTGCCGGGTGTGTGTGTGTGTGGAGGACGGGGGCAGTAGTGTCCGCTGTGTGTGTGTGGAGGACGGGGGCAGTAGTGTCCGGTGTGTGTCTGTGTGGAGGACGGGGGCAGTAGTGTCCGGTGTGTGTCTGTGTGGAGGACGGGGGCAGTAGTGCCGGGTGTGTGTGTGTGTGGAGGACGGGGGCAGTAGTGTCCGCTGTGTGTGTGTGTGGAGGACGGGGGCAGTAGTGTCCGGTGTGTGTCTGTGTGGAGGACGGGGGCAGTAGTGCCGGGTGTGTGTGTGGAGGACGGGGGCAGTAGTGTCCGGTGTGTGTCTGTGTGGAGGACGGGGGCAGTAGTGCCGGGTGTGTGTGTGGAGGACGGGGGCAGTAGTGTCCGGTGTGTGTCTGTGTGGAGGACGGGGGCAGTAGTGCCGGGTGTGTGTGTGTGTGGAGGACGGGGGCAGTAGTGTCCGCTGTGTGTGTGTGGAGGACGGGGGCAGTAGTGTCCGGTGTGTGTCTGTGTGGAGGACGGGGGCAGTAGTGTCCGGTGTGTGTCTGTGTGGAGGACGGGGGCAGTAGTGCCGGGTGTGTGTGTGTGTGGAGGACGGGGGCAGTAGTGTCCGCTGTGTGTGTGTGGAGGACGGGGGCAGTAGTGTCCGCTGTGTGTGTGTGGAGGACGGGGGCAGTAGTGTCCGGTGTGTGTCTGTGTGGAGGACGGGGGCAGTAGTGCCGGGTGTGTGTGTGTGTGGAGGACGGGGGCAGTAGTGTCCGCTGTGTGTGTGTGGAGGACGGGGGCAGTAGTGTCCGCTGTGTGTGTGTGGAGGACGGGGGCAGTAGTGTCCGCTGTGTGTGTGTGGAGGACGGGGGCAGTAGTGTCCGGTGTGTGTCTGTGTGGAGGACGGGGGCAGTAGTGCCGGGTGTGTGTGTGTGTGGAGGACGGGGGCAGTAGTGTCCGCTGTGTGTGTGTGGAGGACGGGGGCAGTAGTGTCCGCTGTGTGTGTGTGGAGGACGGGGGCAGTAGTGTCCGCTGTGTGTGTGTGTGTGGAGGACGAGGGCAGTAGTGTCCGCTGTGTGTGTGGAGGACGGGGGCAGTAGTGTCCGCAGTGTGTGTGTGTGGAGGACGGGGGCAGTAGTGTCCGGTGTGTGTCTGTGTGGAGGACGGGGGCAGTAGTGCCGGGTGTGTGTGTGTGGAGGACTGAGGTAATAGTGCCGGGTGTGCGCGGATGATATCTCGCCTCCTGGACTCTCACCTGTGTATATAATATACGTGGTTATTCCTGGACCCTCCTCTTTATTATAGAATGTGTTACACTCCGCCTCCTGGACTTCTGGTTATAGAATATGCATGTTACGCCCCGCCTCCTTGACTCCTCAGGTTATATAATATGCATGGTTACGCCTGGACTCCTGTCTATAGAATATGTATTGTACCCCGCCTCCTGGACCCTCATTATATAGAATGTGCTACGCCCCACCTCCTGGACTCTTGTGTGTGGGCTCTGCAGCAGTGGGATTACATCTTGATGGGTGGATAGTGTTGTATACTGGAAGACCCGTTTTCGGCCCGGTCACCTCCCTCCTCCCCTGCGTCCTGTGCAATCCCTCCGGCGAGCACTGGGGACCCTCGTTTCCGTGCTGTTGAGGGGTCTCGGAGTTCGGTACAGTGGGCTGGTGCAGACAGCCCAGGTCTGCTGCTCATACAGTGTACCAGCACCTCAGCTGTGTGATGAGGTCTGCTCCGCTCGCGCCCAGAGCTGTGTCCATCCCCCCAGATGCTCTGTGGGGGTATAGCAGTCACATGACTCGTCTCCGCAGCTCTGACTGTGACTGGAGGAGTCCTGGTAACCTAATGCCGCTGTGTGCCGCGGGGTATAAATACTCTCCTGCCGCGGCTATTCCTGGCACTGCCGCCCCCTCGTCTCCTGCAGGCTGGCACCGCGGCCCCCCCGTGCTCTGACCGCAGCGGCTGATGACCCCCTCCGGCAGTATTGGTGCGGGAGACTGACGAGACCCCTGTGATGTCTGGTAATGGGGACCCCAGATTTACACCCGGGAGCGGAGGACAGGGGTGGGGGGCTCACAACCTGGAATGTGGTCCTGCTCTGTGCCTGCAGTGTCAAGTATGGTGAGCTTGGCGGCACTGACCACATCTTAATTTTTTTCCTTAGATGTTGGCAATGAAGGGATAGTGTCCAGTGAGACCCCCCATATCCTGCCAAACACCACCGTGAGGATGACGACCGAGATGAATGCCCCCCGGACCCTCCTGGTGCTGGTCTTGGCCTCCTCAGCGTGGGCGGACTGGCCGAATGATGCTGTGGGACAGGGCCACGACTGGGACCCTCGGCTCGAGGCCTCCATGCATTCCCTTTTCCCAGATGTTAAAGAGACAGTGGTGCCAATGAGCAGAATCCCTGACAGCTCCACCATGGTGGGCCGAGCGTTCAGGGTAACCGTGCCCACCCATCTGCTGCCGGCCGAGGAAGAGTCCATCCAGGTGAGAGATGTGGGGGCAGAAACCACCGATCTGTAAACAGCTCACCCACCGCAGTGGTGTGCTCCGAGAGAGACCTAATGTTGGAGGGGGCAGCCGGAGGGCACGGCCCGGTACACACCGCTGAGGGAGGGGGAGCCGGACACAATGGCCCCGGTCCACACCACTGAGGAAGGGGAGAGCCGGAGGGAACGGCCCGGTACACACCGCTGAGGAAGGGGGTAGCCGGAGGGCACGGCCCGGTACACACCGCTGAGGAAGGGGGTAGCCGGAGGGCACGGCCAGTACACACCACTGAGGAAGGGGGTAGCCGGAGGGCACGGCCCGGTACACACCGCTGAGGAAGGGGGTAGCCGGAGGGCACGGCCAGTACACACCGCTGAGGAAGGGGGGAGCTGGAGGGCACGGCCCGGTACACACCGCTGAGGAAGGGGGGAGCCGGAGGGCACGGCCGGTACACACCACTGAGGAAGGGGGGAGCCGGAGGGCACGGCCAGTACACACCGCTGAGGAAGGGGGGAGCTGGAGGGCACGGCCCGGTACACACCGCTGAGGAAGGGGGGAGCCGGAGGGAACGGCCCGGTACACACCGCTGAGGAAGGGGGTAGCCGGAGGGCACGGCCCGGTACACACCGCTGAGGGAGGGGGAGCCGGACACAATGGCCCCGGTCCACACCACTGAGGAAGGGGAGAGCCGGAGGGAACGGCCCGGTACACACCGCTGAAGAAGGGGGTAGCCGGAGGGCACGGCCCGGTACACACCGCTGAGGAAGGGGGGAGCCGGAGGGCACGGCCGGTACACACCACTGAGGAAGGGGGGAGCTGGAGGGCACGGCCCGGTACACACCGCTGAGGAAGGGGGGAGCCGGAGGGCACGGCCGGTACACACCACTGAGGAAGGGGGGAGCTGGAGGGCACGGCCCGGTACACACCGCTGAGGAAGGGGGGAGCCGGAGGGCACGGCCCGGTACACACCGCTGAGGAAGGGGGGAGCCGGAGGGAACGGCCCGGTACACACCGCTGAGGGAGGGGGAGCCGGACATAATGGCCCCGGTCCACACCGCTGAGGGAGGGGAGAGCCAGAGGGAACGGCCCGGTACACACTACTAAGGAAGGGGGGAGCCTGAGAGGACGGCCCGGTACACACCGCTGAGGAAGGGGGAGATGGAGGGCACGGCCCAGTACACACCGCTGAGGAAGGGGGGAGATGGAGGGCACGGCCCGGTACACACCGCTGAGGAAGGGGGGAGATGGAGGGCACGGCCCGGTACACACCGCTGAGGAAGGGGGGAGATGGAGGGCACGGCCCAGTACACACCGCTGAGGAAGGGGGGAGATGGAGGGCACGGCCCAGTACACACCGCTGAGGAAGGGGGGAGATGGAGGGCACGGCCCGGTACACACCGCAGAGGAAGGGGGGAGATGGAGGGCACGGCCTGATACACACCACTGAGGAAGGGGGAGATGGAGGGCACGGCCTGATACACACCACTGAAGAAGGGGGAGATGGAGGGCACGGCCCTGTACACATCGCTGAGGAAGGGGGGAGATGGAGGGCACGGCCCTGTACACATCGCTGAGGAAGGGGGGAGATGGAGGGCACGGCCCTGTACACATCGCTGAGGAAGGGGGGAGATGGAGGGCACGGCCCGGTACACACCGCTGAGGAAGGGGGGAGATGGAGGGCACGGCCCTGTACACATCGCTGAGGAAGGGGGGAGATGGAGGGCACGGCCCGGTACACACCGCTGAGGAAGGGGGGAGATGGAGGGCACGGCCCGGTACACACCGCTGAGGAAGGGGGGAGATGGAGGGCACGGCCCGGTACACACCGCTGAGGAAGGGGGGAGAAGGAGGGCACAACCCGGTCCACACCGCTGAGGAAGGGGAGAGCCGGAGAGGACGGCCCAGTACACACCACTGAGGAAGGGGAGAACTGGAGGGGACTGCCCAGTACACCCTGCTAAGTAAGGGGGAGGGCTAGGTCCGGTACACACCGCTGGGGGGGGCACGGCCCGGTACACACCGCTGTAGGGAGGCACGGGTCGTTACATTCCGTGGGGGGGCATGGCTCTGTACAAACCGCTGAGGAAGGGAGGGGGCACGGCCCGGTACACACGGTGTGGGAGGGGGCACAGCCCGGTACACACGGTGTGGGGGGGGGCACGGCCCGGTACACAC
The DNA here is from genome assembly GCF_039654945.1 of Dendrobates tinctorius. Taxonomy (NCBI): domain Eukaryota; kingdom Metazoa; phylum Chordata; class Amphibia; order Anura; family Dendrobatidae; genus Dendrobates; species Dendrobates tinctorius. The sequence continues at coordinate 1,531,804 of NW_027361928.1, read as the reverse complement.
GGTGTGGGGGGGGGGCACGGCCCGGTACACACGGTGTGGGGGGGGGCACGGCCCGGTATACACGGTGTGGGGGGGGGCACGGCCCGGTACACACGGTGTGGGGGGGGGGCACGGCCCGGTACACACGGTGTGGGGGGGGGGCACGGCCCGGTACACACGGTGTGGGGGGGGGGCACGGCCCGGTACACACGGTGTGGGGGGGGGGCACGGCCCGGTACACACGGTGTGGGGGGGGGCACGGCCCGGTACACACGGTGTGGGGGGGGGGCACGGCCCGGTACACACGGTGTGGGGGGGGGGCACGGCCCGGTACACACGGTGTGGGGGGGGGGCACGGCCCGGTACACACGGTGTGTGGGGGGGGGCACGGCCCGGTACACACGGTGTGTGGGGGGGGGCACGGCCCGGTACACACGGTGTGTGGGGGGGGGGCACGGCCCGGTACACACGGTGTGTGTGGGGGGGCACGGCCCGGTACACACGGTGTGTGTGGGGGGGCACGGCCCGGTACACACGGTGTGTGTGGGGGGGCACGGCCCGGTACACACGGTGTGTGTGGGGGGGCACGGCCCGGTACACACGGTGTGTGTGGGGGGGCACGGCCCGGTACACACGGTGTGTGTGGGGGGGCACGGCCCGGTACACACGGTGTGTGTGGGGGGGCACGGCCCGGTACACACGGTGTGTGTGGGGGGGCACGGCCCGGTACACACGGTGTGTGTGGGGGGGCACGGCCCGGTACACACGGTGTGTGTGGGGGGGCACGGCCCGGTACACACGGTGTGTGTGGGGGGGCACGGCCCGGTACACAACGCTGGTGAGTTGCAGGCTGGTGGGATACCGCAGTGGATGCCATACACCAGTGGGGGTCGTTCAGCTGCTCCCGCTCTGTAAACCTGTAATTATCTGTCTTATGTCCTGGAATGTGAAGGATTTCACACGGAGCCGATTATGGCATCTGTTCCCCTCCCCCACCCCCCTGGTAAAGGTCATGGACATGCAGGGAGCTTCGTACTTGTGCTGTCGACTCTCCTGTCAGCCAGTGCTGGAATTTATAATCGGGCACGCTGCGTCTCATCCCGACCACCTAAGAGCGGTGGTCCTACATGAATAGGAGTTTGGGAACATCCTGTGCCCCTGATGAAGCCGGATTATCAGTGAAACCATTTGGGTGTGTTGTGGCCAGTGACCTGTGGAGGAGCGGTGCCCTCTATTGGTACTATTGGAAATGCGCAGCTCGGGTGAGATGAACATTTCATATCATTGCTGAGGGTCGCCTGGGCCTTTCTTGCGGCTCCCCCGTCCTCTGTAACCTCCTGAGCCTTTCTCACGCCCCCCCCCATGCTCTGTAACCTCCTGAGCCTTTCTTGCGGCCTCCGCCCCGTGTTCTGTAACCTCCTGAGCCTTTCTCACGCCCCCCCCCGTGTTCTGTAACCTTCTGAGCCTTTCTCGTTGCCTCTGCCCCCGTGCTCTGTAACCTTCTGAGCCTTTCTCGCGGCCTCTGCCCCGTGCTCTCTAACCTTCTGAGCCTTTCCCGTGGCCTCCGCCTCCCGTGCTCTGTAACCTCCTTGAGCCTTTCTCACACACCCCCGTGCTCTGTAACCTCCTGAGCCTTTCTCGTGGCCTCCGCCCCCATGCTCTGTAACCTCCTGAGCCTTTCTCGCGGCCTCTGCCCCGTGCTCTCTAACCTTCTGAGCCTTTCTCGTGGCCTCCGCCCCCGTGCTCTCTAACCTTCTGAGCCTTTCTCATGGCCTCCGCCCCCCCGTGCTCTGTAACCTCCTTGAGCCTTTCTCACCCCCCCCGTGCTCTGTAACCTCCTTGAGCCTTTCTCACCCCCCCGTGCTCTGTAACCTTCTGAGCCTTTCTCACGCCTCTCCCCCCCCCCGTGCTCTGTAACCTCCTGAGCCTTTCTCGCGGCCTCCGCTCCCGTGCTCTGTAACCTCCTGAGCCTTTCTCGCGGCCTCCACCCCGTGCTCGGTAACCTCTTGAGCCTTTCACGCGGCTTCCACTCTTGTGCTCTGTAACCTCCTGAGTCTTTCTCGCGACTTCCGCCCCCATGCTCTGTGGCCTCCGCCCCCATGCTCTGTAACCTCCTGAGCTTTTCTTGTGGCCTCCGCCCCGTGCTCTGTAACCTCCTGAGCCTTTCTTGTGGCCTCCGCCCCCGTGCTCTGTAACCTCCTGAGCCTTTCTCACACCCCTCCCCCCCCCGTGTTCTGTTACCTCCTGAGCCTTTCTCACGCCCCCCCACCCGGTGTTCTGTAACCTGAGCCTTTCTCGCAGCCTCCGCCCCGTGCTCTGTAACCACCGGAGCCTTTCTCGTGACCTCTGCCCCCGTGCTCTCTAACCTTCTGAGCCTTTCTCGTGGCCTCCGCCCCCGTGCTCTGTAACCTCCTGAGCCTTTCTCACGCCTCCCCCCCCCCCCCCGTGCTCTCTAACCTTCTGAGCCTTTCTCGTGGCCTCCGCCCCCCGTGCTCTGTAACCTCCTGGAGCCTTTCTCTCACCCCCCGTGCTCTGTAACCTCGTGAGCCTTTCTCACGCCTCTCACCCCCCGTGCTATGTGACCTCCTGAGCCTTTCTCGCGGCCTCCGCTCCCGTGCTCTGTAACCTCCTGAGCCTTTCTCGCGGCCTCCGCTCCCGTGCTCTGTAACCTCCGGAGCCTTTCACGCGGCCTCCACCCCGTTCTCTGTAACCTCTTGAGCCTTTCACGCGGCCTCCGCTCTTGTGCTCTGTAACCTCCTGAGCCTTTCTCGCGGCCTCCGCTCCCGTGCTCTGTAACCTCCGGAGCCTTTCTCGCAGCCTCCACCCCGTTCTCTGTAACCTCTTGAGCCTTTCACGCGGCCTCCGCTCTTGTGCTCTGTAACCTCCTGAGCCTTTCTCGCGGCCTCCGCTCCCTTGCTCTGTGGCCTCCGCCCCCGTGCTCTGTAACCTCCTGAGCTTTTATCGTGGCCTCCGCCCCCGTGCTCTGTAACCTGAGCCTTTCTCGTGGCCTCCGCCCCTGTGTTCTGTAACTTCCTGAGCCTTTCTCGTGGCCTCCGCCCCCGTGCTCTGTAACCTCCTGAGCCTTTCTCGTGGCCTCTGTGACCTCCTGAGCCTTTCTCGTGGCCTCTGTGACCTCCTGAGCCTTTCTCGTGGCCTCCGCCCCCGTGCACTGTAACCTCCTGAGCCTTTCTCGTGGCCTCCGCCCCCGTGCACTGTAACCTCCTGAGCCTTTCTCGTGGCCTCCGCCCCCGTGCACTGTAACCTCCTGAGCCTTTCTCGTGGCCTCCGCCCCCGTGCTCTGTAACCTCCTGAGCCTTTCACGCGGCCTCCGCTCTTGTGCTCTGTAACCTCCTGAGCCTTTCTCGCGGCCTCCGCTCCCTTGCTCTGTGGCCTCCGCCCCCGTGCTCTGTAACCTCCTGAGCTTTTATCGTGGCCTCCGCCCCCGTGCTCTGTAACCTGAGCCTTTCTCGTGGCCTCCGCCCCTGTGTTCTGTAACTTCCTGAGCCTTTCTCGTGGCCTCCGCCCCCGTGCTCTGTAACCTCCTGAGCCTTTCTCGTGGCCTCTGTGACCTCCTGAGCCTTTCTCGTGGCCTCTGTGACCTCCGGAGCCTTTCTCGTGGCCTCCGCCTCCGTGCACTGTAACCTCCTGAGCCTTTCTCGTGGCCTCCGCCCCCGTGCACTGTAACCTCCTGAGCCTTTCTCGTGGCCTCCGCCCCCGTGCACTGTAACCTCCTGAGCCTTTCTCGTGGCCTCCGCCCCCGTGCTCTGTAACCTCCTGAGCCTTTCTCGTGGCCTCTGCCACCGTGCTCTGTAACCTCCTGAGCCTTTCTCGTGGCCTTCGCCCCCGTGCACTGTAACCTCCGGAGCCTTTCTCGTGGCCTCCGTGCACTGTAACCTCCGGAGCCTTTCTCGTGGCCTCCGCCTCCGTGCACTGTAACCTCCAGAGCCTTTCTCGTGGCCTCCGCCTCCGTGCTCTGTAACCTCCGGAGCCTTTCTCGTGGCCTCCGCCCCTGTGCTCTGTAACCTCCACCTGTAATTATGTCTCTCAGATGTTCCCTGAAATAACTAAGGGCCAATATAAAAGAACTACAGAGATCAGAGATGCCGCAGACCATGTAAGCCAGTCCTACAGGACATAAAATCTCTCACCTTGAGAGACCCCTGACCATCTGGCCATAAGCTGCAGCCCCCTGTATAAGGGCAGTGGGACCCCCAGGGGTGCGCTGCTGTTGCGGCCACGTTTCCGGATAATTCTCTTTTTGAACAATCCTTTCCTGAAATCTGATGTTACTTTCCCGGATGTTTATCTGCTCCCGGTCACAAGAACTTCTTGGGCTTCTGTTTCTTGCCTTCATGAAGTGAACTCTTCGCTTTTCCCAGATTTTGAGCTCGTTTTAGACTTTATAGACTTTAGGAATTAAGTAAAGACCGGATTCCTGGTCACCAAAACCTTCAAAATCCCAAAGCCACAAGTTCTCTGGTAATGCTCACCCTCCATACAAACAGATCCCTCCCGTACAGGCTCCTGTGTGTGTATAGGATCCCTCCCGTACAGGCTCCTGTGTGTGTATAGGATCCCTCCCGTACAGGCTTCTGTGTGTGTATAGGATCCCTCCCATACAGGCTCCTGTGTGTGTATAGGATCCCTCCCGTACAGGCTCCTGTGTGTGTATAGGATCCCTCCCGTACAGGCTCCTGTGTGTGTATAGGATCCCTCCCGTACAGGCTCGTGTGTGTGTGTGTATAGGATCCCTCCCGTACAGGCTCCTGTGTGTGTGTGTATAGGATCCCTCCCGTACAGGTCCTGTGTGTGTGTGTGTGTGTGTGTGTGTATAGGATCCCTCCCGTACAGGCTCCTGTGTGTGTGTGTGTGTGTATAGGATCCCTCCCGTACAGGCTCCTGTGTGTGTGTGTATAGGATCCCTCCCGTACAGGCTCCTGTGTGTGTGTGTGTATAGGATCCCTCCCGTACAGGCTCCTGTGTGTGTGTGTATAGGATCCCTCCTGTACAGGCTCCTGTGTGTGTATAGGATCCCTCCCGTACAGGCTCCTGTGTGTGTGTGTGTGTGTATAGGATCCCTCCCGTACAGGCTCCTGTGTGTGTGTGTATAGGATCCCTCCTGTACAGGCTACTGTGTGTGTATAGGATCCCTCCCGTACAGGCTCCTGTGTGTGTGTATAGGATCCCTCCCGTACAGGCTCCTGTGTGTGTGTATAGGATCCCTCCCGTACAGGCTCCTGTGTGTGTGTGTATAGGATCCCTCCCGTACAGGCTCCTGTGTGTGTGTATAGGATCCCTCCCGTACAGGCTCCTGTGTGTGTGTGTGTGTGTATATAGGATCCCTCCCGTACAGGCTCCTGTGTGTGTGTGTGTGTGTATAGGATCCCTCCCGTACAGGCTCCTGTGTGTGTGTGTGTATAGGATCCCTCCCGTACAGGCTCCTGTGTGTGTGTGTGTGTGTGTATATAGGATCCCCCCGTACAGGCTCCTGTGTGTGTATAGGATCCCTCCCGTACAGGCTCCTGTGTGTGTGTGTGTATAGGATCCCTCCCGTACAGGCTCCTGTGTGTGTGTATAGGATCCCTCCCGTACAGGCTCCTGTGTGTGTGTGTGTGTGTGTGTGTGTGTATAGGATCCCCCCCGTACAGGCTCCTGTGTGTGTATAGGATCCCTCCCGTACAGGCTCCTGTGTGTGTGTGTATAGGATCCCTCCCGTACAGGCTCCTGTGTGTGTGTATAGGATCCCTCCCGTACAGGCTCCTGTGTGTGTGTATAGGATCCCTCCCGTACCGGCTCCTGTGTGTGTGTGTGTGTGTGTGTGTGTATAGGATCCCTCCCGTACAGGCTCCTGTGTGTGTGTGTGTGTGTGTGTATAGGATCCCTCCCGTACAGGCTCCTGTGTGTGTGTGTGTGTGTATAGGATCCCTCCTGTACAGGCTACTGTGTGTGTATAGGATCCCTCCCGTACAGGCTCCTGTGTGTGTGTATAGGATCCCTCCCGTACAGGCTCCTGTGTGTGTGTATAGGATCCCTCCCGTACAGGCTCCTGTGTGTGTGTGTATAGGATCCCTCCCGTACAGGCTCCTGTGTGTGTGTGTGTGTGTGTGTGTGTGTGTGTATAGGATCCCTCCCGTACAGGCTCCTGTGTGTGTGTGTGTGTGTGTGTATAGGATCCCCCCGTACAGGCTCCTGTGTGTGTATAGGATCCCTCCCGTACAGGCTCGTGTGTGTGTGTGTGTATATAGGATCCCTCCCGTACAGGCTCCTGTGTGTGTGTGTGTGTGTGTGTATAGGATCCCTCCCGTACAGGCTCCTGTGTGTGTGTGTATATATAGGATCCCTCCCGTACAGGCTCCTGTGTGTGTGTGTGTGTGTGTGTGTATAGGATCCCTCCCGTACAGGCTCCTGTGTGTGTGTGTGTGTGTGTGTGTATAGGATCCCTCCCGTACCGGCTCCTGTGTGTGTGTGTATGTGTATAGGATCCCTCCCGTACAGGCTCCTGTGTGTGTGTGTGTATAGGATCCCTCCCGTACAGGCTCCTGTGTGTGTGTGTGTGTGTGTGTGTGTGTATAGGATCCCTCTCGTACAGGCTCCTGTGTGTGTGTGTGTGTGTATAGGATCCCTCTCGTACAGGCTCCTGTGTGTGTGTGTATAGGATCCCTCCCGTACAGGCTCCTGTGTGTGTGTGTGTATAGGATCCCTCCCGTGCAGGCTCCTGTGTGTGTGTGTATGTGTATAGGATCCCTCCCGTACAGGCTCCTGTGTGTGTGTATAGGATCCCTCCCGTACAGGCTCCTGTATGTGTGTGTGTATAGGATCCCTCCCGTACAGGCTCCTGTGTGTGTGTGTATAGGATCCCTCCCGTACAGGCTCCTGTGTGTGTGTGTGTGTATAGGATCCCTCCCGTACAGGCTCCTGTGTGTGTGTGTGTATAGGATCCCTCCCGTACAGGCTCCTGTGTGTGTGTGTATAGGATACCTCCCGTACAGGCTCCTGTGTGTGTGTGTATAGGATACCTCCCGTACAGGCTCCTGTGTGTGTGTGTATAGGATACCTCCCGTACAGGCTCCTGTGTGTGTGTGTATAGGATCCCTCCCGTACAGGCTCCTGTATGTATGTGTGTGTGTATAGGATCCCTCCCATACAGGCTCCTGTATGTGTGTGTGTGTATAGGATCCCTCCCGTACAGGCTCCTGTATGTGTGTGTGTATAGGATCCCTCCCGTACAGGCTCCTGTGTGTGTATAGGATCCCTCCCGTACAGGCTCCTGTGTGTGTGTATATAGGATCCCTCCCGTACAGGCTCCTGTGTGTGTATAGGATCCCTCCCATACAGGCTCCTGTGTGTGTGTGTATAGGATCCCTCCCGTACAGGCTCCTGTGTGTGTATAGGATCCCTCCCGTACAGGCTCCTGTGTGTGTGTGTGTATATATAGGATCCCTCCCGTACAGGCTCCTGTGTGTGTATAGGATCCCTCCCGTACAGGGTCGTGTGTGTGTATAGGATCCCTCCCGTACAGGCTCCTGTGTGTGTGTGTATAGGATCCCTCCCGTACAGGCTCCTGTGTGTGTGTGTATAGGATCCCTCCCGTACAGGCTCCTGTGTGTGTGTGTATAGGATCCCTCCCGTACAGGCTCCTGTGTGTGTGTGTGTGTGTGTGTGTGTGTGTATAGGATCCCTCCCGTACAGGCTCCTGTGTGTGTGTGTGTATAAGATCCCTCCCGTACAGGCTCCTGTGTGTGTGTGTGTATAGGATCCCTCCCGTACAGGCTCCTGTGTGTGTGTGTGTATAGGATCCCTCCCGTACAGGCTCCTGTGTGTATAGGATCCCTCCCGTACAGGCTCCTGTGTGTGTGTGTGTATAGGATCCCTCCCGTACAGGCTCCTGTGTGTGTGTGTGTGTGTGTGTGTGTATAGGATCCCTCCCGTACAGGCTCCTGTGTGTGTGTGTGTATAGGATCCCTCCCGTACAGGCTCCTGTGTGTGTGTGTGTGTATAGGATCCCTCCCGTACAGGCTCCTGTGTGTGTGTGTGTATAGGATCCCTCCCGTACAGGCTCCTGTGTGTGTGTGTGTATAGGATCCCTCTCGTACAGGCTCCTGTGTGTGTGTATAGGATCCCTCTCGTACAGGCTCCTGTGTGTGTGTATAGGATCCCTCCCGTACAGGCTCCTGTGTGTGTGTATAGGATCCCTCCCGTACAGGCTCCTGTGTGTGTGTGTGTGTGTGTATAGGATCCCTCCCGTACAGGCTCCTGTGTGTGTGTGTGTGTGTGTGTATAGGATCCCTCCCGTACAGGCTCCTGTGTGTGTGTTTAGGATCCCTCCCATACAGGCTCCTGTGTGTGTGTGTGTATAGGATCCCTCCCGTACAGGCTCCTGTGTGTGTGTGTGTATAGGATCCCTCCCGTACAGGCTCCTGTGTGTGTGTGTGTATAGGATCCCTCCCGTACAGGCTCCTGTGTGTGTGTGTGTATAGGATCCCTCCCGTACAGGCTCCTGTGTGTGTGTGTATAGGATCCCTCCCGTACAGGCTCCTGTGTGTGTGTGTGTATAGGATCCCTCCCGTACAGGCTCCTGTGTGTGTGTGTGTGTGTGTGTGTATAGGATCCCTCCCGTACAGGCTCCTGTGTGTGTGTGTATAGGATCCCTCCCGTACAGGCTCCTGTGTGTGTGTGTGTGTGTGTGTGTGTGTATAGGATCCCTCCCGTACAGGCTCCTGTGTGTGTGTGTATAGGATCCCTCCCGTACAGGCTCCTGTGTGTGTGTGTGTGTGTGTGTGTGTGTGTATAGGATCCCTCCCGTACAGGCTCCTGTGTGTGTGTGTATAGGATCCCTCCCGTACAGGCTCCTGTGTGTGTGTATAGGATCCCTCTCGTACAGGCTCCTGTGTGTGTGTGTATAGGATCCCTCCCGTACAGGCTCCTGTGTGTGTGTGTATAGGATCCCTCCCGTACAGGCTCCTGTGTGTGTGTGTGTGTATAGGATCCCTCCCGTACAGGCTCCTGTGTGTGTATAGGATCCCTCCCGTACAGGCTCCTGTGTGTGTGTATATAGGATCCCTCCCGTACAGGCTCCTGTGTGTGTGTGTATAGGATCCCTCCCGTACAGGCTCCTGTGTGTGTGTGTATAGGATCCCTCCCGTACAGGCTCCTGTGTGTGTGTGTATAGGATCCCTCCCGTACAGGCTCCTGTGTGTGTGTGTATAGGATCCCTCCCGTACAGGCTCCTGTGTGTGTGTATAGGATCCCTCTCGTACAGGCTCCTGTGTGTGTGTGTATAGGATCCCTCTCGTACAGGCTCCTGTGTGTGTGTGTATAGGATCCCTCTCGTACAGGCTCCTGTGTGTGTGTATAGGATCCCTCCCGTACAGGCTCCTGTGTGTGTATAGGATCCCTCCCGTACAGGCTCCTCTGTGTGTGTGTATTGGATCCCTCCCGTACAGGCTCCTGTGTGTGTGTGTGTGTATAGGATCACTCCCGTACAGGCTCCTGTGTCTGTGTATAGGATCCCTCCCGTACAGGCTCCTGTGTGTGTGTATAGGATCCCTCCCGTACAGGCTCCTGTGTGTGTATAGGATCCCTCCCGTACAGGCTCCTGTGTGTGTATAGGATCCCTCCCGTACAGGCTCCTGTGTGTGTATAGGATCCCTCCCGTACAGGCTCCTGTGTGTGTATAGGATCCCTCCCGTACAGGCTCCTGTGTGTGTATAGGATCCCCCCGTACAGGCTCCTGTGTGTGTATAGGATCCCCCCGTACAGGCTCCTGTGTGTGTGTGTGTGTGTGTATAGGATCCCACCCGTACAGGCTCCTGTATGTGTTTATAGGATCCCTCCCGTACAGGCTCCTGTGTGTGTATAGGATCCCTCCCGTACAGGCTCCTGTGTGTGTATAGGATCCCTCCAGTACAGGCTCCTGTGTGTGTATAGGATCCCTCCCGTACAGGCTCCTGTGTGTGTGTATAGGATCCCTCCCGTACAGACTCCTGTGTGTGTGTATAGGATCCCTCCCGTACAGGCTCCTGTGTGTATAGGATCCCTCCCGTACAGGCTCCTGTGTGTGTGTGTATAGGATCCCTCCCATACAGGCTCCTGTGTGTGTGTATAGGATCGCTCCTGTGTGTGTGTATAGGATCCCTCCCATACAGGCTCCTGTGTGTGTGTGTATACACTCACTGGCCACTTTATTAGGTACACCTGTCCAACTGTGTGTTAAGACTTAATTTCTAATCAGCCAATCACATGGCGGCAACTCAGTGCATTTAGGCATGTAGACATGGTCAAGACAATCTCCTGCAGTTCAAACCGAGCATCAGTATGGGGAAGAAAGGTGATTTGAGTGCCTTTGAACGTGGCATGATTGTTGGTGCCAGAAGGGCTGGTCTGAGTATTTCAGAAACTGCTGATCTACTGGGATTTTCACGCACAACCATCTCTAGGGTTTACAGAGAATGGTCCGAAAAAGAAAAAAAATCCAGTGAGCGGCAGTTCTGTGGCCGGAAATGCCTTGTTGATGCCAGAGGTCAGAGGAGAATGGGCATACTGGTTCGAGCTGATAGAAAGGCAACAGTGACTCAAATTGCCACCCGTTACAACCAAGGTAGGCAGAAGAGCATCTCTGAACGCACAGTGCGTCGAACTTTGAGGCAGATGGGCTACAGCAGCAGAAGACCACACTGGGTACCACTCCTCTCAGCTAAGAACAGGAAACTGAGCCTACAATTTGCACAAGCTCATCGAAATTGGACAGTAGAAGATTGGAAAAACGTTGCCTGGTCTGATGAGTCTCGATTTCTGCTGCGACATTCGGATGGTAGGGTCAGAATTTGGCGTAAACAACATGAAAGCATGGATCCATCCAGCCTTGTATCAACGGTTCAGGCTGGTGGTGGTGGTGTCATGGTGTGGGGAATTTTTTCTGGGCACTCTTTGGGCCCCTTGGTACCAATTGAGCATCGTTGCAACGCCACAGCCTACCTGAGTATTGTTGCTGACCATGTCCATCCCTTTATGACCACAATGTACCCAACATCTGATGGCTACTTTCAGCAGGATAATGCGCCATGTCATAAAGCTCGAATCATCTCAGATTGGTTTCTTGAACATGACAATGAGTTCACTGTACTCAAATGGCCTCCTCAGTCACCAGATCTCAATCCAATAGAGCATCTTTGGGATGTGGTGGAACGGGAGATTCGCATCAGGGATGTGCAGCCGACAAATCTGCGCCAACTGTGTGATGCCATCATGTCAATATGGTCCAAAATCTCTGAGGAATGCTTCCAGCACCTTGTTGAATCTCTGCCACGAAGAATTGAGGCAGTTCTGAAGGCAAAAGGGGGTCCAACCCGTTACTAGCATGGTGTACCTAATAAAGTGGCCAGTGAGTGTAGGATGCCTCCCATACAGGCTCCTGTGTGTGTATAGGATCCCTGCCGCACAGGCTCCTGTGTGTGTGTATAGGATCCCTCCCGTACAGGCTCCTGTGTGTGTGTGTGTGTATAGGATCCCTCCCGTACAGGCTCCTGTGTGTGTGTGTGTATAGGATCCCTCCCGTACAGGCTCCTGTGTGTGTGTGTGTGTGTTTAGGATCCCACCCGTACAGGCTCCTGTGTGTGTATATAGGATCCCCCCCGTACAGGCTCCTGTGTGTGTATAGGATCCCTCCAGTACAGGCTCCTGTGTGTGTGTATAGGATCCCTCCCGTACAGGCTCCTGTGTGTGTGTGTGTGTATAGGATCCCTCCCGTACAGGCTCCTGTATGTGTGTATAGGATCCCCCCGTACAGGCTCCTGTGTGTGTATTGGATCCCTCCAGTACAGGCTCCTGTATGTGTGTATAGGATCCCCCCCGTACAGGCTCCTGTATGTGTATCGGATCCCCCCCGTACAGGCTCCTGTGTGTGTATAGGATCCCTCCCGTACAGGCTCCTGTGTGTGTAAAGGATCCCCCCGTACAGGCTCCTGTGTGTGTGTATAGGATCCCTCCCATACAGGCTCCTGTGTGTGTGTATAGGATCCTTCCCGTACAGGCTCCTGTGCGTGTATAGGATCCCTCCCGTACAGGCTCCTGTGTGTGTTTAGGATCCCACCCGTACAGGCTCCTGTGTGTGTATATAGGATCCACCCCGTGCAGGCTCCTGTGTGTGTTTAGGATCCCTCCCGTGCAGGCTCCTGTGTGTGTGTATAGGATCCCTCCCGTACAGGCTCCTGTGTGTGTGTGTGTGTGTATAGGATCCCTCCAGTACAGGCTCCTGTATGTGTGTATAGGATCCCCCCCGTACAGGCTCCTGTATGTGTGTATGCGACCCCTCCCGTACAGGCTCCTGTGTGTGTGTATAGGATCCCCCCCCTTACAGGCTCCTGTGTGTGTGTATAGGATCCCTCCCGTACAGGCTCCTGTGTGTGTATAGGATCCCACCCGTACAGGCTCCTGTGTCTGTGTATGGGATGTGTGTGTGTGTGTGTGTGTGTGTGTGTGTATAGGATCCCTCCAGTACAGGCTCCTGTATGTGTGTATAGGATCCCCCCCGTACAGGCTCCTGTATGTGTGTATAGGATCCCTCCTGTACAGGCTCCTCTGTGTGTGTATAGGATCCCCGCCGTACAGGCTCCTGTGTGTGTGTGTTTAGGATCCCCCCCATACAGACTCCTGTGTGTGTGTGTATAGGATCCCACCCGTACAGGCTCCTGTGTGTGTATAGGATCCCACCCGTACAGGCTCCTGTGTGTGTATAGGATCCCACCCGTACAGGCTCCTGTGTGTATAGGATCCCTCCCGTACAGGCTCCTGTGTGTGTATAGGATCCCTCCTGTGTGTGGGTGCACGTGTGTGCTTTGCAGTACTTTGCGCTTGTTCCGCCATCCTCTGCATGCGTTCCGCCTCTTGCTACCCGTTGTTTTAATGAGTTAAATAACAATTTTATGGAGTGATGAATGTGTCCCTTTCACTCCACCAATTACTTGCTCTCCGTTTTTTTTTTTTTTTTACAGTGAGCGCCTTTAGAGCCTCCTGTGTTGCTCGGACTGACGCCTTCCCACGCCAGGACTAAGACTTTCATTATTATTCATACGGTCCCAGCATATTTCTTTAATGATCTACCATTTCATGTAATTCCTGTAACTTCCGGGCAGAGTTGGAAGGAAGGCCAGCCCTTCAGGGAGCCAGGCAGAGTAGAAATGAAGGAAGGCCGGCCCTTCAGGGAGCCAGGCAGAGTAGAACTAAAGGAAGGGTCGGCCCCTGGGATGGAGGAAAGAAGAAAGGGCTGGGGAGTCGGGCGTAGGAGGCATGAAGGAAGGACCAGTCCCTTCGGGGAGCTGTTTGGAGGAGGAGTGAAGGAAGGGCCAGGGAGACGGTCAGAGGAGGAATGAAAGAAGGGCCGTCTCCTGGGGAGGAAGAATGAAGGAAGGGCCGGGAATTCGGGCAGAGGAGGAATTAAAGAAGGGCCGGGTAACTGGGCGGAGGAGGAATGAAGGAAGAGTCGGGGAGGCAGGAGGAGTAGGAATGAAGGATGGGCTGGGGAACCTGGCGGAGGAGGAATGAAGGAAGGGCTGGGGAGCTGGGCACAGGGGGAATGAATGAATGAAGGGCGGGCCCGGTAGCCATGCAGAAGAGGAATGAATTAAGGACCTTGGAGCCGGGCAGAGGAGGAATGAATTAAGGGCCTTGGAGCCGGGCAGAGGAGGAAGGAACGGCCGGGGAGCTGGGCGGAGGAGGTATGAAGGAAGGGCCTTGGAGCTGGGCGGAGGAGGTGGTATGAAGGAAGGGCCTTGGAGCTGGGCGGAGGAGGAAGGAACTGCCGGGGAGCTGTGCGGAGGAGGAATGAAGGAAGGGCCGTCCCTCCCCGGGGAGCTTGGCGGAGGAATGAATGGAGGAAGGGCCGGCGAGCTGGGCGGAGGAAGAATGAAAGAAGGGCCACCCCCTGGGAGCTGTGCGGAGTAATGAAGGAAGGGTCGGGGAGCTGGGCGGAGGAGGAATGAATGTAGGACTGCCCCCCCGGGGGAGCTGTGCGGAGGAGGGATGAAGGAAGGGCCGGGTGTTGTGAGTTCATTCTCTGGTTCACCAGTTGTGAGTTCTCCTTCCAGACTTCCTCTGGTGGTAACAGGAGGTAGAGAGGCTGATTTGATCGGTGGAGATCTGCCACCTGAGAATGAGGATGACGATTGGATCTCAGGAATCTCAGATTGGATTTGACAGCCGACGCCCTATTCAGTTGCTGGTGATTCCTTCTGGCTTGTCAGCTCTTGGTTCTCAGCTCTGTTCCAGTCATCTAAAGCTACGTTTTTCTGCTAATGTTCACACTTGATTTTGTTGGTCTATTCAGTTTTTTGGTGTGGTCAGCCAGCCCCGGCTGGGGGCTGTGCTGAATTTCCACTCTTATTAGTATTTTTCCAATTTGCTTTTTGTCCCTTACTAGTTCAGTCTCTTTTTGCTCTGTCTCAGAATATTCCAGAGTGCTGATATAGTGGGAGAAGTCTAGTGACTTCAGGGTTAATTTTGCTATCAGAAGTGTTGGACATTATTTTTGTAGGGTTTTTTGCAGGTTGCAGACAGGGTCTTTCCTTTCCTGTCTAGTTAGTTTGGGCCCCATTGTTTGCTCAGCCAATTTTCCTGCCTGTGTTTGTGCCTTCATCTTGTTTCACCGTCAATACATGTGCGGAGGCTGTCTATTCTTTGGGGTCTGCTCTGGGGCAGTTTTCCCTTTTCTTGCTTTAGGCTTATTTTAGACCTCCGGCTGTGACGAGGTGTCTAGGATCATCGTAGGCACGCTCCACGGCTACTGCTAGTTGTGTGGTAGGATCAGGAATCTGCATAGTTATCAACCTCTCTGGTTTTCTGTGACTTAGCTTGTGTTGTTTTGCTTATTTCTCCTCGGTGACCCATTCATAACAGAATCACCAGCCATACCGCAGATTCTAGGGTACTCAAAAGCAGGAAAAAGTTGTTAAAAAAAAAAAAGAAAAAGTGTCAGAATTTTTTTTTTTTTTTTTATATATATTTTTTTTTCTCTGAGGCCGTAGGTGGATTTTTTTTTCTTAATGGAAATTAAGCAATTGTCTGATCGTGTGGAGCAGCTTGCTGCTGAAGTGCAGGGAATTTCCACCTACCTCATTCAGTCACATGCTGCTGAACCAAAGATTCCTACTCCTGATGTGTTTTCTGGGGATCGGTCTAAATTTCTGAATTTTAAGAATAATTGTAAATTATTTCTTGCCTTGAAGCCTAACTCATCGGGGAGCTCTGTGCAGCAGGTTAAAATTGTCATCTCCTTGCTGCACGGCGATCCCCAGGATTGGGCGTTTTCTCTGACACCTGAAAATCCTATTCTGACTAATGTGTATATATTTTTTCAAGCCTTGGGGTTGTTGTATGATGAACCTAATGCTGTTGATCAAGCTGAGAGAACCCTGTTGGCATTAAACCAGGGTCAGGATCCTGCAGAGTTATATGTTATACTGTCAAAAATTCCAAAAGTGGGCGGTCCTTACTACATGGAATGATAGTGCATTGGCAGCTCTCTTTTGGAAGGGTTTATCAGAGACCGTAAAAGATGTTATGGTGGGATTTCCTGTTCCCTCTGCTCTGGATGATTCTATGTCATTAGCCATTCAAGTTGATCGGCGTTTACGTGAACGTAAAACTACACGGGAACAAACGTCTGAACCTATGCAATGTGATGGGGTTTTGTCTAGGGCGCAACGTCTGGAGTTTAGAAGGCGTAATAAGCGGTGTTTTTTCTGTGGAGAAGCCTCTCATACTATTTCTGTCTGCCCAAAACGAGAGAAACGTTTTGCACACACATTTGCTGTGGGCAGTGTACAACCTAAGTTCCTTTTGGCAATTACTCTTATCTGCTCCTTGTCCACATTTTCCACTAAGGCTTTTGTGGATTCAGGAGCAGCGTTGAATCTGATGGATTTGGACTTTGCTAAACGTTGTGGTTTTTCCATGACGCCTCTGCGGACGCCTATTCCTTTGAGTGGTATTGATGCTACTTCTTTGGCGGAGAATAAACCTCAGTTTTGGACCCAGGTGATAATGCGAGTTGCCCCAGACCACCAAGAAAATTGTAAATTTGTGGTGCTGCATAATTTGCATGATACTATTGTTCTGGGTTTCCCTTGGTTGCAATCTCATAACCCAGTTTTGGATTGGAAATCTGTGTCTGTGGTGAGTTGGGGTTGTCAGTGTGTTCTTAGGGACGCTCCTGTGCTCTCCACCTCTCCTCAGTCTCATGATATTCCTGATTATCTGGCTGATTTCTCTGATGTTTTTATTGAGAGCAAGTCTGCGTCTTTCCCCCCTCATAGGAGTTATGACTGTGCAATTGAGTTGATGCCTGGATGTAAATTTCGCAAGGGTCGGCTTTTCAACTTATCAGTACCCGAACATGATGCTATGCGATCCTATATTAAGGAGTCGTTGGAGAAGGGTCATATTAGACCATCCTCGTCACCTTTAGGTGCTGGGGGGTTTTTTGTGGCCAAGAAAGATGGTTCATTAAGACCGTGTATTGATTATCATTCCCTTAACAAGATGGTGGTTAAATATCAGTACCCGTTACCTCTGATGTCTGATTTATTCTCCAGAGTTAAGAGTGCCTGCTGGTTTACTAAGCTTGACCTCAGGGGGGCGTATAATCTTATTCGCATCAAGCACGGGGATGAATGGAAGACGGCGTTTAATACTCCGGAGGGACATTTTGAGTACCTGGTGATGCCTTTTGGGCTCTCTAATGCCCCTTCTGTCTTCCAGTGCTTCATGAATGATATTTTCCGAGACTTTGTGGATAAGTTTTTGATCATCTATCTGGATGATATTTTGATCTTTTCTAGTGATTGGGATTCCCATGTGGATTATGTCCGGACTGTGTTCCGACTTTTGACGGAGAATTCCCTGTTTAAGGGATCGAAATGCCTCTTTGGTGTACAGAGGATTTCATTTTTGGGATTTATCTTGTCTCCATCAACTATTGAAATGGACCCGGCCAAGGTACAGGCCATTTATGATTGGGTGCAGCCTACTTCTTTGAAGGCCCTCCAGAAGTTTTTGGGTTTTGCTAATTTCTATCGTAAATTTATAGGTAATTTTTCTGGTATTGTCAAACCACTGACAGATCTGGCCAAGAAGGGCGCTGATGTGCTGAATTGGTCTCCTGAGGCTATCTCAGACATTTCAGGAGTTTAAGCAGAGATTACTTCAGCTCCAGTTTTACGGCAACCTGATGTCTCACTTCCATTTCAGGTGGAGGTAGATGCTTCTGAGATTGGTGCAGGAGCTGTTTTGTCCCAAAAAGACCCTGTGAAATCTAAGATGAATCCCTGTGCCTTCTTTTCTCGAAAGTTCTCCCCATCTGAACGCAACTATGACGTGGGGAATCGGGAATTGTTGGCCATGAAGTGGGCATTTGAGGAGTGGAGACATTGGTTGGAGGGAGCTAGACATCAAGTTGTGGTCCTCACCGATCACAAGAATCTGATTTATCTGGAGTCGGCCAAACGCTTGAATCCTAGACAGGCTAGATGGGCCTTGTTTTTCACGCGTTTTAATTTTGTGGTCTCTTTTTTTTCTTCCGGGCACTAAGAATGTTAAGGCAGACGCCCTTTCTAGGTGTTTCTTTGCCGATTCTCTTAATGTGACCGAGCCTACTACCATCCTAGGTGAGGGGGTAGTTCTTTCTGCCATTTCGCCCGATTTGAGATGCACCCTGGAGAAATTTCAGGAGGATAAACCTGAGCGTTGCCTTTTGGGAAAATTGTATGTTCCTGACCAGTGGAGAAAGAGAGTGATGTCTGAAATTCATTGCTCCGCATTGGCTGGTCATCCAGGTATTTTTGGTACCACAGATTTGGTGAGTCGGTCCTTTTGGTGGCCTGCCTTATCTTGTGACGTCAGGAATTTTGTACAGTCCTGTGGGACTTGTTCTCGGTCTAAACCCTGTTCTCGTTCTAGTGGGTTGCTGATGCCCTTGCCGGTGCCCAAGAGGCCATGGACCCATATCTCAATGGATTTTATTTCTGATTTTCCTGTCTCTCAGAGAATGACTGACTGTTATCTGGGTGATTTGTGATAGATTTTCGAAGATGGTCCATCTTGTACCACTCCCAAAGTTGCCATCTTCTGCTGAGTTGGTGCCCTTGTTTTTACAACAAGTGGTTCGGTTACATGGGATTCCTGAGAACATTGTGTCGGATAGAGGAGTCCAGTTTGTTTCCAGATTCTGGAAAGCCTTTTGTTCCAGTCTGGGAATTCAGTTATCCTTCTCCGCGTTTCATCCCCAGACCAATGGACAGACTGAGAAAACAAACCAGACCTTGGAGTCTTATTTGAGATGTTTTATATCTGCTGATCAGGATGATTGGGTCTCATTTTTGCCCTTGGCCAAATTCGCACTGAACAATAGAGCTAGTTCTGCCACTTTGATGTCACCCTTTTTCTGTCATTTTGGGTTTCATCCTCGATTCTCTTCAGGGCAAGTGGAATCTTCGTCCTGCCCAGGTGTGGACACTGTTGTTGAGAGAATGCAGCAGTTATGGGACCAAGTGGTGGATAAGTTGTCACTCTCTCAGGAAAAGGCCCAGCGATTTTCCAACCGACATAGGACCATTGGTCCCCGGTTTAAAGTGGGTGATATGGTTTGGTTGCCGTCTAAGAATATTTCTATGAAGGTTGCATCTCCTAAATTTAAGCCAAGATTTATTGGTCCTTATAAGATTTTGGAAATTCTTAATCCTGTTTCTTTTCGATTGGCTCTTCCAGTTACGTTCAAGATCCATAACGTATTTCACAAATCTCTGTTGAAGAGGTTTGTTGAGCCAGTGGTTCCTATGGCAGCACCTCCTGACCCTGTGTTGGTTGAAGGCAATGTGGAATATGAGGTAGAGAAAATATTGTATTCTCGTTTGGTTAGACGGAGACTCCAGAATTTGGTCAAATGGAAGGGTTATGGTCAGGAGGATAATTCTTGGGTCTCTGCCTCCGATATTCATGCCAATAGATTGGTTTGTGCTTTTCACCGGGCCCATCCTGATCGGCCTGGTGGTGTGGATGAGGGTTAGTGACCCCTCCTCAAGGGGGGGTACTGTTGTGAGTTCATTCTCTGGTTCACCAGTTGTGAGTTCTCCTTCCAGACTTCCTCTGGTGGTAACAGGAGGTAGAGAGGCTGATTTGATCGGTGGAGATCTGCCACCTGAGAATGAGGATGACGATTGGATCTCAGGAGTCTCAGATTGGATTTAAGACAGCCGACGCCCTATTCAGTTGCTGGTGATTCCTTCTGGCTTGTCAGCTCTTGGTTTTCAGCTCTGTTCCAGTCATCTAAAGCTAAGTTTTTCTGCTAATGTTCACACTTGATTTTGTTGGTCTATTCAGTTTTTTGGTGTGGTCAGACAGCCCCTGCTGGGGGCTGTGCTGAATTTCCACTCTTATTTATCAGTATTTTTCCAATCGGCTTTTTGTCCCTTACTAGTTCAGTCTTTTTGCTCTGTCTCAGAATATTTCAGAGTGCTGATATAGTGGGAGAAGTCTAGTGACTTCAGGGTTAATTTTGCTATCAGAAGTGTTGGACATGATTTTTGTAGGGGTTTTTGCAGGTTGCAGACAGTGTCTTTCCTTTCCTGTCTAGTTAGTTCGGGCCCCATCGTTTGCTCAGCCTATTTTCCTGCCTGTGTTTGTGCCTTCATCTTGTTTCACCGTCAATACATGTGTGGGGGCTATCTATTCCTTTGGGGTCTGCTCTGGGGCAGTTAGTTTTCCCTTTTCTTGCTTTAGGCTTATTTAGTCCTTGGGCTGTGACGAGGCGTCTAGGAACATCGTAGGCACGCTCCACGGCTACTGCTAGTTGTGTGGTAAGATCAGGAATCTGCAATCTGCATAGTCACCAACCTCTCTGGTTTTCTGTGACTTAGCTTGTTTTGCTTTTTTCTCCTCGGTGACCCATTCATAACAGCCGGGGGAGCTGGGCGGAGGAGGAATGAATGAAGGGCTGCCCCCCGGGGAGCTGTGCGGAGGAGGAGTGAAGGAGGGCCGCCCCCTGGGGAGCTGTGCGGAGGAGGAATAAAGGAAGGGCCGCCCCCCGGGGAGCTGTGCGGAGGAGGAGTGAAGGAAGGGCCAGCCCCTGGAGAGGAGGAGTGAAGGAAGGGCCGCCCCCCCGGGGGAGCTGTGCGGAGGAGGAGTGAAGGAAGGGCCGCCCCCCGGGGAGCTGTGTGGAGGAGGAGTGATGGAAGGGCCGCCCCCCGGGGAGCTGTGTGAAGGAAGGGCCACCCCCCGGGGAGCTGTGTGAAGGAAGGGCCACCCCCCGGGGAGCTGTGCGGAGGAGGAGTGATGGAAGGGCCGCCCCCCGGGGAGCTGTGTGGAGGAGGAGTGATGGAAGGGCCGCCCCCCGGGGAGCTGTGTGAAGGAAGGGCCACCCCCCGGGGAGCTGTGCGGAGGAGGAGTGAAGGAAGGGCCAGCCCCTGGAGAGGAGGAGTGAAGGAAGGGCCGCCCCCCCCCCCGGGGAGCTGTGCGGAGGAGGAGTGAAGGAAGGGCCTCCCCCCGGGGAGCTGTGTGGAGGAGGAGTGATGGAAGGGCCGCCCCCCGGGGAGCTGTGCGGAGGAGGAGGGAAGGAAGGGCTGCCCCCCCGGGGAGCTGTGCGGAGGAGGAGTGAAGGAAGGGCCGCCCCCCGGGGAGCTGTGCGGAGGAGGAGTGAAGTATGGGCCAGCCCCTGGAGAGGAGGAGTGAAGGAAGGGCCTGTTCGTAATCCCACTTAGGAGGACACAATTCTTTCTGGGTGGGAGCAGTTGTCTTTTTTTAGCTGATACCAGGTGGCATCAGCTGGTATCAGGAGCAGCACTCACTTCTCTGCTGCCAGGTCTGCACTGTCGGGGGGGTCTTTGTGAGTAGATGGTGGGGGGTTGGCAGAGGTCACTGTATACAGTATGACAATATAAATTACCAAACCCCGGCACGCTCCAAAAAAGTGAAGAGAGAACTTTTTGCTTTCAAAATTTTAATTAGTTTATCTAGTACAAAAAAAAAGTAGTTTCCAAACAACGTTTCAGCTCAGGCACGAGCCTTCATGTCAGAAATCGTCTTTACCAATTTCCTAGGATTGCGTGTGTATAAGGTGGACACAGCCTTTGTATCATGAAGGCTGCAGCTGGCAATACGCATAAAGTATTTAGCGAGGTGGTTAGAGCACAATGAGCCTGGTTTACTGTTCATGTGGAAGGCTGCAGCTGGCATGTGACTCCCACCCTGCGTCCTTGTTGGTGACCGCTTCTGTGTGGAGGCAGGGCAGTATATCCTCATATTACAGAGCTGACAACATGGCCGCGGCTGCATCCTCCACCTGTGCAGGGTGGACAGCGGCTGGTGCTCATTAGTCGCGGTTCCCGGTCTTTTCGGGTCGGTTCTCTGATTTTAGGGAGCATCCTTGTGTCCATCCCTGTGTGGAGTGGGGCAGGGCAATGGCCCTGGGCCGCAACTGACCATCAGCTGTCACTACTGTGTGTGTGTACATATAATGACGTGCTGCTGCCACCGTGCGGGGGACAAGCGGCGGCTCCACTAGATGCATGGCTGCTTATTACAGCACACAAGTCAGAGTTTCCAGAATTCTCCTCGTTCCATGTCTTGAGGGCACTCATGGCTGCCCTCCTGGGGCGGAGGGGCGGCGACTTGTGGCCTGGGGCCTTTTACTATCACGTGTTTGCTACCATCTACATGCCCCTGGGCAGCAGCTGTGGTCTCCATGTAGTGCAGACCTTTTACAGAGAGCGAGCCCAGTCATCCTAGGGGCAATATGGGCGCAGTGTGGAACAAGCGGCGGACGGTATGGGCGCAGTGGCACAAGCAGCGGACGGTACGGGCGCAGTGGCATGGGCATGTTGTGGCACAAGAGGTGGGTGGTATGGGCGCGGTGTGGCACCAGCGGCGGGCGGTATGGGTGCGGTGTGGCACAAGCGGCAGGTGGTATGGGCCAGGCATTGGGTGGAGTTCACTGTATGCTTCCATGGTGTCACCAGTTGGTATTCCTGTTAAGAATTACGTGTGCCCCCATTATGTCGGATGCAGTTTATACGTGTGATCTGTACGACCGCGTCTTGTCACTGAATCTCTTTATTTCTTTCCTCTGCAGATCGTTGAGGTTGGGAAGGAGACGCTTCCATCATGGCTGCATTGGGAAGATGACTCACTCGAGGGGCTTCCATTGGACAGTGATAGAGGGGTGTATGATATTTCTGTCACCAACTTCCTCCTGGCTCCTAACGGTTCATTTGTCCCACAAGCCTCTGATGTCTTTTCCATCGAAGTTCACCCTGAGGACCATAGTGAACCGCCGTCTATCCGACTGGCTGGAGCGGAGTCCAATGACGTTTCACCCTTCCCGTGTGGCACCGATGAGCCCGACACCATCCTCACCGTCATCCTAGATGCTGATTTGACTAAAATGAGCCCAAAGCAGAGAGTGGAGTTGCTGAAGAGCATGAGAGATTTCTCAGAGGTGCAGCTTCATCACATGAAGTTGGTCCCTGTGGTCAATAACAGACTCTTTGATATGTCCGCCTTTATGGCTGGGCCTGGAAACGCTAAGAAAGTTGTAGAGAATGGGGCATTGCTGTCCTGGAAGGTTGGCTGCTCTATGGATCAAAACAGTGTGCCAAACATCAGCTCTGTTGAGGTCCCGGCAAAGGAAGGGGCAATGTCTGCCCGCCTGGGTTACCCCGTTGTGGGGTGGCATATTGCCAACAAAAAGCCTCACGTACCTAAAAGACTTCGAAGGCAGATTTACACCACGCCAACCCCTGTGACAGCAGTTGGTCCTCCCACCACTGCTGCCCACGAGCCACCAGTAAGGATTGTCCCAACCCCAACATCACCAGCTATAGTTGGGCCGACAGATACAACTGTCCCTCCCGTCCGAGAGCCCATCCCTCTTCCTGGGAAGCCAACCATTACTCTCAGGACTAGGGGACAGATCATGCACACCCCAACTCTTACTGTCATCCATCCTACAAAGTTGGAACCTACCAGCATGGTTCCTGGACATGTAACTCCAACGGTGACCAGGCCTTCATATATAGAGCCCTCGGCAACTGTAACACCACCGTCTGCGACTACAAAGAGGCCTAAGTCTACCCTGAAACCAGCAACAACTCCCAGTACAGATTCCTCCACGACTTCAACCAGAAAACCGACCCGGAGAACCAAACCTCCCAAAACGAGACCCCCAGATACCAAGACACCACCCACCAAGATGGAGACAACCACTCCCAGCCGCGCGCGAAGCTCTACTAGCAGTGTCCCCCGCACATATAACACTGAACCTGAGCTAAAGAACCATGTGGATAAAGTCGTGGCCTGGGTGGGGACTTACTTTGAAGTTAAAATACCACCGGATACATTCTATGACAAGGAGGATGGCACCACAGACAATCTGAGACTCACACTGGAGCCCAGGAAAAGTGCAAGCCCTCGTGACCACAGGTGGGTGATCCTCAACAGCACCAGCCAAGTCATGTACGGCATGCCCGATGTCCGACAAGTGGGCGACCATGAGTACTACTTGAAAGCCACGGACAAGGGTGGCCTCACTGCCGTAGATGCCCTTGAAATCCAAGTCCGGAACTTTTTCCTCAAAGAGCAATCACCTGTTAAATTTACTGCTCGGTTCCAGGGCGACCATGAATCTGTCCTCAATGACGTCAACAAGAAGATCCAGCTGGTGAAGAAGCTCAGCTTTGCCTTCGGTGACCGGAACAGCAGCTCCATCACTCTGCAGAACATCACCAGGGGCTCCATCGTGGTGGAGTGGACCAATAACACGCTGCCTGTCGATCTGTGCCCCAAGGATCAGATTGAGGCGATAGGGAGGAAGATCTATGATGAGCAGCGGAAGCCTAGACACCACTTTATCTCTGCCATGGAGCCGGAGTTTAGACTTGAGGATGTAGCGATATCCCTCACTGGCAGCTGCCAGCATCGGCACAGGCTTTTCGGGATCCCTCTAACCCCTGAAGAACAGGTTGTCACGGCGGTTGCCCCAACTGTAGCCGCAGACAGAAACCCTGAAAAGAGCAGTGAAGATGACGTTTACCTCCACACAGTCATCCCGGCTGTCGTAGTGGCCGCCATCTTGTTAATTGCCGGTATTATAGCAATGATCTGTTACCGGAAAAAGAGGAAAGGCAAGCTAACAATCGAGGACCAGGCCACTTTTATCAAGAAGGGGGTGCCCATCATATTTGCAGATGAACTGGATGACTCCAAGCCACCACCTTCCTCCAGTATGCCATTGATCCTCAAGGAGGAGAAAGCTCCTCTGCCCCCGCCTGAGTACCCCAACCAGAATGTGCCAGAGACCATCCCTCTAAACCACGACACGTTAGGGGAGTATGCCCCACTTAGGGATGAGGACCCTAATGCTCCCCCTTACCAGCCTCCCCCACCCTTCACAGCACCCATGGAAGGGAAAGGGTCTCGTCCAAAAAACATGACCCCCTATCGATCTCCACCCCCTTACGTGCCCCCTTAATAAACTGTGTCCTCTGTGAGGGGCGGATTAGGGCTGTGGTCCCTTCAGAGCTTGGTCGCCTGCAATCTACTGTCACCGCGACAGAAAACTCTGCTGTTCTAAGCAAAGAATCAAAGACCTGGAAGATTTCCTAGAGACTCGGGGGACCTGGGCCCCGCTCCCTCACAGCCCCGACATCAGACAGCCGCCATTCTCATGTTTGTGTTGATACAAATGTGCGCCCACGTCTAGATTGCAGGCAGAGACGCTGGTGAGCGCAGGAAGTGGCCGCACGTCCCCGAGTCCGCTCCCGGGGGCGCCGCTCCTCTGCTCTTCTTGCCTTTAACACTAACTGTCTTTGATTTCTTCTCTCCACGTGTCTACGACATAACAGACATAACGGAGCCGCGGTCCGGAGACCTCGCTGGGTTTATGTTCTTACTTGTAATCCTCGGTTTATAATGGGGACAATTAACGCCCGGAAACATCACCAGCGGAGATGGCGCCACCTTTCTACAGGAGGCTCTAGTAGCTCTGCCCGCTGGTTGTAGCACATGCAGCTGTTTTCTGGGGTCTCTCCAGCCGCGCACCACTGTGTCCAGCCCCCCCCCCCCCCCCCCGGTTCCCCTGGTGCGTCCTGCGCAGGTTTTAAGTAAAGATGCAATATTTTTCTGTGGTTGATTTCCCCCTGACGGCTCAGATGAATGGTCTCTGCCACCACTGAAGGTCCATCGCCCTGGATCCGCTGATCCCTTATGGTGCTGTCCCGGGTGGCCACTTATCACTCGTTTTTTTTAACAAAGTTTTGATACAGCCTCAAAGTGTTTTATTAGGAAATGTTGCGATGCTGTAGCCGGCGGTGCGAGGGGCCCTCGTGAAGGGAGGTGCGAGGGGCCCTCTCATAGAGGCGTTACTCGAGGCCGCGACTCCACTCCAGCTTCAGTGTGTCCTGTCCCCGCGCTCCCGTTGCCATTATTTATCACATCCTTTTGCTTTTTTTGCGGTTTTGCTTTTCTGACTAAACGGTTTTGTTTGATTTTTCTTTCTTTATAATCCTTATGCATTAAAGGAAGGGAAGTGATTTGCAATAACGTCTCGAGCCTTTGGGGGCGGCGGTGGGGCTGAGTACGACACCATACACTAAAGCCATATTGAATGTCCTGCTGTGTAGTGATGACACTGGATTTCACGGAGGTGCAGATCATCCCGACCGTCAGTATTAGGCCCATTGCCTCCACCCTCATTGCTCCATGTCTGGAGAGGGGCCTGAGGACAGCGGTGTGCCAGGGATGGTGGCAGTGTACAGGGGTGCTGCGTTCTCTGCTAGCAGAGCTTCATTGATCAGCCTTGCAGTTGATGGGTGCAGCATTGAGGCCGGCTCCTCTTAAAATGTACCCGTCATCAGCGCACAGTGGAAGCTGCCATTTTCACTTTATGGTCCGTGTTGTAACTGAAGAAGGTCACCAGCGGTAGCTCCGCCCCACAATGGCCGCCGCCGCTGGGCGAGTGATGGATACATTTTAAAGCACATAAGACATGATGAGCGGCGGCGCTGACCCCACGGTTCCTCGCCACTCGCTCGGGCTGCCTGGGCCCCACGGCTCCTCACCACTCGGGCAACACGGTCATTAAACAATTTGCCTTATTACTTGTCCATAATTCTCCCACAATCCTTTTCTGTGCACCATTGATGATGTTTGCTGCGGCCGCTCGGTCAGTGTGGAGCATATAGTGTGTATGTTATCTTACAGATCCTTGTATTGTATAGACAATAAACCACCGTGACTTTACTGCCGCGTCTGTGTGCGCCGGACCTCCAGCCTGACCTCCGATCTGGACCCTGCTGACTGTCTCACACCTTCCCCTAAACTCACAGACATGCATGTGCTCTGTGTGGAGACTCCTGATCCCCTTCCCCCCCCCCCCCCAAACTCCTGGACCTGTCCCTCTTCCCACCCCAAACTCCTCCTGGTCCTGTCCCCTCCCTCGCCCCTGGACTCGTATTCCCATTCCCCTGACTCCTCCTGTTCCCTCCTTCCCCAGTCTCCTTGGTCCCATGCCCCCACCTGTCACGTACCCGCTTCTCAGCACGTGACGGGGTTGCACCTGCAAGGGTTAATCTGTCTCCTGTCACTCAGTCCAGCATTCACCCTCTGTCCTATGCTGCAGTGGGAGCATAAATCACACCCGGACACAGACCACACAACCCCGCTCATACACGCTGCCACCACTCACTGAACACACGGGCGATGAGTCCCGGAGATACTACTACTGTCTGCCAATCACCAGGAGCGCACACTCTAAGGATATGGATTCTTTACAGCAACAAGGTTCAGACTTATTAAAGTTTTATAATAGAAAAGGTGCAGCGCTTACAATAAAAAGATATAAGAATATGGAAATAAAAGGTGACATACAAATATGCAAAACAGTTATAAAATAAAAGGGAGAAACTTAGAGAAATATCTAAACTTTGCAGTCTGGTATTTTGCTCCGAGGGATGAATATGGAATGGATCACACCAGCTCGGCTGTCCCTCCGTCTGTGAACAGCTTTCTTTGTGTAAAGGCCTAATTTATAGATTTACTCTGGGGATCAGATTTCCAGACCTGCCGCTCAGGTTAATATTCTAATTGCTGCTCTGTGACTGGATCATGCCGACTCTACCCATGAATACATTATTTTCCTCTGAACAGTATTTGTGTGATCTTTCTCATAGATAGTGTCAGGCTGCAATTGGCATCTCTCTTCAAGAGTCAGAAGGTGTGAAATGTTTCCACTTTGTGTGTTCTCAGCATGGCCCCCTGGAGAGACAGGAGACTGCCTTCTCAGGATAACATGAGGTCATGACCTTTGTGAGACCTGCAGTCTAAGGACAGATGTTAATTACTGCTGTTCATACATCCATACAAATACATATTTCACTACACCTCCCTCCTTATGAATGTGCATGGGGGTTGACTTACAGGTCAGCTCCCAAGCGCGTATCTGGTTCCACCTCACCTTGATGAGATAGGCCATCAGCATTGCCGTGATCGATTCCTTTATGTGGAATTGTAAAATCATATTGCTGTAATATCAGGCTCCATCTAAGCAATTTCCCGTTGTCCCCAACTACTCTGTTGAGCCAACTCAGTGGGTTATGATCTGTTATCACGGTGAAGTTGCGCCCATAGAGGTATGGCTGCAGTTTCTGCAGGGCCCACACAATTGCCAAACGTTCCTTTTCAATGGTGGCATATGCCACTTCTCTGGGTAGAAGTTTCCTGCTTAGGTAGAGAATTGGGTGCTCCTCACCTTGCTGGTTCACCTGGCTGAGAACCACACCTAGCCCATAGGTGCTGGCATCTGTCTGCACTACAAACCGGCAAGTGAAATCTGGGGCCTGAAGGACGGGTGAACTAACCAATGCTGACTTTAGGGCAGAAAATGATTCCTCACACTGAGGAGTCCAGGAAACAATCTGGGGAAGCTTCCTGCTGGTCAGATCAGATAGCGGCTTGGCCAGAGCGCTGTAGTTTGGTATAAACCTATAGTAGCCAGCCGTGCCCAGGAAGGACAGTGCCTGCTTCTTGGTTTCTGGGGTGGGCCAGGCTGTAATGGCTTCTACCTTCCCTGGCTCAGGTATTAGCATGCCTCCAGCCGCCCGGTGTCTGAGGTATTGTACTTCCCGCATGGCTACCTGACACTTCCCCGGCTTCACAGTAAGACCTGCGGTGTTAAGCCTTTCCAACACCTGAGAAAGATGTACACGATGTTCCTCCCGAGAATTACTGAAAATGGCTATATCGAGATAAGCAACTGCAAAACCATCAAATCCTTCCAATAAGTTATTACCCAACCTCTGGAAGGTGGCAGGGGCATTTCAACAGCTCAGGGAGGCACCACTCCCAGTCTCCTGTGGACGCCTGGGGTACCTCTCTGTACACAGACAGATGTGGAAGGCACCGCTCCCAGTCTCTCCCCTGTAGAAGCTTGGGGTACCTCTCTACACAGACAACAGATGGGGGAGGCACCGCTCCCAGTCTCTCCCCTGTGGACGCCTGGGGTACCTCTCTGTACAGACAACAGATGTGGGAGGCACCGCTCCCAGTCTCCTGTGGACGCCTGGGGTACCTCTCTACACAGACAACAGATGAGGGAGGCACCGCTCCCAGTCTCTCCCCTGTAGATGCCTGGGGTACCTCTGTACACAGACAACAGATGGAGGCACCACTCCCAGTCTCTCCCCTGTGGACGCCTGGGGTACCTCTGTACACAGACAATACATGGGGGAGGCACCGCTCCCAGTCTCTCCCCTGTGGACGCCTGGGGTACCTCTCTGTACACAGACAACAGATGTGGGAGGCACCGCTCCCAGTCTCATGTAGACGCCTGGGGTACCTCTGTACACAGACAACAGATGAGGGAGGCACCACTCCCAGTTTCCTGTAGACGCCTGGGGTACCTCTCTGTACACACAACAGATGAGGGAGGCACCGCTCCCAGTCTCTCCCCTGTAGATGCCTGGGGTACCTCTGTACACAGACAACAGATGAGGGAGGCACCGCTCCCAGTCTCTCCCCTGTAGATGCCTGGGGTACCTCTGTACACAGACAACAGATGAGGGAGGCACCGCTCCCAGTCTCTCCCCTGTGGATGCCTGGGGTACCTCTGTACACAGACAACAGATGAGGGAGGCACCGCTCCCAGTCTCTCCCCTGTGGACGCCTGGGGTACCTCTCTGTACACAGACAACAGATGAGGGAGGCACCGCTCCCAGTCTCTCCCCTGTGGACGCCTGGGGTACCTCTCTGTACACACAACAGATGAGGGAGGCACCGCTCCCAGTCTCTCCCCTGTGGACGCCTGGGGTACCTCTGTACACACAACAGATGAGGGAGGCACTGTTCCCAGTCTCTCCCCTGTAGATGCCTGGGGTACCTCTGTACACAGACAACAGATGAGGGAGGCACCGCTCCCAGTTTCCTGTAGACGCCTGGGGTACCTCTCTGTACACAGACAACAGATGAGGGAGGCACCGCTCCCAGTCTCTCCCCTGTAGATGCCTGGGGTACCTCTGTACACAGACAACAGATGAGGGAGGCACCGCTCCCAGTCTCCCCTGTGGACGCCTGGGGTACCTCTCTGTACACAGACAACAGATGAGGGAGGCACCGCTCCCAGTCTCTCCCCTGTGGACGCCTGGGGTACCTCTCTGTACACAGACAACAGATGAGGGAGGCACCGCTCCCAGTCTCTCCCCTGTGGACGCCTGGGGTACCTCTCTGTACACAGACAACAGATGAGGGAGGCACCGCTCCCAGTCTCCCCTGTGGACGCCTGGGGTACCTCTCTGTACACAGACAATACATGGGGGAGGCACCGCTCCCAGTCTCTCCCCTGTGGACGCCTGGGGTACCTCTCTGTACACAGACAACAGATGAGGGAGGCACCGCTCCCAGTCTCTCCCCTGTGGACACCTGGGGTACCTCTCTGTACACAGACAACAGATGAGGGAGGCACCGCTCCCAGTCTCTCCCCTGGATGCCTGGGGTACCTCTGTACACAGACAACAGATGAGGGAGGCACCGCTCCAAGTCTCTCCCCTGGATGCCTGGGGTACCTCTCTGTACACAGACAATAGATGAGGGCGGCACTGCTCCCAGTCTCCCCTGTGGATGCCTGGGGTACCTCTCTGTACACAGACAACAGATGAGGGAGGCACCGCTCCCAGTCTCTCCCCTGTGGACGCCTGGGGTACCTCTCTGTACACAGACAACAGATGAGGGAGGCACCGCTCCCAGTCTCTCCCCTGGATGCCTGGGGTACCTCTGTACACAGACAACAGATGAGGGAGGCACCGCTCCAAGTCTCTCCCCTGGATGCCTGGGGTACCTCTCTGTACACAGACAATAGATGAGGGCGACACTGCTCCCAGTCTCCCCTGTGGACGCCTGGGGTACCTCTCTGTACACAGACAACAGATGAGGGAGGCACCGCTCCCAGTCTCTCCCCTGTGGACGCCTGGGGTACCTCTCTGTACACAGACAACAGATGAGGGAGGCACCGCTCCCAGTCTCTCCCCTGTGGACGCCTGGGGTACCTCTCTGTACACAGACAACAGATGAGGGAGGCACCGCTCCCAGTCTCTCCCCTGTGGACGCCTGGGGTACCTCTCTGTACACAGACAACAGATGAGGGAGGCACCGCTCACAGTCTCCCCTGTGGACGCCTGGGGTACCTCTCTGTACACAGACAACAGATGAGGGAGGCACCGCTCCCAGTCTCTCCCCTGTGGACGCCTGGGGCACCTCTCTGTACACACAGCAGATGAGGGAGGCACCGCTCCCAGTCTCTCCCCTGTGGACGCCTGGGGTACCTCTCTGTACACAGACAACAGATGAGGGAGGCACCGCTCCCAGTCTCTCCCCTGTGGACGCCTGGGGCACCTCTCTGTACACACAGCAGATGAGGGAGGCACCGCTCCCAGTCTCTCCCCTGTGGACGCCTGGGGTACCTCTCTGTACACAGACAACAGATGAGGGAGGCACCGCTCCCAGTCTCTCCCCTGTGGACGCCTGGGGCACCTCTCTGTACACACAGCAGATGAGGGAGGCACCGCTCCCAGTCTCTCCCCTGTGGACGCCTGGGGCACCTCTCTGTACACACAACAGATGAGGGAGGCACCGCTCCCAGTCTCTCCCCTGTGGACGCCTGGGGCACCTCTCTGTACACACAACAGATGAGGGAGGCACCGCTCCCAGTCTCTCCCCTGTGGACGCCTGGGGCACCTCTCTGTACACACAACAGATGGGGGAGGCACCGCTCACAGTCTCTCCCCTGTGGACGCCTGGGGTACCTCTCTGTACACAGACAACAGATGAGGGAGGCACCGCTCCCAGTCTCTCCCCTGTGGACGCCTGGGGCACCTCTCTGTACACACAACAGATGAGGGAGGCACCGCTCCCAGTCTCTCCCTTCAATCTCCTCCAGCATTTTGAGCATCTGTTTTAATGTCCCGTTGAAACGCTCGCAGAGTCCGTTGGTTTGGGGATGATAGGCGCTGCCCTTGTAATTTCTTGGAACAGTCAAAAAAGCAGTATTATCACAGGGGCCTAGAGAGGATAAAGGACCTCAGTCCCCAACATAGGATTCCACAAAAAAAGTTGAATACTCCCTGAAGTATATAAACCAAAAAGCAAACAAATGGGAGTATAGAAACACCACTAGAAAAGTAAACGACCGAAGTACGTTTATTGAGAAAAAACATATAAAGTCCAAAATATACCCTACATTACCATGTATGTACCTCCACAAGGAAGAGGATAAAATGAGGAGGGCAGACTGATACAGCAGGGAGCGGGCAGGCACCTAAACACCCAAGGGTAGGAGGGAATATCTAGTAAGGTGCAGATCATAAGTGGCAATAGTACATCAATACTGAAAAAGATCTAAAAAACATTGCCAAAGCTCATAAATAAAGACAACCGTCAGCAATCATTACAGCCTGATCCGCAGTTTGTGGCTCCCGATCACACACCCTGTCGTACATCCGTGGGGCACATGTAAAGAAATTGATCCTTGACCATAAGATCCGTTAAGTCTTCCAAACTGTTAAGAGAGTCCCCTGATCCATTGGTGGAACGTGGTCCTCAAGGTGCTCACGACATCCACATAGCTGACCGTTGATCCACATTGTAGGTTCCGGAACTTTCTCAAATACACTTCTGGGGTTAGGCTGTGTTTCCAGATCAGGGCCTCTTTTATGGCCTCATAGTTCCCATCTAGCTCTGGCGGGAGGCCAGTGAAAACTTCCAGGGCTTTGCCTCTCACTGCTCAGGGGGTAGATGGTATTGCCTGCAGGTTTTTCCAAACCCCCGAAGGAAATTATCTAAGTCCGTATCCTCCATCACAGGGAAGTTTTCCAGACGTGGTCTCCTTGGATTTATGTCCTGGAGGGGGTCAGCTGCAGACTGTTACTCCTTTTCTATTTGAGCCATCCGAAGCTTGAAAGCTCTCTCCTCCTGGCGTTCTGCAGCCTCTCTCCTCCTGGCGTTCTGCTGCCTCTCTCTTCCCGGCGTTCTGCAGTCTCTCTCTCCTCCGGCGTTCTGCAGCCTCTCTCCTCCCGGCGTTCTACAGTCTCTCTCTCCTCCCGGTGTTCTGCAGCCTCTCTCTCCTCCCGGCGTTCTGCAGCCTCTCTCTCCTCCCGGCGTTCTGCAGTCTCTCTCTCCTCCCGGCGTTCTGCAGCCTCTCTCCTCCTGGTGTTTTGCAGCCTCTCCTGGCGTTCTGCAGCCTCTCTTCCCGGCGTTCTGCAGTCTCTCCTCCCAGCGTTCTGCAGCCTCTCTCTCCTCCCGGCGTTCTGCAGCCTCTATCTCTTCCCGGCGTTCTGCAGCCTCTCTCTCCTCCCGGCGTTCTGCAGCCTCTCTCTCCTTCCGGCGTTCTGCAGCCTCTCTCTCCTCCCGGCGTTCTGCAGCCTCTCTCTCCTTCCGGCGTTCTGCAGTCTCTCCTCCCGGCTTTCTGCAGCCTCTCTCTCCTCCCGGCGTTCTGCAGCCTCTCTCTCCTCCCGGCGTTCTGCAGCCTCTCTCTCCTTCCGGCGTTCTGCAGCCTCTCTCTCCTCCCGGCGTTCTGCAGCCTCTCTCTCCTCCCGGCGTTCTGCAGCCTCTCTCTCCTCCCGGCGTTCTGCAGCCTCTCTCTCCTTCCGGCGTTCTGCAGTCTCTCCTCCCGGCTTTCTGCAGCCTCTCTCTCCTCCCGGCGTTCTGCAGCCTCTCTCTCCTCCCGGCGTTCTGCAGCCTCTCTCTCCTCCCGGCGTTCTGCAGCCTCTCTCTCCTCCCGGCGTTCTGCAGTCTCTCCTCCCGGCGTTCTGCAGCCTCTCTCTCCTCCCGGCGTTCTGCAGCCTCTCTCTCAGCCTGGCGGTCTGCAGCCTCTCTCTCAGCCTGGCGGTCTGTAGATTAAGCTGCAGGCGCAGATTGGGATCATTTGTTCCCAGCTGTTGTAAGTCCATTAGTAAAGTAGAGTCCATGGTCTCCTCAGCACTGACATTACTGGCACCTCCAGCAGGTATCTCCGGTGCAAGAGCTGGCATTGCTGGGTCTCTCTGAGGTGGACTCTCTCTCTTTGACCAGGTGCTTCAGTATTTCGCTCTGTCCTCCTCGGCCAAGGCGCGTATCAGCAGTTCCTTGGATTTGTCGGCTGTCTCTATTCCTCTCTGCTCACAGAGGTCGGTCAGAGCCTCTCTGCTCTGCTTCTTGTACAGGGCTGCCATATCGATGAACAGCCTTTGCCAAAGAAAAGACAAAGAAAAACCGGGAAGGGAAACTGTTTGCAAGTATGTGTAAGTAAGCACCGAGCTGAACCTTGTAGGACTGGTGCACTGCTCGCAATTCTTTAGTACAGGGAGTAATTGCTTACACCATGCACTAATAGAAATACATTCTATCCCACCGCTGCCACCAGTTGTCACGTACCCACTTCTCAGCACGTGACTTGGATTAACCCCTGCAGGTGCAACCCTATCTCCTCTCCCTCAGTCCACCATTCACCCTCTGTCCTATGCTGCAGTGGGAGCATAAATCACACCCCGACACAGACCACGCACCCCGCTCATACACGCTGCCACCACTCCCCGATCACACGGGCGATGAGTCCCGGAGATATTACTACTGTCTGCCAATCACCAGGAGCGCACACTCTAAGGATATGGAGTCTTAAGAGGAACAAGGCTCAGACTTATTAAAGTTTTAAGCTTTAATAGAAAAGGTGCAGCGCTTACAATAAAAAGGATCTAAGAATATGGAAATAAAAGGTGACATACAAATATGCAAAACAGTTATAAAATAAAAGGGAGAAACTTACAGAAATATCGATCTTTGCATTCTGGTATTCTGTCCCTGAGGGAGAAATATGGAATGGATCACACGAGCTCGGCTGTCCCTCATTGTGAACAGCTTTCTATATGTAAAGGCCTAATTTATAGATTTTCTCTGGCGATCAGATTTCTAGACCAGCCTCTCATGTTAATATTCTAATTTTTGATTTGTGACTGGATCATGGCGACTCTACTCATGAATACATTATTTTCCTCTGAACAGTATTTGTGTGATCTTTCTCATAGATAGATAGTGTCAGGCTGTAATTGACATCTCTCTTCAAAAGAGTCAGAAGGTGTGAAATGTTTCCACTTTGTGTGTTCTCAGCATGGCCCCCTGGAGAGACAGGAGACTGCCTTCTCAGGATAACATAAGGTCATGACCTTTGTGAGACCTGCAGTCTAAGGACAGATGTTAATTACAGCTGGTCATACATCTATATATAGATTTCACTACATGTGTGTTCTCAGCAAGACCCCCTGGAAAGACTGGAGACTGCCTTTCTCAGGATAACATATGTTGGGAACTTTGTGAAGAGCTGCAGTCTAAGGACAGATGTTGTTAATTACACATTTCACTACACCACCACTCCCAGATTCCTTCGGGTCCCTTTCAAGCCTCCTGGTCCAGTCCCTTCCCTCAGGATCCTCCTCCTGGTCCCTTCCCAGACTCCTTGTCCTGTCCCTTCCCTCTTCCCCAACTTCCTCCTCCTGGTCCCTTCTTCATAGACACCTCCTAGTCCCTCCAGAAAACTCCTTGTCCCTTCCCCAACTCCCAGACTCCGCCTTTTGGTCCCTTCCACCCCCTGACTCATAGTCCCTCCGCCCAGACTCCTGATCCTGTTGCCCCCCATACACACACAGGCTCCTCCTGTTCCCTCCTTCCCCAGGCTCCTCCTGGTCTAGTCCCTTCCCTTAGGATTCTCCTCCTGGTCCCTTCCAAAACTCCTTGTCCTGTCCACTCCTTCCCCAAACTCCTCCTGGTCCCTTCTTCACAGGTACCTCCTAGTCCCTCCAGAAAATTCCTGGTCCTGTTCCTTTCCCCTCCCACCCTAGACTCCTCCTGGTCCCTTCCAAAACTCTTTAACGTCCTCTTTCCCAGACTCTGCCTCCTGGTCCCTTACTCCCCAGACTCACCCCACTCTCACTCACATGCACACTGGGGTCACTATCATTTTGCCTCACTTTTTGGGTATTTCCAGGTTTTGCCGTTTCTGCACTGCTACCACCTACTGGTGGCATCTTCCCTGCCGGGGGGTTCTGCACCCACAGTGCTGCTGTCCCAGTCATGCTGCCATAGGGGTTAAGCAGCACTGCACCCACAGAATGCAGAGAACTTCCTCCATCACTGTCAGGGAGGAAGCCAGGAGCAGTCCCGCCTCCAGCTCCTTCCTGTGTGGTTGCCGATGCACCCACCTCAGGTAAGCCGCCAGACTCAGGGGACCCCACCAGGCAAGCGCCCTTGCTGCTGTCTGCTGCCATCTCTGCTCCATTGCTGACCACAGTTAAGACCATTTTTTTCCTTTGCTTGGGAAGCCACATCCCCAGCCTTCAGCTGCACAGCACAGCCACCCAAAGCTACACCCACATGGGCAGCGGGTGCCGAGGAGGCCACGCCCATCGAGACCGGCCCCACCAGGACCCCCGGAAACCGACCCGACCCCAGGGGCCCCCCGGCGGTATTAGGCTCCCGGGGCACAGGCCCCCCACCATCACACCCTGGGCCACAAACAGCCTGGCCACAGCAACTCCAGTGGCCAGCCCCAGGCTAGGCTACTCCCCCTCAGCATCCACTGGCGGCGGGGCCCCCAGCCCCGACTAAACAGCAGACCCTGCCAGGGGAGCCGACTCCACCATTTTCTTTATCTGAGCCGGCTCTGCCGAAGCCGCAGGTCCCCAGAAGCGATCCAGCTTTAACGGATCAGTAAGTGGGCGACCCAGACCCCCCGCGCTCACTGCCGGAGATGCGGTCCCGGCTGTCACTCTCTTGCCCGCTGGGCCGCCCTGCGCACCATGCTCCATATCAGACGCCACTGCCCCCTCCGTTACCACAAACAGAGGCAGCGCCCTGCGTGTCATGGCCTGCAATCGCCCCACTCCCTTGCTGCGGACCCACAACAGAGCCCGAGCCGGGGTGGGTAGCGGGTGCCGCACAGTGGGACCGGGAGGCCCCAGAGAGGGGGACATACACAAATTTCTGCACAACAGATGTTTTCTTCTTCGCCTTTCTTTTCGTCCCCCTCCTGGTTGCCTCGTCTTCGCAGATCTCCCCGAACCTCAGCTGGTTAAAACAGATCAGGGACTCGATCTGCCGGATCTGCTGCAT
Source organism: Dendrobates tinctorius (assembly GCF_039654945.1). NCBI lineage: Eukaryota > Metazoa > Chordata > Amphibia > Anura > Dendrobatidae > Dendrobates > Dendrobates tinctorius. The sequence goes on along the minus strand of NW_027361928.1, from coordinate 1,495,162 downwards.
GACGAGGCAGCCCCCCTCACTGCTACTACCACCATCCTCATCCTCCCCCTCGCTCCCGCTGCCCTCTGAAGGGCCAGAGTCTGACTGGAGAGCCACTTGCTCGGGGGCTATCCCACCTTGCGACGCCTGGAGATCTCTTACCAGGCCACCAGGCGGTGGCAGGGCACGACCTCCTCCTCGCATTCCTGCTCCTCATCTTCCTCCACCACCTGGCCGGAGCTTCGGAGCCCCACCGGTCATGGCTCTGAAATGGTCGTGGTTCTCCAGCTTTTCACGGAAGGGTCCGCTGCCGGCCAAGATCTCACACCTCCGGCTTTCCAGGTCTTGTATGGATTTTTTTATCTTCCTGACCGTGGCGGACAGCTCGGCCTTCTTATTGCTGGAGGCTCTCTCTGACCTCTCCTTAGCTACCCTCAACTCCCCCCAGAGCGATCTTAGCTTCCTTGAGGCTTCCTCATACTCGCAGACGTGCGCATGGATGAGGGAACCATACACCACAGCGGATTCTTTCGCCACCTTGGTGCCCCAATTAAGGGGAACCGATGCAGCACCCCTGCTCATACTCTGTCTACCTCTGGGGGAAGGAGCGGTCGTGGCCTCAAGGGTCCTACGGGTCCTCATGCTGGATCCCTTGCCTGATCCTTGGCCAGATCTTTTGACCCTAGCCGGATTGGGAGTCCTCCCACCCCTTTCCTGGGAAGGGGGGCAGATAAAAAGTCCTGGATAGAAAACTTTACCTCCCTTCCCAGGAGCTCTCTCTACGCAGCACACACACAGAGCACACACGGCAAGCTCCGGCTCTTCCTGTATTATACTCCAGAGCTGCACTCACTATTCTGCTGGTGCAGTCACTGTGTACACACATTACATTACTGATCCTGAGTTACATCCTGTATTATACTCCAGGGCTGCACTCACTATTCTGCTGGTGCAGTCACTGTGTACATACATTACATTACTGATCCTGAGTTACATCCTGTATTATACTCCAGAGCTGCACTCACTATTCTGCTGGTGCAGTCGCTGTGTTCATACATTACTGATCCTGAGTTACATCCTGTATTATACCCCAGAGCTGCACTCACTATTCTGCTGGTGCAGTCACTGTGTACACACATTACATTACTGATCCTGAGTTACATCCTGTATTATACCCCAGAGCTGCACTCACTATTCTGCTGGTGCAGTCACTGTGTACATACATTACATTACTGATCCTGAGTTACATCCTGTATTATACCCTAGAGCTGCAGAGCTGCACTCACTATTCTGCTGGTGCAGTCACTGTGTGCATACGAGTTAGATTATACTCACCCGAGGTGGTCCGGTCCGGCGCCTCCCAACTTCTAGTGGTGACGTCCTCTTCTTTGCTTCCCATCGTGGCGCACCATATCTGTCCTGTAGAGGGCAGAGCAGAGTACTGCAGTGCGCATGCGCCGGACCTCTCTCACCTCTTCTGGTGCTCTGTGGGGGCAGAGTGCACATTAATGAGAAAAAAATGAACTTTTCTGAATTTACCAAATGGCTGCAATGAAACAGAGAGAAAAATGTAAAGGGGTCTGAATACTTTCCGTACCCACTGTACATTACATTCCAGACCTGTGCCCCACAGCAGGGGGTCTCCTCATCTCCAGACCTGTGCACCCCAGCAGGGGGTCTCCCCTCATCTCCAGACCTGTGCACCCCAGCAGGGGGTCTCCCCTCATCTCCAGACCTGTGCACCCCAGCAGGGGGTCTCCCCTCATCTCCAGACCTGTGCACCCCAGCAGGGGGTCTCCTCATCTACAGACCTGTGCCCCCCAGCAGGGGGTCTCCCCGTCATCTCCAGACCTGTGCCCCCCAGCAGGGGGTCTCCCCGTCATCTCCAGACCTGTGCACCTCCCAGCAGGGGGTCTCCTCATCTACAGACCTGTGCACCTCCCAGCAGGGGGTCTCCCCTCATCTCCAGACCTGTGCACCTCCCAGCAGGGGGTCTCCTCATCTACAGACATGTGCACCTCCCAGCAGGGGGTCTCCCCTCATCTCCAGACCTGTGCACCTCCCAGCAGGGGGTCTCCTCATCTACAGACCTGTGCACCTCCCAGCTGGGGGTCTCCCCTCATCTCCAGACCTGTGCACCTCCCAGCAGGGGGTCTCCCCTCATCTCCAGACCTGTGCACCTCCCAGCAGGGGGTCTCCTCATCTACAGACCTGTGCACCTCCCAGCAGGGGGTCTCCCCTCATCTCCAGACCTGTGCACCTCCCAGCAGGGAGTCTCCTCATCTACAGACCTGTGCACCTCCCAGCTGGGGGTCTCCCCTCATCTCCAGACCTGTGCACCTCCCAGCTGGGGGTCTCCCCTCATCTCCAGACCTGTGCACCTCCCAGCTGGGGGTCTCCCCTCATCTCCAGACCTGTGCACCTCCCAGCAGGGGGTCTCCTCATCTCCAGACCTGTGCACCTCCCAGCTGGGGGTCTCCCCTCATCTCCAGACCTGTGCACCTCCCAGCTGGGGGTCTCCCCTCATCTCCAGACCTGTGCACCTCCCAGCTGGGGGTCTCCCCTCATCTCCAGACCTGTGCACCTCCCAGCAGGGGGTCTCCTCATCTACAGACCTGTGCACCTCCCAGCTGGGGGTCTCCCCTCATCTCCAGACCTGTGCACCTCCCAGCAGGGGGTCTCCCCTCATCTCCAGACCTGTGCACCTCCCAGCAGGGGGTCTCCTCATCTACAGACCTGTGCACCTCCCAGCAGGGGGTCTCCCCTCATCTCCAGACCTGTGCACCTCCCAGCAGGGGGTCTCCTCATCTACAGACCTGTGCACCTCCCAGCTGGGGGTCTCCCCTCATCTCCAGACCTGTGCACCTCCCAGCTGGGGGTCTCCCCTCATCTCCAGACCTGTGCACCTCCCAGCTGGGGGTCTCCCCTCATCTCCAGACCTGTGCACCTCCCAGCAGGGGGTCTCCTCATCTCCAGACCTGTGCACCTCCCAGCTGGGGGTCTCCCCTCATCTCCAGACCTGTGCACCTCCCAGCTGGGGGTCTCCCCTCATCTCCAGACCTGTGCACCTCCCAGCTGGGGGTCTCCCCTCATCTCCAGACCTGTGCACCTCCCAGCAGGGGGTCTCCTCATCTCCAGACCTGTGCACCTCCCAGCTGGGGGTCTCCCCTCATCTCCAGACCTGTGCACCTCCCAGCTGGGGGTCTCCCCTCATCTCCAGACCTGTGCACCTCCCAGCAGGGGGTCTCCCCTCATCTCCAGACCTGTGCACCTCCCAGCAGGGGGTCTCCTCATCTACAGACCTGTGCCCCCCAGCAGGGGGTCTCCCCTCATCCAGACCTGTGCCCCCCAGCAGGGGGTCTCCCCTCATCTCCAGACCTGTGCCCTCCCCCAGCAGGGGGTCTCCTCTCTTCTACAGACCTGTGCCCTCCCAGCTGGGGGTCTCCCCTTATATCTAAGCTCTGGTGACAACTCCCCCGACATGCTGTCATTCCGGCCATATTGGTTGTCGGCAGCTTTCTCAGTGATCGGCCTCTATAGATCGGGTCCTGTGATGCGTGAGCAGCTTTCCGTGGATGATGAGTTGTAGCAATCTGCACCATCCCATCCTCTTACATATTCAGTCCTCGGCTTATTTTCCACTTGTGGCGATGTCTTGGGCGTGACATTATCAGGCAGAAGTTCTGAGGGATCTGATCCTGGGACAATATGGTCTCTGTTCTCCCCGGCCGCGCCCTGACCAGCTGCTGAGCGTGGGCGAGGGGATTACAGCGCTCATGGAGCCGCCGTGACGGCCTCAGTCGTAGACTCCGCCCAAGCGGCGCTCGTGCCGGAGACCAGGGGCAGCTCCTTGGATTATCACCTGTAGAATATAACAAGAAGAATAAATCGAATATTAATAGATTGATCTGCGGAAATGTTGTCAGCGGCAGAGTCGCCACGAAGATGCGTGGATGGAACCAAGTGGCGCCACCTCTGCTGCGCTATTCGGCATCATCTCCAGGCTTCTACAAAGATTCTGGGCGTACACAGGCCGGCGGATGGAAGCCACGAGCCGGGGGCAGTAATGGTGACCCCTGCGAGCCTCATCTCACTGGATGCGTAAACCTTTCAAACCGCTTCTCACACCTGAATGCACTAAATTGTATATACGTACGCTCACTATCCATGTGTATAAGACTGAGGCCCCTAAAGGCCTGGGGTGGTGTATGCTGCGGCCTAATTGGGGTCCCTCCCAATAGTTCAGTTGTGTATGGTGACCTGATGGAGGTCTTTCCCTGAGTTTTCGGGATGGTGTGTGGTGCCCTAATAGGAGTCCTTCCCAGAGGTCCAGGGGGTGGAGTGTTGCCCTAATGCGTGATCCCCCTCAGAGGTCCAGGGGTGGTGTGTGGTGCCCTAATGGGGGTCCCTCCAGGTGGTCCAGCAGTGGTATCTGATGCCCTGATGGAGGTTTTTCCTGGAAATCCAGAGGTGGTGCCCTAATGGGGATCCCCTCCCCAGAAGTCTCTCCCAGAGGTCCCTGGGTATTGTGTGGTTCCCTAATGGGAGATCCCTCCCTGAGGTTTCAGGATGGTGTGTGCTGCCCTAATAGGGGTCCTTCCCAGAGGTCCAGGGGGTGGTGTGTTGCCCTAATGTGTGATCCCTCACTGCCTCATTAAAGATTCTAATGATCTACTAACAGCTAAATCTAATGGTCACTACTCCATGCTAATTCTCTTGGATCTCTCTGCAGCATTCGACACTGTGGATCATCAGCTCCTCCTCACTATGCTCCGTTCCATTGGCCTCAAGGACACCGTTCTCTCCTGGTTCTCCACCTATCTCTCCGACCGCTCCTTTACTGTATCTTTTGCCGGTTCCTCCTCCTCTCACCTTCCCCTTACTGTTGGGGTCCCCCAAGGATCGGTTCTAGGTCCCCTCCTCTTCTCCTTGTACACTGCCTCTATTGGTCAAACAATCAGTAGATTTGGTTTCCAGTACCATCTCTATGCTGATGACACCCAATTATACGCTTCTTCTCCTGACATCACGCCAGCCTTTCTAGAAAACACCGGCGATTGTCTAAACGCTGTGTCTAATATCATGTCCTCACTATATCTGAAACTGAACCTGTCAATGTCACGGGGCTTAGTTCAACTAAGGCTGTAACTCCCGGGGGCCCTGTGATGTCCCTCTAACTAGGGGAAACCCTGTCTGACCCTCAACCCAGGGTTTTTGCTGAAGGTGCAAATGCCTGAGCCTCCACCCTTTCCTTATCTCCTGCTCAGCCCTGCACTTAACCCTCCACCCTCCACCCAGTGAGAAGTCACCACCAAAGCTCCCACACAAATATGACAGACAGGGAGAACTTAAACTGCACTGCGCCGCACACACAGAGGAATATACAGTAATGTGAACAGGGCACAACTAAACACAAATATGGGAAGGAGAAAGGATAACAACGGATCATACGCCACCAGACACGAATCTCTCTCTCTCTGCAACACCTCCACTCCAGACCGGAACCACTTGGTATGAAACACAAGCTATAATCGGCGACGCCCATATGCCAGTATGACTATTTAAAGACCGTGGGCGTGACTAACCTTCCAACCTGGTCTCCAGCAGGATTAACCCCCGAGAGCCTGAAGATCAAGCCGGCGCCACTGAGGCTATAGTGGCTGGAGGTGGAACTACCTCTGCCTGCCGGACGCTGTGGTGTGAACAGCGTCCGACATGACAGTACCCCGTCTTCTACGAGGGACCTCCGGACCCTCAAGACTCATAGGACCCGGCTTGTCCGGATGACGACGGTGAAAAGAACTGACCAGCCGATCCGCATGTATGTCTGAGGCTGGAACCCAAGACCTCTCCTCCGGACCATACCCCCGCCAGTGCACCAAATACTGAAGAGTACGGCGTACTACTCGAGAGTCCACTACCTTGGCGACCTCAAACTCTAAATCGCCATCCACCATGACTAGAGGTGGCATCGGCGTTGTGTCCACAGAGCCTACCACCTTTTTCAATAAAGCCCTGTGAAACACGTTGTGTATCTTGTACACCGCGGGAAGTTCCAACCGATAAGCCACTGGGTTAATGATGGCAGAAATCCTAAAAGGCCCAATAAACCTTGGACCCGGTTTTAAAGATGGAATTTTGAGTTTTATGTTCTTCGTAGCTAACCACACCCATTCACCCACACACAGGTCCAGACCTGGCACACGTCTACTGTCAGCCACCCGTTTGTACCTGGCACTCATGCTTAACAAACGCTGTTTCACCCGCCTCCAGACTGATGACAATTGGGCTCCTAGCTGATCCTCCTCCGGGACACCCCCTGAGTCACCCTGACGTAAGGTACAAAACTGAGGATGTTGACCGTACACACAAAAGAATGGAGACTCTCCTGATGACTCTTGGCGGTGATTATTTAGCGCGAATTCGGCCAGGGGAAGGAAAGTAGACCACTCCTCCTGGTTGTCGGACACAAAGCATCGTAAATACTGTTCTAGATTTTGGTTCATGCGCTCAGTTTGTCCATTAGACTGTGGATGAAACGCCGATGAATGTGACAACTTGATCCCCAAACGTGAGCAAAAAGCTTTCCAAAACTTCGCCACAAATTGCGTACCCCTATCAGATACTATGTCCGACGGTACTCCATGGAGTCTGACCACCTCCTTCACAAATACCTGAGCCAATGTCTTAGCATTGGGCAATGAAGACAACGCCACAAAATGCGCCATCTTTGAAAAACGGTCAACCACCACCAGGATGACCGTGTTCCCCGCCGAGGCTGGCAAGTCAGTGATGAAATCCATGGAGATTTCTGTCCATGGCCTATTGGGTACCCCCAGAGGCTGTAGCGTGCCAGCAGGACGGGTTTGAGGTGACTTAGCCCTAGCGCACGTGATGCAAGCTGCCACGTATGAGACCACGTCCTGCCGGATTTTGGGCCACCAGAAACGACACGATACCAGCTCTAAGGTGCCACTCACCCCTGGATGACCAGCCAGTACCGAGTCGTGGTGTTCCTTCAACAGCTTAAGCCGAAGATGCAGGGGTACAAATGATTTGTTGGCGGGAAGTCCTGGTGGTACCTCCTCCTGGGCCTCGGCAATCTCCGCCTCTACCTCCGTCGTGAGAGCAGAGACCACTACCCCTTTCTGGAGGATGGGTACCGGCTCTTCCCGAGGTTCTCCCCCCGGAAAACACCTAGACAAAGCATCCGCCTTGGTGTTTTTAGCCCCGGGACGGTAAGTCACAAGAAAATTTGAAACGAGTAAAAAATAATGCCCAGCGAGCCTGCCTAGGAGACAGACGCTTGGCCGACTCCAGATAGAGCAGATTCTTATGGTCGGTGATGACTGTGACCTGGTGAGCCGCCCCCTCCAAGAAGTGTCGCCATTCCTCAAAAGCCAGTTTGATGGCCAACAACTCCCTGTTGCCGATATCATAATTCCGTTCGGCCGGCGACAGCTTCTTGGAGAAGTAGGCGCATGGATGCATCTCGCTCAAGGACGAGCCTTGAGACAGTACTGCCCCCACTCCCACCTCCGACGCATCAACCTCCACCACGAAAGGTTTAGACACGTCTGGTTGCACCAGAATGGGGGCTGAAGCAAAACTATTCTTCAGACGCTCAAATGCACGTATAGCCACCTCAGGCCAGTTCGCTTGATCGGCACCCTTTTTTGTCATGTCCGTGAGCGGTTTGGCGATAGTCGAAAAGTGTCTTATAAATTTCCTATAATAATTGGCAAACCCAAGGAACCGCTGGAGTGCTTTCAGACTCTCCGGCCTCTCCCATTGCAGCACCGGTTGCACCTTAGCGGTGTCCATTTTAAACCCGGCTGCGGACACAATATATCCCAAAAAGTGCAACTCCTGGACAAAAAATAAGCATTTTTCCAGCTTAGCATAGAGCTGGTTCTCCCGGAGCAACTGTAACACCTGCCTGACATGCTCCAAATGAGTGTCCCGATCGCTAGAATAAATGAGGATATCATCCAGGTATACAATCACAAATCTCCCCAGGACATGAGCAAATACATCATTAATAAAATGTTGGAAAACGGCAGGCGCGGTGGTCAACCCAAACGGCATAACCAGACTCTCAAAATGACCCTCAGGAGTGTTAAACGCCGTCTTCCACTCATCCCCCTGACGGACCCTTATGAGGTTATATGCCCCCCTGAGGTCCAGCTTGGAAAACCATTTTGCCCCCGCTACCTGGTTGAACAAATCCGGGATCAACGGCATTGGGTAGGGATCACGGATAGTAATCTGGTTTAACTCTCGGAAATCCAGACACGGGCGTAACCCCCCATCTTTCTTCTTAATGAAGAAAAACCCCGCGGCTACAGGCGAGGACGAAGGCCGGATGTGTCCTTTGCTCAGACTCTCCGCGATCTAGTCTTTCAGAGCTTGTCTCTCAGGACCAGAAATATTAAACATCCTGGCCTTAGGTAATTTGGCCCCGGGTTTTAACCTAATAGCACAGTCATAGGCTCTTTGTGGAGGCAGTTCTGAGCAACCCTTCTCAGAGAAAACATCCGCGAAATCCTGCAAAGCCTCCGGCAGGCTGGGCGTCACGGCAGACACACATGTGGCCAAGCAATTGTCTTGGCAGAAACCACTCCATTGTACTATGTCCTGAGTTTTCCAAACAATTACCGGGTTGTGCCTGGACAACCATGGAAAACCCAGGACCATTTGTGCTGGGAGATTACAGAGGACCCTACATGTAACCGACTCAGAATGTAGGACCCCAATGTGGAGTTTCACCTCGGCCACAAACTCCGTAATCTCCCATTGAGGGAGGGGAACAGCATTAATGGTCACCACCTGTATGGGGTGAGGAAGTTTTTCGATCTTAAACCCGGCGGTGTGTGCAAACTTCTCATCTATGAGATTGGTGGCGGAACCGCTATCCACAAATACTGATATTTGTAGCTCTCTGCCCGCGATAATAACCTTGGCAGGGAGCATACATTGAGATACCATCATGGAGGATATGCATACGCTCAGTTGGGCCTCCTCCATACCCTCTGAGCTTAACAGTTTTCCGCCGGTGTGACCCTCTTAGGTAGTACCGGGCAAACGTTAACATAATGACCAGTTTTACCACAGTAGAAACATGCTCCGGGCTTCCGGAATCCCGGAACGCGACGCTTAACCTGTGCCACGCTAGCAATCTGCATAGGTTCAGAGAACTCATCAACTTCAACCACACTTGCACCTCTGTTTTCCCCCAGAGGCAGCGTCTCCTGCGCCCCCTGACGAAAACGGCGATCAATACGTATCACCAAACTCATGGCAGACTCCAACGATGCTGGAGACTCATACATCAGGAGGGCTTGTTTAACCCTCCGATACCCCATGAATAAACTGGCTCCGCAGGGCTGGGTCATTCCACTGTGTGTCTACGGCCCAGCGGCGAAATTCCGAACAATAGTCCTCTGCCAAGCGCTCCCCCTGGCGGAGGGCGCGGATTTTAGATTCTGCTAGAGCCAGTCGGTCAGGATCATCGTAAATGAGACCGAGGGCAGAAAAACATTATCAACAGAATTAAATGTAGCAGAGTCAGCTGGTAAGGAAAATGCCCATGCTTGGGGGTCACCACTCAGTAATGACAACACCAGCCCTACTCGCTGGGCCTCATTACCTGAGGAGATTGGCCGCATGCGGAAGTATAACTTGCAGGCCTCCCGAAATACGACAAATTTGCTGCGATCCCCTGAAAATCGTTCTGGCAGCGGAAACTTCGGCTCTGCACCGATGCCTGCAGATGCCGTTTGCACCTTCGCTACTACCAGGGCCTGCTGCTGAACTGCCCCTTTCAACTCGGAGACCTGTATGGACAGCGCCGCCAACTGGCAGGTTATGGACTCTAATGGATCCATGGACTCTTGAAAAAATGTGGGCCGATTATAATGTCACGGGGGGCTTAGTTCAACTAAGGCTGTAACTCCCGGGGCCCCTGTGATGTCCCTCTAACTAGGAGAAACCCTGTCTGACCCTCAACCCAGGGTTTTTGCTGATGGTGCAAATGCCTGAGCCTCCACCCTTTCCTTATCTCCTGCTCAGCCCTGCACTCAACCCTCCACCCTCCACCCAGTGAGGAGTCACAACACCAAAGCCCCCACACAAATAATGACAGACAGGGGGAACTTAAACTGCACTGCGCCGCACACACACAGGAATATACAGTAATGTGAACAGGGCACAACTAAACACAAATATGGGAAGGAGAAAGGATAACAACGGATCATACGCCACCAGACACGAATCTCTCTCTCTGCAACACTTCCACTCCAGACCGGAACCACTTGGTATGAAACACAAGCTATAATCGGCGACGCCCATAGGCCAGCATGACTATTTAAAGACCGTGGGCGTGACTAACCATCCTACCTGGTCTCCAGCAGGATTAACCCCCGAGAGCCTGAAGATCAAGCCGGCGCCACTGAGGCTATAGTGGCTGGAGGTGGAACTACCTCTGCCTGCCGGACGCAGTGGTGTGAACAGCGTCCGACATGACAGTCAAAGACTGAACTCCTTGTGTTTCCTCCCTCTACTAATGTACCTATACCCGACATTGCCATTTCCGTGTGTGGTTCCATTATTACTCCCCAGCAACATGCCCGCTGTCTTGGGGTCATACTTGATTCCGAGCTTTCCTTTGCCCCCCACATTCGATCACTGGCTCGCTCTTGTTATCTGCACCTCAAAAACATTTCTAGAATTCGACCTTTTCTTACTTTTGACTCCGCAAAAACTCTTACTGTTTCTCTTATTCATTCTCGTCTCGACTATTGTAACTCTCTTCTAATCGGTCTCCCTCTTACCAAACTCTCCCCTCTCCAATCTGTCTTGAATGCTGCAGCCAGGATCATATTCCTCACCAATCGTTACACCGATGCCTCTACCTTGTGCCAGTCCTTACACTGGCTACCCATCCACTCCAGAATTCAGTATAAACTTATTACCCTCACCCACAAAGCCCTCCATGGCTCAGCACCACCCTACATCTCCTCCCTTGTTTCAGTATACCACCCTACCCGCACCCTCCGTTCTGCTGATGACCTGAGGTTAGCATCCTCAATAATCAGAACCTCCCACTCCCGTCTCCAAGACTTTACACGTGCTGCACCAATTCTTTGGAATGCACTTCCCAGGTCAATACGATTAGTCCCCAATCCCCACAATTTTAAGCGTGCCCTGAAAACGCATTTATTCAGACTGGCCTACCACCTCAACACATTAACCTAATCTATCCCTGTGTGGCACAGCCAAAAGTTTTACCATAACCAGGTTCCCCGCATCATGTTCCCACATGCTTTATGCATCCATTAGCCCTCTGTGTCTGTACTGATACACACTTAACATTATGGCTGGTCCATACAATCAGGGCAACTGTTACCACCCACCTTTCGTGTCTACCTCTTTCCTCATAGACTGTAAGCTTGAGAGCAGGGCCCTCACTCCTCTTGGTATCTGTTATGATCTATGTGATAATTGTTATGCTGTAATGTCTATTGTCTGTTCAAGTCCCCTCTGAAATGTAAAGTGCTGCGGAATATGTCGGCGCTATAGAAATAAAATTTATTATTATTATTATCATCCCTCTCAGAGGTCCTGGGGTGGTGTGTGGTGCCCTAATGGGGGTCCCTCCAGGAGGTCCAGCGGTGGTATCTGGTGCCCTAATGTAGGTCTTTCCTGGAGATCCAGAGGTGGTTCCCTAATGGGGGTCCCCTCCCCAGAAGTCGCTCCCAGAAGTCCCTTGGTATAGTGAAGTTCCCTAATGGAAGATCCCTTCCTGAGGTTTCGGGATGGTGTGTGGTGCCCTAAAAGGGATCCTTCCCAGAGGTCCAGGGGGTGGAGTGTTGCCCTAATGCATGATCCCCCTCAGAGGTCCAGGGGTGGTGTGTGGTGCCCTAATGGGGGTCCCTCCAGGAGTTCCAGCTGTGGTATCTGGTGCCCTGAGGGAAGGTCCAGAAGGATCCAGAGATGGTGCCCTAATGGGGGTCTGCCCCTGGAAGTCCCTCCAGAGGTCCCTGGCTATTGTGTGGTTCACTAATGGGAGATCCCTCCCTGATGTTTCAGGATGGTGTGTCGTGCCCTTATAGAGGTCCTTCCCAGAGGTCCAGGGGTGGTGTCTGTTGCCCCAATGCATGATCTCTCTCAGAGGTCCAGGGGTGGTGTGTGGTGCCCTAATGAGGGATCCCTCCTGGAGGTCTAAGGATGGTGTGTGGTGCCCTAATGGGGGTCCCTCCTAAAGGTCCAGGGTTGTTGTGTGGTGCTGTAATGGGGGATCCCTCCCTGTGATCCAGGGGTGATGTGTGGTACCCTAATGGGGTTCTCTTCCTGACATCCAAAGGTGGTGTGTGGTACCCTAATGGGTATCCTTCCCGGAAGTCCAGGAGTGGTGTGTGGTGCCCTAATAGGGGTTCCTCACAGATGTCTATGGGTGGTGTGCATGGTATCCTAATGGGTCCCTCTCGCAGGTCCCTGAGTAGTGTGTGGTGCCCCTAATGGTGGATCCCACCCAGAGGTTTCGGGGTGGTGTGGGGTGCCCTTATAGGGGTCTTTCCCAGAAGTCCAGGGGTGGTGTGTGGTGCCCCAAAGAGTGAGCTGTCCCAAAGGACCTGGGGTGGTTTCTGGTGACCTAATGGAGGTCCCTTTCCAAGGTCCAGGGGTGGTGCCCCAATGGGAATACCTCATGAAAATCCAGGGGTGGTGTATGGTGCCCTAATGGGGGGCCCTCTTGGAGATTCAGGGGTTGTGTGTGGTGCCCTAATGTGGGTCCCTCCCGGAGGTCTAGGGGTGGTGTGTGGTATCATGGATATCCACTAGGGGTGGTGTGTGCTTCAGCCTAATGGAGGTCCCTCCCAGAAGTCCAGGTGTGGTTCCCTAATGGGCGTCCCTCCTGGAGATCCAGAGGTTGTGCTTGGTGCCCTTATGAGGGTTCCTCCCGGAGGTCTCGTGGAGATGTGTGGTGCCCTAATGGGTGGTCCCAGCCAGTGGTCCAGGGGTGGTGTGTGGAGACATAATGGTGATCCCTCCCAGAGGTCCATGGGTGGTATGTGGTGTCCTAATAGGGGGACCCCTCCCAGAGGTCCAGGGGTGGGTATGTGGTTTCCCTAATGAGGGTCCCTTATATAAGTCCAGGGCTGGGGTGTGGTGCACTAATGGGGGTCCTTCGCAGAGGTCCAGGGGTTGTGTGTGGTGCCCTAATGAGTGTCCCTAATGGAGGTCCAGGGGTGATTTGTGGTGCCTCAATGGGGGTCTCTCCCGGAGGTCCAGAAGTGCTGCGTAGGGCCCTAATGAGGGTCCCTCCAGGAGGTCTAGCGGTGGTGTATGGTGACCTGTTGGAGGTCCCTCCCCTAAATCATGGGGTGCTGTGTGTTGCCCTGATGGGGGTCCTCCTGGAAATCATGAGATGGTGTCTGGTGCCCTGATTGAGGTCTTTCCTGAAGATCCAGAGGTGGTGCCCTAATGGGGACGCCCTGGAAGTCCCTCACAGAAGTCCCTGGGTATTGTGTGGTGCCTTAATGGAGGATCCCTCCGAGGTTTCAGGATGGTGTGTGGTGCCCTAATAGGGCTCCTTCCCAGAGGTCATGGGGTGGTGTGTGGTGTTTTAATGCGTGATCCCTCCCAGAGGTCCAGGGGTGGTGTGTGGTGCCCTGAGAGTCCCTCCCGGAGATCCAGTGGTGTTGTGTGGTACTCTAATGGGGGATCCCTCCTGGAGGTCCAGGGGTGGTGTGTGGTACCCTAACCGGGTCCCTCCCGGAGATCCACAAGTGGTGTGTGGTTTCTTAAAGGGGGTCCATCCCAGAGTTCCAGGGATGTTGTGCAGTACCTTAATATGGGTCCATCCCAGAGGTCCAGGGGTGGTGTGCAGTACCCTAATGGGGGTCCATCCCGGAAGTCTAGGGGTGGTGTGTGGTGCCCTAATGGGGTCCATCCAGGGGCTGCATGTGGCTAGGAGGATCCTCACCCCAGTAACCCTGATCTACTGGTGGCAGCCAGGAGTAAGAAGGTCTCGTCCTTCAGAAGCCCGGCGCTGATCCTCGCTTGGGACAATTGTCAGTAAGATGAGACCAGGAGTAATGTGACCTCTGCACTAGTTACCTATAAAGCTGACACAAATTGACAAGCATTTCCAATAGGAAGAGACATGATAATAATACATTTTATTTCTATAGCGCCGACATATTCCGCAGCACTTTACATTTCAGAGGGGACTTGTACAGACGATAGACATTACAGCATAACAATAATGCAAATAAAGTCCGTGGAGCCTCATTTAAGAGTCTCAAACACGGGACTAGCCAAATCTTCCTCCACAGACTTTATTTGCATATTCGTTTTTCCCAGGGAGCAATGCACCTAGGATTTCACTGTGATTGAGCGCCTTTGCCGGCTGCCGCAGTGTTTTCTTTGACTGGTCTCCCTGAGGTCAGTGATTGTTTCGTGATGTTGGTCTACTAGGCATTGCTCCCACCTAGCCAGAATCCTTCTCCACACTGATGAGGGGCAACACCCAGAAACAGCGGTCTGTGGATGGATACCTGGCCTTGGTATTTCCCTTGTCATATCTAAACTTGTAAAGAGCTGGATATTGACTTAACAGGCCACTTAATATGGTGATTTCCGAAAGGAGCCACTCCTTGGCTCGGTCCTTCCATGGAGGAAGATCTGGCTAGTTCCGTGTTTGAGACTCTTAAATGAGGCTCCACTGACTTTATTTGCATATTCGTATTTCCCAGGGAGCAATGCACCTAGGATCTCACTGATTGAGCGCCTTTGACGGCTGCAGCAGTGTTTTCTTTGACTGGTCTCCCTGAGGTCAGTGATTGTAGCATAACAATAATCTCATAGATCATAACAGATACCAAGAGGAATGAGGGCCCTGCTCGCAAGCTTACAGTCTGAGGAAAAGGGGAGACACGAGAGGTGGGTGGTAACAGTTGCCCTGATTGTATGGACCAGCCATAGTGTTAAGTGTGTAACAGTACAGACGCAGAGGGCTAATGGATGCATAAAGCATGTGGGAACATGATGCGGGGAACCTGGTTATGGTAAAACTTTTGGCTGTGCCACACAGGGATAGATTAGGTTAATGTGTTGAGGCGGTAGGCCAGTCTGAATAAATGCGTTTTCAAGGCACGCTTAAAATTGTGGGGACTGGAGACTAATCGTATTGACCCAAAATTGTGGGGATTGGAGACTAATCGTATTGACCTGGGAAGTGCATTCCAAAGAATTGGCGCAGCACGTGTAAAGTCTTGGAGACGGGAGTGGGAGGTTCTGATTATTGAGGATGCTAACCTCAGGTCATCAGCAGAACGGAGGGTGCTGATAGGGTGGTATATTGAAACAAGGGAGGAGATGTAGGGTGGTGCTGAGCCATGGAGGGCTTTGTGAGTGAGGGTAATAAGTTTATACTGAATTCTGGAGTGGATGGGTAGCCAGTGTAATGACTGGCACAAGGTAGAGGCATCGGTGTAACGATTGATGAGGAATATGATCCTGGCTGCAGCATTCAAGACAGATTGGAGAGGGGAGAGTTTGGTAAGAGGGAGACCGATTAGAAGAGACTTACAGTAGTCCAGACGAGAATGAATAAGAGAAACAGTCAGAGTTTTTGCATGAACCCTGAAATAGACGAAGGATAATGACATCACCATTCACACCCCACCCAACCTCCACCCCAGACAGCCAAGGGCATCAAGACTTAGAAACAAACTCTGCTATCTGCAAAGATATGAAAACCATCGCTAATCAGAATGACCGGACAAAATATCAGCAACACTCAATATTAGATAAGCAGCTCAGCAGACAGAATCACATAGCATTACTCTGCATGCAAGGTGTTATACAGGGACAGAAATAGGGGGGAATAATATAGGGTCAGGGCTCCATACAGAGCAGTGTAAGGGCAGTATATTATTATTATTATTATTATAATTATTATTATTATTATTATTATTATTATTATTATTATTTCTATAGCCCCATTGGTTCCATGGTGCTGTACATGAGAAGGGGTCACATACAAATTACTGATATCACAGTAAACAAACTAACAATGACAGACTGATATAGAGGGGAGAGAGGACCCTGCCCTTTCGGGCTTACATGCTACAGGATGGTGGGGAAGGAGACAGTAGGTTGGGGGGGTTGTAGCAGTTTCGGTGTTGGTTGAAGTGATATCTCCGGTAGTGGTGAGGAGGTAGCGGGGTCATTGCAGGCTGTAGGCTTTCTTGAAGAGATGAGTTTTCAGGCTCTGTCTGAAGAATCCAAATGTGGTTGATAGTCGGACGTGTTGGGGGAAAGAATTCCAAAGGATGGGGGCTATTCGGGAGAAGTCTTGGAGGCGGTTGGGTGATGAGCGAATAAATGTGGAGGAAAGAAAGAGGTCTTGGGAGGACCGGAGATTACATGAGGGAAGGTATCGGGAGATTAGTTCAGAGACAAATGGGGGAGACAGGTTATAGATGGCCTTGTAGGTCAGTATTAGTCACTTGAACTGAATACGCTGAGGGAGTGGGAGCCAGTGAAGAGATTTGCAGAGGGGAGAAGCGGAGGAGTAGTGAGGAGAGAGATGAATTAGTCGGGCAGCAGAGTAAAAGATGGACTGGAGAGGTGCGAGGGCGTTAGCAGGGAGACCAGAGAAAAGGATGTTGCAGTAGTCGAGGCGGGAGATGAAGAGGACATGCACAAGCATTTTAGTAGATTGAGGAAAGGACGCATTCTGGAAATATTTTTGAGCTGGAGGCAACAGTAGGTAGAAAGAGCTTGGAAGTGTGGTTTGAAGGACAGGGCAGAGTAAAGGGTTACTCCGAGGCAGCGGACTTCCGGTACTGGGGAAAGCGTGATGTGGCGCCCCTGAGGCTTCAGTTGCCACAGAGGTACTGCACCTTCTCCTAAGGTGTAGTGCCCCACCATCCAGGTAAGGTGGGAACTCCAGACCACGCTCCACACCTGCATTCCACACACAGGATAGTTCAGTGGGGCCACCTAACAACTTAAGGCTGGGGGGATAGCAGAGCACCCCTCGTGGAACCCTGCTTCGTAACACGAGATCTGCTGGGAGGCGGGTGGAGTGAGATGATATAAAAGAGTGGGAGAGTGGGAGTTAGAAGAGGTTGGTTGGTGGTTAGTTGGAGAAGAGAGAAGATGGGTATCTGAGGGACGTGCTGCAGCAGGTCCCAGTGATCTGGGCTGCTGGCAAGAGAAAGACCAGAGAAAGAGACTGATAAGATTGATAACCTAACCTTCCATAAGAAAGATAGAACAGATCGGAACGAAGGAGAATAGAAGGACGGTGGGAAGCAGGTTGAGAAAGAGAGAGAACCCTTCCAGTCCAGAGAGTGCAAAGGCCGGGGCCCGGTCCCCGAGGTTGATTGGATCTTTATGTCCGGCAACAGACACCGGAGGAGTAGTGAGCCGCTAACGCCTTGCTCCCATCATAGACTTGGGACAACAGCAACTGAATAGAGAGCCGGGACGCGGTGAGGAGTCCCCGAAGCAGGCTACAGCTGTCTGTCATACAAGTAGAGACTAGGAACACCTAGAGAGAGGCATTCCTGGGAAACTAAGTACTGGAGTGCTTCGCACCTAAAGGCGCATTGGAGGAGTCGTTCAGTAAGGTACATGTTGGCGGAGTGTGGAGGGGAGAATCCTATCCTGCCTGGAGGTTGGCTGGAGCCCTGACCTGGAGAACACGGTACGGAGGCAGGCAGTTGTGTGAACTGCAAACAATGAGTAAAGCTTTGTAACCGCATACTCTGGTGTCCTCCAGTTATTCCCGCACCACTACACCTGGGTACCAGCATCTATACCATCCTGCGCCTCTCCTGATCCATTGCACCTACACTGCCCTGGGACTACAGCTCCACCTGTCGGGAGCTACACCATCTTTGCTGCAACACACCATCAGTCCCAGTAAATCTGCAGGCAGCGTTGGCTCAACATCTTACTTGCCAAACACCACGGGTGGCGTCACGAACTATCCAAATAAACTATTATACCATTAACATCACCGCCATTGATATTGGGCGCCCAGGGCCACGGACCGGGTCACCGCTGCTGTGACACATTCCCGCCTTGACACCGACCCGGTACCGAGTACCCCGCTGCCCTGGATGTGTGAGGGCGACCCACGTGATGTCATTAATTGTGATAGATAGGTCAGGTAAGGAAGATCTGTGAGATGGGGGAAAGATGATGAGTTCAAATTTGTCCACATTGAGCTTGAGGAAGCAAGAGGAGAAGAAGGAGGATATGGCTGATAGACACTCTGGGATTCTGGAGAGCAGAGAGGTGACGTCTGGTTCAGAGATGTAGATCTGAGTATCATCGGCATAAAGGTGGTACTGGAATCCAGGGGACTTTATGCGTTTCCCCCAGGCCATGTGTATAGATTGAGAAGAGTAGGGGTCCTAGAACAGAGCCTTGGGGGACTCCAACAGAGAGAGGGTGGGATGAGGAGGTAGTGTAGGAGTGGGAGACGCTGAATGTGCGGTTGGAGAGGTATGAGGAGATCCAGGATAGGGCAAGGTCTTTGATGCCAAAGGCAGAGAGGATCTGTAGTAGGAGGCAGTGGTCAACTGTGTCAAATGCAGAGGACAGGTCTAGAAGGAGGAGTATAGAGTATTGTCCATTAGCTTTGGCTGTAAGTAGGTCGTTAGTAATTTTGGTCAGGGCTGTCTCAGTGGAGTGATGGGGCGGAAACCAGATTGTAGATTGTCAAAGAGCAAGTAAGATGAGAGGTGGGAGGAAAGTTCAGCGTGGACGTGCTGCACCAGGAGTTTAGAAGCAAATGGGAGCAACGATATTGGGCGTTAGCTGAACATAGCAGTTTGGTCGAGGGTTGGCTTTTTAAGGATAGGCGTGATTGTGGCATGTTTAAAAGCAGAAGAGAAGGTACCAGACGTTAGCGATAGGTTGAAGAGATGGGTTAGGGATGGGATAAGTGTGGTGGTGAGGTTGGGGAGGAGGTCAAGTGCACAGGTTGTGAGGTGCGATTTGGAGAAGAGACAATTAAGCTCCACTTCAGTGATGTTGGAGAGGGAGGGAGGTTATGGGGTTTGGGCGCTGGTCTGGTATACAAAGGGGTTGTGGTGGTTGAACAATGAAGACTTGCCTTGTTTGGTCGATCTTATTTTTGAAGTGTGTGGCAAAGTCCTCGGCAGAGATGAGGGAGGTTGGAGGAGGCAGTGGTGGGCGGAGGAGGGAGTTGAAAGTTTTGAATAACTGTTTGGGATTGTAAGATAGGGAAGATACGAGGGTTGTGAAGTAGGCCTGTTTAGCAGAGGTGAGGGCAGATTTGAAAGCGAGTGTTGCCTGTTTGAATGCAGTGAAGTCGTCTTGCGAATTTGTTTTCTTTCAACGCCGCTCTGCAGCCCTGGACACTTGCCGGAGCTTTTTAGTGGTGTTATTGGGCCAGGGTTGTCTGTTGGTACGTTGCATTCTGCCATGAACGAGAGGGGCAACCGTGTCAATAGATGATGCGAGAGTGGCATTGTAGAAAGCAGTGGCACTGTCTGTGTCTTGGAGTGAGGATATGGATGCCAGTGGTAGAATATAGTCAGAGAACGTCTGGGTATCTAGGTGTGCAAGGTTTCTGCGGGAGTGTGCGTGTTGCTGGATATGGGTGACAGGAGAGGAGGACAGGGATGAGAAAGTGAGTAGATGATGGTCAGATAGAGGGAGAGGGGAGGTGGTGAAGTTAGAAAGAGAGCAGAGGCGGGTGAAGACCATCTGTGTGGGTGGCTGAGGAGGACCACTGAGTAAGTTCAAAAGATGAAGTAAGGGACAGGAGTTTGGAGGCTGCTGACTGAAGGGTATCAGTGGGAATGTTGAAGTCACCCATGATGATGGTGGGGGTGTCAGTTGAAAGAAAGTGAAGCCAGGTAGAGAATTGGTCAATGAAGGCAGTGGTCGGGCCAGGGGGTCGGTATATGACGGCCACTTGGAGGGAGAATAGATGCAGAGTGGACTTCAAAATAGGGGAGGATAAGGGAGGGAAGAGGTGGGATTGGGTTGAAGGTGCAGTAGGAAGAAAGGAGAAGGCCGACTCCTCCACTATGTCTGTTGCCAGGGCGAGTTGTGTGGGTGAAGTGGAGGCCACCGTAACACAGCGCGGCAGGGGAGGCTGTGTAAGAGGGTGTCAGCCAGGTTTCTGTGAGACCGAGAAAGGCAAGATTGCGAGAGAGAAAAAGGTCATGAATCACATGAAGCTTATTGCAAATGGAGTGGGCATTCCAAAGTGCTCCCGAGAGAGGGAGCAGGGGGTTGGGTGTCAATGGCACGGGTTTTAAGTTGGAAAGATTGCGGTAGTTTTTATTAGATAGGGAGCAGTAGGAAGGGGTAGTAATGGGGGTTATGAGCTGTGGGGGTCCAGGATTGGGAGATATGTCGCCAGCAGTGAGGAGAAGCAGAGAAAGGGAGAACAGATGGGAGAAGGAGAGTGGGCAGCTTGTTTTAGGTTTCATTCAGATAGATTTGAGGTTGAGGAGCAGTTCAGCAGAGGAGGTCAGGTGGGGAGAAAAGAGGGAAGGGGAGATGAGTATTTGGTTAGAGGGTGCTGGAGTTTGGGGATAGCGAAGGAGAGAGGATTGAAGGAGCAAACACTGTGAGGGCATATGTAAACATGGTGAAGGAGTAGGAGGGTGAATAGAAAAGCTAGATACAAGTAATAAGAAGTGCTTACTCAGCAGACATACCCAAAAAGAGACAGATACATAGTGTGGGGTCCTGACTCCTGCCATGACTAACTGCTGTTGTAATAACTGTATCTTCACGATACTTTTGCTGCAGTGATACAGGTACATAGGGTCAGGACTCTATACAGGGTGGTATATGGGCAGTATATATGGCCAAGATTCCATACAGGTTGGTATACGGGCAGTATATAGGGTCAGGACTCCATACAGGGTGGTATACGGGCAGTATATAGGGCCAGGACTCTATACAGTTTGGTATACGGGCAGTATATAGGGTCAGGACTCCATACAGGGTGGTGTGTGGGAGGGACGAGGGAGACTCCATTTTGGATTTATTAATTCAGGCCCCATATATTAGCCAGAGATCTCCCTTCCACAGCAGGGATGTGGCCCACACCCTTGGGATAAGTATACAATTCCCAGAGGACCAGAATTTCACCATTTGGCCAGATAATTAGAGGCCACATTAGAAGGGGACCCCCTGCTGTGTTTTGTGCAAGACGGCCACCATCAACCAGCCATCAATGGAAGCTCTAGACCGAGTGTCACCGACACCTCGAGCTGAATTATGAGAGTACCATCAAAACGTAGACTCTTTGGCATTGACACCTGGAGATGAATTATGAGAGTACCATGCATCTCAGGGGTCAATCCAATATACCACCAGAACCGTGGGAGCCCTCCGCATGCACCCCGGCTTCTCATCTTTCTCTAGCTGTCCCAGATACTGAGCTATAGAGACTGGCTCTCCAGAACCACTCAGCCAACCCAAGTTTGGATTCTCCATATCGGTCCAGCCCCAAAGAACCCGTTGAGACGTTGGTTGTCCCATTTGTACCTCCCGCTAGGAAGTTATGACCCATCCTAGATATTGGGAATTATTTCAGCTAAGAGGTCAAGGGAGAATTCAGTCCAACACAGAGGGGCGGTGGTGAATATAGGAGGGGGCGAGCTAGGGGTTAAAAGCTAGCTACACACCTTTAGCCAGCATCATTGTTCTGCCATTGAAGCCGCGTCACGTCACGTGTGGAGACGGAGCAGAAACTAAGAAGGTGCCTGTGGATACGAGAGCTTCCCTCCATCTACAAGTATTAAGGACCGGTAACGTGACACATCCAGCTAACTGCTGTCCCATCCTGTACCCTACTTTTCACAAACCAATAGAAATAGTGAAGCAACAATGGGATCCAATAAAAATAACAATTAATACCATTACTATTAATAATACCATATAAAAGCACTAACTACGTGTCAATACAATAGTACAAATATATCCTATATATAAGAAAAGAGCATAATAAGGCATCTGCACCGTCCAGGAAAATACAAAATGGCAGCAGATCATGGAAATAGGAGGAAGGGAGAGGCCCAAACATCCAATAATAAAGAGGATATGAACGGCAAATCGGATCAAAGATATGGGAATATTGAATGATGAACTTAGAAATAATTTACATGTAACATAATTCCCATTAAGATCCCACAATAACCAATGACTGTAAAACCATCAGAGTCAGATACAATATACTCCCATATAGATGTGCTCATAACCGGCGCCGACTCAATAGGAACACGCAGCATCAGGTTTATGCACACAGTAATTACACGGTAATTACACGGGATTGCAGCTGATCTTAGATGTACACTTCCTCTGTAGGGACGTACGGCTGCATTTAGGATGGCTTCAGTGATGCTGCGTGTTCCTATTGAGTTGGCATATCGGGTCACTCTCGAGGTGCAGCAGCACATGTGCCAAGAGATTGACAAAATGCCAAAGCTGGAGGTGAGCCAAGCGTCCAGCAGCGCGTGGGCTTCGCCCATAGTCCCTGTCCCCAAAAAGGACCGAACAACCCGCTTCTGCATGGACTACCGGGGACTCAACGCTGCATTCCCCACACCACGCATTGATGACCTGCTTGACCAGTTGGCCGGGGCAAGTACCTGACCATCATGGATCTGAGCCGGGGATATTGGCAGATTCCCCTGACCCGTGAGGCACGGGAACGCTCTGCCTTTATTACCCCCCTTTTGGACTGTACGAGTCCACCGTGATGCCGTTTGGCAAGAAGAATGCCCCTGCCACTTTTCAGCGGATGGTCAACACACTGCTCAAGGGCCTTGAAGGGTACGTGGCTGCGTTCCTGGATGATAATGATATCTTCAGTCCCACCTGAGAGGATCAGAGCATTTGTCGCAGGTGCTTGGGCGAATCCAATGGGCAGGTTTGACCATCAAGCCAGATAAATGCCAGTTGGGCATGAGCGATGTCCTCTACCTGGGTCACCGGGTAGGCGGGGGGGGGGGTTCTGAAGCCAGAGCCTGGGAAAGTGGATGCCATTGCATCCTGGCCCACCCCCAGGACCAGGCAGCAGGTGATATCCTTCTTGGGGACCGTCGGGTGCTAAAGGAGGTTCATCCCACACTATTGTACCAGGGTGACGGACCACACCAAGACGAAACAGCCCGTCGCAATTGACTGGATAGTCCTCTGCGAGACAGCTTTCCAGGTGCTCAAAACCGCCCTTTCTAGCTTTCCAGTACTACAAGCCGCTGACTTTGAACGGCCATTTGTAGTACAGACTGACGCCAGTGACTTTGGCCTTGTTGCTGTGCTCAGCCAGGTTAACTCAACGGGCCAGGAACATCCCGTCCTGTACCTGAACAGGAAGCTATTGCCGAGGGAGGTGGCCTACTCCACGATGGAAAAGGAATGCCTGGCAATTGTATGGGCCTTGCAGCTTCTGCAGCCCTACTTATATGGTGGGCGCCATTTCACCATGGAGATGGACCACAACCCCCTCAGCTGCTTACACACGGTCTCCGGGATGAATGGGAGGTTGCTATGCTGGAGCCTCGGACTCCAGCAATACCACCTCACCATTCACCACAAAAGGGGGCATGACCATGAGAATGCTGATTATCTCGGCAAGGGGAGATGGCAGAAGGGTGTGATACCCCCTAGCGCCCTCTAAAGCGGGGAGGTGTGAGAGACGGGGGAGACTCCATTTTGGATTTATTAATTCAGGCCCCATAGATTATCCATAGATTTCCCTTCCACAGCAGGGTTGTGGCCCCACCCTTGGAATAAGTACACAAATCACCAAAAGAACAGGACCTTGTCATATGGCCGGACAATTAGAGGCCACATTTTAAGCCCCCGTTACACACTGCGATATCGCTGCATGTGATACTTACCTCCGACCGGCTCCCCCGCTGGTTATCGCTGATCGCGCGAGAAGCTGCTGGATCATTCCTCGTCGGTCACTTCCTGCGGCGCTTCCTGCTGTAACGACGAGCGACGCGTGGACGCGGGCGAGAGGACGTCAGGATCGCCTTGTCTGACAGGTAAGTAGCGACCCCTGCGATGTCGCTGGTGAGATCTGCCTGTGTGGCAGCTCACTAGCGACCACCTAGCGATGCACCAGCGATCCTGACCGCGTCATATCGCTGGTCGGGATCGCTGGTGAGTCGCTAGGTGTAACGGTACCCTTACTGAAGGCGAGGAAGAGCAGAGCTGGGACCACCTGCTGTCTTTTGTGCAAGGCAGCCAACATCAACCAGCCATCAATGGAAACTCTAGACCGAGCGTCACCAACACCTAGAGATGAATTTTGAGACTGTAAGGAGGAAGACCGGGCTGTGGGTATCCGTGACTGCTTGACCAATAGGGGCAGTAGAGAAGAGGAGGAGGCATAGAACTGATCCTTGAGGAACCCCAACAGTATGGGGAAGACTAGAGAAGAAGCCAGCAAAGGATACAGTAAAGGAGCGGTCAGAGAGATAGGAGGAGAACCAGGAGAGAACGGTGTCCTTGATGCCGATGGAGCGGAGCATAGTGAGGAGGAGCTGGTGATCCACAGTGTCGAATGCTGCAGAGAGATCCAAGAGAAACTGTTAAAATTGTTAACCCTTGCTCTGCCTCCTGTTTCTCACTGCATCCCGCAACCTACTCACACTTGGCGTAGTCGGCAGGATGCAGTCCAAAGGCTCAGAGGTGGCAGACCAAGCAGTTAGGGGAGCTTCAAGGGCCAGCATCTCATTGGGGACAATGTTGAGTAAGCTCCAAAAATTTACAAGGAAGAGCGCCCTACTATGGGACTGGACTGAACGGGTCAGGGGTATGTTGAAGATACACCCTGTGACCTCCGCAATGGAAGCAGAGATTGCCATGATGGCCCTGGATGGAGAAGCAAGGTGCTCCGTCATGCTAAGGCCCCAGCATGAGCGATACACCTTTATCAAGGTGTTACAAATCCTAGAAAAGATGCACAGAGACCCCACGGACGTTGGGAAGTTACGCATGCGCTTGTTTAGTCATGTTCAAAGGGAGGGGGAGACTGTGACCCAATACATGAATGCGCTGCAAGAAATCCACGCTGCGATTGAGAGGCGTGATAATGTAGGCGTAGGACCCCCTGAAATAATTCTAAGAGACCAGTTCAGGCCTCAGAGACATTCCGCTTAAGCAAGCTTTGCGGGAGCGCCTGCGTGCTAGGCCGTGTATGACTTTTGTGGAAATTGGGGCGGAAGCGCGCAAAAGGAAACGGGCAGGGGACCGCAGCCCTGGCAGAGATGGTCTGGAGCCACGAAGTACCTACCCCGAACGAGGAAGAGCTGGAGTGGTCCCGCGAATTACGGCAGGGAATGTGAAAAATTAGGGCAGAAATCGAGAGCCTAAAGGAAGCCCTTGCTGCTGCCAAGGAGTCCGATCTCATACCTTGGGGAGACTCACGGCAAGAGTTAAGAGAAGTTAGAGGAGAGAGACAGAGCGTAACAGCAACCCCAGCTGCAGCCCTAGACTCTAATTCCATATCCTGGGGTGAAGGGCGATTACAGAGGGGGTATGCATCTCGTGGAGGATGGCGATCGCGACGAAAGAGCCCACCAGACAGGAGCAGAAGTGTTTGACGTGTGGAAGAATGGGATACCTGTCAAAAAGTTGCCCTACAAGAGACAGCCGACGGTGAAGATTTGCTCACAATTTCAAAGGTCATGCCCACTGGAGAGAGCACTGCCCCTGGAAGAAATGGTACGGTGAGAGGAAGGGAACTTCACCCAGAGAAAGGTAGAGCCATGGCATCGGACACTGAGAAGAGAGGGAGAAGATGTCGACTGTCTACAGTGAGATGTCTGCGCTGCTCAGTGGCGTGGAGGCGAATCAGGAGGAAAGCTAAATTGGATCCAATGGTCCTGGCTGTGAGATGCAACCCGAAGGGAAAGAAGGGACGCCTACCCAAGTAGTCCACTGAAGTATATCGCGACCTTGCCTGTCACAAGATCCCGAAGGAGGGAAGAAAGTGCCAAGTGTCCCTGAAACACTCACTCCCATGGTTCCCGATGGTAATGAGGAAGAACCACTTGCCTCGTTCTCTGAAATGGATAGTTCGCTGCCCGTTAGTCCAAGGGAAGTACATAGGCCTGAAACTCCAGAGATAGCTGCTCCATTGAACCTGGACGTACTCCCGTTCTCTACGACTCAACCTGACTTTACCACTCAACTTGAAGTTCTGAGTATACTTAACGAGCAAATTCAAAAAGAGCCTCAAAGTACTCAGTGTGACCACACTTGTGTTCCGCCTCTGCAGTATGCGCAGAACAATTTTCTTCGGCAAAACATAGCGCAAGCAAGGTAGAAATGGGTGCAAAAACTGTGGTCATCTGACCCACCTACGAAGAACATAAAGGAGCACAAAGAGGTCTCGCCTGTGGAATGGCAAGCTAAAGGAGAGGAGGAGTGTAAGGAGGAAGACCGGGCTGTGGGTACCTGTGTGGAGCCGGGTCCAGAACTGTTGAGGCTGCTTCCCTTGTTTCCTGGGGGAAGGCATAAAGGACTGGACCGGTACACTGAGCCGGAAGCTAAGGACGCGAGTAGTGAAGAAACCTGGTCGGAAGCGGAGGTAGAAAGCACGCGAAGCTGCAGAGAGGCTCCCGCTGTCAGCGTGCGAACATCAGGGCAGACAACGCGCTCCGCACCCGACCGCCGGCGCTGCAACGGACTGCAGCAGACAGACCTGGTGGCCTAGAGAGACTTGGCGGGAGCAGACAGTGCGCAGCAGGGACCAGTGAGTACTCCAGCCCTGGAGCATCCATACAGCACAGGCCCGCACCCAAGCACCGCCAGCGCTGACAGGGTCTGTGAGGAGAGACGTGCAGTGTGCCCGTTGGTCACCACGGAGCCAGGTGTTGAACGTTTCGGGCTAGTGAGTACTTTGTGCATGCTGCCAGAGAGAGATCGGGTGCAGGACTGCCATCTGGGCTCCGATTCACTAGGGTATAACATCTGCTGGGCCACGTCGGGCTCGGACAGTGCCGGGCCCACGCTCCTCCGGCCACATCAGTATATGGACTAGGTGCCCAGTGGAAGGTACCGGACACCGACCACTGCCGCCAGAAGACAGACCACCGTTACCAGCAGGACCTTCTTGGACAAGCAACGCACCAGCTGTTGTTGGCGCCACTGACACGATAACTGTACAACAGAACTGCCTTCACCTTGTTCATTATCTCTGCATATTATTTACGCCTGAACTGTTTTTCCCGTGTTTAACCCTTTATCTCCCTGCGAGGAGTTTAATTAAAACTGTTAAAATTGTTAACCCTTGCTCTGCCTCCTGTTTGTCAGTGCATCCCGCAACATGCTCAACAAGAGTACCATGAAAGCGTAGACACTTGGGCACCGACACCTAGAGATGAATTATGAGAGTACCGTGAATCTCAGGGGTAAGTCCAATATACCACCAGAACCCTGGGAGCCCTCCGCACACCCCTGTGTCTCATAACTCTATATCCAGGACCGCTAGAGAAATATCGAGCCTGGCTCTCCAGAACCACTTAGCCGACCCAGTTGTCCCGTTTGGACCTCCAACTAGGAAATTATGACCCATCCTAGATATTGGGAATTATTTCACGGTGGTAAATATGGGGGCTAACAACTAGCTACACAGCTTTAGCCAGTGTCATTGTTCTACCATGGAAGCCGCATCACGTCACATGAGGAGATGGACCAGAAACTAAAAAGGTGACTGTGGATACGAGAGCTTCCCTCCATCCACAAGTGATAAGGAGCGGTGCCGTGACCCATCCAGCTGACTGCTGCCCCATCCTGTGCCCTCCCTGTATCTGCACCTCTGGCTGTAATCTCTGTATATTACTCTGTATATATCTGTATTATCCAGCTGACTGCTGTCCCATCCTGTGCCCTCCCTGTATCTGCACCTCTGGCTGTAATCTCTGTATATTACTCTGTATATATCTGTATTATCCAGCTGACTGCTGCCCCATCCTGTGCCCTCCCTGTATCTGCACCTGTGGCTGTAATCTCTGTATATTACTCTGTATATATCTGTATTATCCAGCTGACTGCTGCCCCATCCTGTGCCCTCCATGTATCTGCACCTCTGGCTGTAATCTCTGGATATTACTCTGTATATATCTGTATTATTCAGCTGACTGCGGTCCCATCCTGTGCCCTCCCTGTGTCTGCACCTCTGGCTGTAATCTCTGTATATTACTCTGTATATATCTGTATTATCCAGCTGACTGCAGTCCCATCCTGTGCCCTCCCTGTATCTGCACCTCTGGCTGTAATCTCTGTATAATCTCTGTATATTACTCTGTATATATCTGTATTATCCAGCTGACTGCTGTCCCATCCTGTGCCCTCCCTGTATCTGTACCTTTGGCAGTAATCTCTGTATATTACTCTGTATATATCTGTATTATCCAGCTGACTGCTGTCCCATCCTGTGCCCTCCCTGTATCTGCACCTCTGGCTGTAATCTCTGTATATTACTCTGTATATATCTGTATTATCCAGCTGACTGCTGTCCCATCCTGTGCCCTCCCTGTATCTGCTCCTCTGGCTGTAATCTCTGTATATTACTCTGTATATATCTGTATTATCCAGCTGACTGCTGTCCCATCCTGTGCCCTCCCTGTATCTTCACCTCTGGATGTAATCTCTGGATATTACTCTGTATATATCTGTATTATCCAGCTCACTGCTGCCCCATCCTGTGCCCTCCCTGTACCTGCACCTCTGGCTGTAATCTCTGTATATTACTCTGTATATATCTGTATTATCAAGCTGACTGCAGTCCCATCCTTTGCCCTCCCTGTATCTGCACCTCTGGCTGTAATCTCTGTATATTACTCTGTATATATCTGTATTATCCAGCTGACTGCTGCCCCATCCTGTGCCCTCCCTGTATCTGCACCTCTGGCTGTAATCTCTGTATAATACTCTGTATATATCTGTATTATCCAGCTGACTGCTGTCCCATCCTGTGCCCTCCCTGTATCTGCACCTCTGGCTGTAATCTCTGTATATTACTCTGTATATATCTGTATTATCCAGCTGACTGCTGTCCCATCCTGTGCCCTCCCTGTATCTTCACCTCTGGCTGTAATCTCTGGATATTACTCTGTATATATCTGTATTATCCAGCTGACTGCTGCCCCATCCTGTACCCTCACTGTATCTGCCACTCTTGCTGTAATCTCTGTATATTACTCTCTATATATCTGTATTATCCAGCTGACTGCTGTCCCATCCTGTGCCCTCCCTGTATCTGCACCTCTGGCTGTAATCTCTGTATATTACTCTGTATATATCTGTATTATCCAGCTGACTGCTGCCCCATCCTGTGCCCTCCCTGTATCTGCACCTCTGGCTGTAATCTCTGTATAATACTCTGTATATATCTGTATTATCCAGCTGACTGCAGTCCCATCCTGTGCCCTCCCTGTATCTTCACCTCTGGCTGTAATCTCTGGATATTACTCTGTATATATCTGTATTATCCAGCTGACTGCTGCCCCATCCTGTGCCCTCCCTGTATCTGCTCCTCTGGCTGTAATCTCTGTATATTACTCAGTATATATCTGGATTATTCAGCTGACTGCTGTCCCATCCTGTGCCCTCCCTGTATCTGCACCTCTGGCTGTAATCTCTGTATATTACTCTGTATATATTTGTATTATCCAGCTGACTGCTGCCCCATCCTGTGCCCTCCCTGTGTCTGCACCTCTGGCTGTAATCTCTGGATATTACTCTTCATATATCTGTATTATCCAGCTGACTGCTGCCCCATCCTGTGCCCTCCCTGTATCTGCACCTCTGGCTGTAATCTCTGGATATTACTCTGTATATATCTGTATTATTCAGCTGACTGCTGTCCCATCCTGTGCCCTCCCTGTATCTGCACCTCTGGCTGTAATCTCTGTATATTACTTTGTATATATTTGTATTATCCAGCTGACTGCTGCCCCATCCTGTGCCCTCCCTGTGTCTGCACCTCTGGCTGTAATCTCTGGATATTACTCTGTATATATCTGTATTATCCAGCTGACTGCTGTCCCATCCTGCACCCTCCCTGTATCCGCACCTCTGGCTGTAATCTGTGGATATTACTCTGTATATATCTGTATTATCCAGCTGACTGCTGTCCCATCCTGTGCCATCCCTGTATCTGCCCCTCTGGCTGTAATCTCTGGATATTACTCTGTATATATCTGTATTATCCAGCTGACTGCTGCCCCATCCTGTGCCCTCCCTGTATCTGCACCTCTGGCTGTAATCTCTGGATATTACTCTGTATATATCTGTATTATTCAGCTGACTGCTGTCCCATCCTGTGCCCTCCCTGTATCTGCACCTCTGGCTGTAATCTCTGTATATTACTTTGTATATATTTGTATTATCCAGCTGACTGCTGCCCCATCCTGTGCCCTCCCTGTGTGTGCACCTCTGGCTGTAATCTCTGGATATTACTCTGTATATATCTGTATTATCCAGCTGACTGCTGTCCCATCCTGCACCCTCCCTGTATCTGCACCTCTGGCTGTAATCTGTGGATATTACTCTGTATATATCTGTATTATCCAGCTGACTGCTGCCCCATCCTGTGCCCTCCCTGTGTGTGCACCTCTGGCTGTAATCTCTGTATATTACTCTGTATATATCTGTATTATCCAGCTGACTGCTGTCCCATCCTGTGCCCTCCCTGTATCTGTACCTCTGGCTGTAATCTCTGTATATTACTCTGTATATATCTGTATTATCCAGCTGACTGCTTCCCCATCCTGTGCCCTCCCTGTATCTGCCCCTCTGGCTGTAATCTCTGGATATTACTCTGTATATATCTGTATTATCCAGCTAACTGCTGTCTCATCCTGTGCCCTCCCTGTATCTGCACCTCTGGCTGTAATCTCTGTATTTTACTCTGTATATATCTGTATTATCCAGCTGACTGCTGTCCCATCCTGTGCCCTCCCTGTATCTGCACCTCTGGCTGTAATCTCTGTATATTACTCTGTATATATCTGTATTATCCAGCTGAATGCTGCCTCATCCTGTGCCCTCCCTGTATCTGCAGCTCTGGCTGTAATCTCTGTATATTACTCTGTATATATCTGTATTATCCAGCTGACTGCTGTCCCATCCTGTGCCCTCCCTGTATCTGCACCTCTGGCTGTAATCTGTGGATATTATTCTGTATATATCTGTATTATCCAGCTGACTGCTGCCCCATCCTGTGCCCTCCCTGTATCTGCACCTCTGGCTGTAATCTCTGTATATTACTCTGTATATATCTGTATTATCCAGCTGACTGCTGTCCCATCCTGTGCCCTCCCTGTATCTGCACCTCTGGCTGTAATCTCTGGATATTACTCTGTATATATCTGTATTATCCAGCTGACTGCTACCCCATCCTGTGCCCTCCCTGTATCTGCACCTCTGGCTGTAATCTCTGTAAATTCCTCTATATATCTGTATTATCCAGCTGACTGCTGTCCCATCCTGTGCCCTCCCTGTATGTGCACCTCTGGCCGTAATCTCTGTATATTCCTCTGTATATATCTGTATTATCCAGCTGACTGCTGTCCCATCCTGTGCCCTCCCTGTATGTGCACCTCTGGCTGTAATCTCTGTATATTACTCTGTATATATCTGTATTATCCAGCTGACTGCTGCCCCATCCTGTGCCCTCCCTGTATCTGCACCTCTGGCTGTAATCTCTGTATTTTACTCTGTATATATCTGTATTATCCAGCTGACTGCTGTCCCATCCTGTGCCCTCCCTGTATCTGCACCTCTGGCTGTAATCTCTGTATATTACTCTGTATATATCTGTATTATCCAGCTGAATGCTGCCCCATCCTGTGCCCTCCCTGTATCTTCACCTCTGCCTGTAATCTCTGTATATTACTCTGTATATATCTGTATTATCCAGCTGACTGCTGTCCCATCCTGTGTCCTCCCTGTATCTGCACCTCTGGCTGTAATATCTGTATATTACTCTGTATATATCTGTATTATCCAGCTGACTGCTGTCCCATCCTGTGCCCTCCCTGTATCTTCACCTCTGGCTGTAATCTCTGGATATTACTCTATATATATTTGTATTATCCAGCTGACTGCTGCCCCATCCTGTGCCCTCCCTGTATCTGCCCCTCTGGCTGTAATCTCTGTATATTACTCAGTATATATCTGGATTATTCAGCTGACTGCTGTCCCATCCTGTGCCCTCCCTGTATCTGCCCATCTGGCTGTAATCTCTGTATATTACTCTGTATATATCTGTATTATCCAGCTGACTGCTGTCCCATCCTGTGCCCTCCCTGTATCTTCACCTCTGGCTGTAATCTCTGTATATTACTCTGTATATATTTGTATTATCCAGCTGACTGCTGCCCCATCCAGTGCCCTCCCTGTGTCTGCACCTCTGGCTGTAATCTCTGGATATTACTCTGCATATATCTGTATTATCCAGCTGACTGCTGCCCCATCCTGTGCCCTCCCTGTATCTGCACCTCTGGCTGTAATCTCTAGATATTACTCTGTATATATCTGTATTATTCAGCTGACTGCTGTCCCATCCTGTGCCCTCCCTGTATCTGCTCCTCTGGCTGTAATCTCTGTATATTACTCTGTATATATTTGTATTATCCAGCTGACTGCTGCCCCAACCTGTGCCCTCCCTGTGTCTGCACCTCTGGCTGTAATCTCTGGATATTACTCTGTATATATCTGTATTATCCAGCTGACTGCTGTCCCATCCTGCACCCTCCCTGTATCTGCACCTCTGGCTGTAATCTGTGGATATTACTCTGTATATATCTGTATTATCCAGCTGACTGCTGTCCCATCCTGTGCCCTCCCTGTATCTGCCCCTCTGGCTGTAATCTCTGGATATTACTCTGTATATATCTCTATTATCCAACTGACAGCTGTCCCATCCTGCACCCTCCCTGTATCTTCACCTCTGGCTGTAATCTCTGGATATTACTCTGTATATATCTGTATTATCCAGCTGACTGCTGCCCCATCCTGTGCCCTCCCTGTATGTGCACCTCTGGCTGTAATCTCTGTATATTACTCTGTATATATCTGTATTATCCAGCTGACTGCTGCCCCATACTGTGCCCTCCCTGTATCTGCACCTCTGGCTGTAATCTCTGTATATTACTCTGTATATATCTGTATTATCCAGCTGACTGCTGTCCCATCCTGTGCCCTCCCTGTATCTGTACCTCTGGCTGTAATCTCTGTATATTACTCTGTATATATCTGTATTATCCAGCTGACTGCTGCCCCATCCTGTGCCCTCCCTGTATCTGCCCCTCTGGCTGTAATCTCTGGATATTACTCTGTATATATCTGTATTATCCAGCTGACTGCTGCCCCATACTGTGCCCTCCCTGTATCTGCCCCTCTGGCTGCAATCTCTGTATATTACTCTGTATATATCTGTATTATCCAGCTAACTGCTGTCTCATCCTGTGCCCTCCCTGTATCTGCACCTCTGGCTGTAATCTTTGTACAGTATATTACTCTGTATATATCTGTATTATCCAGCTGACTGCTGCTCCATCCTGTGCCCTCCCTGTGTCTGCACCTCTGGCTGTAATCTCTGGATATTACTCTGTATATATCTGTATTATCCAGCTGACTGTTGTCCCATCCTGTGCCCTCCCTGTATCTGCACCTCTGGCTGTAATCTCTGGATATTACTCTGTATATATCTGTATTATCCAGCTGACTGCTGCTCCATCCTGTGCCCTCCCTGTGTCTGCACCTCTGGCTGTAATCTCTGGATATTACTCTGTATATATCTGTATTATCCAGCTGACTGCTGTCCCATCCTGTGCCCTCCCTGTATCTGCACCTCTGGCTGTAATATCTGTATATTACTCTGTATATATCTGTATTATCCAGCTGACTGCTGTCCCATCCTGTGCCCTCCCTGTATCTGCACCTCTGGCTGTAATCTCTGGATATTACTCTGTATATATCTGTATTATCCATCTTACTGCTGCCCCATCCTGTGCCCTCCCTGTATCTGCCCCTCTGGCTGTAATCTCTGTAAATTACTCTGTACATATCTGTATTATCCAGCTGCCTGCTGCCCCATCCTGTGCCCTCCCTGTATCTGCACCTCTGGCTGTAATCTCTGTATATTACTCTGTATATATCTGTATTATCCAGCTGACTGCTGCCCCATCCTGTGCCCTCCCTGTATCTGCACCTCTGGCTGTAATCTCTGTAAATTACTCTGTATATATCTGTATTATCCAGCTGCCTGCTGCCCCATCCTGTGCCCTCCCTGTATCTGCACCTCTGGCTGTAATCTCTGTATATTGCTCTGTATAGATCTGTATTATCCAGCTGACTGCTGCCCCATCCTGTGCCCTCCCTGTATCTGCACCTCTGGCTGTAATCTCTGTATATTGCTCTGTATAGATCTGTATTATCCAGCTGACTGCTGCCCCATCCTGTGCCCTCCCTGTATCTGCACCTCTGGCTGTAATCTCTGGATATTACTCTGTATATATCTGTATTATCCATCTTACTGCTGCCCCATCCTGTGCCCTCCCTGCATCTGAACCTCTGGCTGTAATCTCTGTATATTACTCTGTATATATCTGTATTATCCAGCTGACTGCTGCCCCATCCTGTGCCCTCCCTGTATCTGCACCTCTGGCTGTAATCTCTGGATATTACTCTGTATATATCTGTATTATCCATCTTACTGCTGCCCCATCCTGTGCCCTCCCTGTATCTGCACCTCTGGCTGTAATCTCTGTATATTACTCTGTATATATCTGTATTATCCAGCTGACTGCTGCCCCATCCTGTGCCCTCCCTGTATCTGCACCTCTGGCTGTAATCTCTGTATATTACTCTGTATATATCTGGATTATCCAGCTGACTGCTGCCCCATCCTGTGCCCTCCCTGTATCTGCCCCTCTGGCTGTAATCTCTGTAAATTACTCTGTATATATCTGTATTATCCAGCTGACTGCTGCCCCATCCTGTGCCCTCCCTGTATCTGTACCTCTGGCTGTAATCTCTGTAAATTACTCTGTATATATCTGTATTATCCAGCTGCCTGCTGCCCCATCCTGTGCCCTCCCTGTATCTGCACCTCTGGCTGTAATCTCTGTAAATTACTCTGTATATATTTGTATTATCCAGCTGCCTGCTGCCCCATCCTGTGCCCTCCCTGTATCTGCACCTCTGGCTGTAATCTCTGGATATTACTCTGTATATATCTGTATTATCCATCTTACTGCTGCCCCATCCTGTGCCCTCCCTGTATCTGCCCCTCTGGCTGTAATCTCTGTAAATTACTCTGTATATATCTGTATTATCCAGCTGACTGCTGCCCCATCCTGTGCCCTCCCTGTATCTGCACCTCTGGCTGTAATCTCTGTAAATTACTCTGTATATATCTGTATTATCCAGCTGCCTGCTGCCCCATCCTATGCCCTCCCTGTATCTGCACCTCTGGCTGTAATCTCTGGATATTACTCTGTATATATCTGTATTATCCATCTTACTGCTGCCCCATCCTGTGTCCTCCCTGTATCTGCACCTCTGGCTGTAATCTCTGTATATTACTCTGTATATATCTGTATTATCCAGCTGACTGCTGTCCCATCCTGTACCCTCCATGTATCTGCACCTCTGGCTGTAATCTCTGTATATTACTCTGTATATATCTGTATTATCCAGCTGACTGCTGTCCCATCCTGTGCCCTCCCTGTATCTGCACCTCTGGCTGTAATCTCTGTATATTACTCTGTATATATCTGTATTATCCAGCTGACTGCTGCCCCATCCTGTGCCCTCCCTGTATCTGCCCCTCTGGCTGTAATCTCTGTATATTACTCTGTATATATCTGTATTATCCAGCTGACTGCTGTCCCATCCTGTGCCCTCCCAGTATCTGCACCTCTGGCTGTAATCTCTGTATATTACTCTGTATATATCTGTATTATCCAGCTGACTGCTGCCCCATCCTGTGCCCTCCCTGTATCTGCCCCTCTGGCTGTAATCTCTGTATATTACTCTGTATATATCTGTATTATCCAGCTGACTGCTGCCCCATCCTGTGCCCTCCCTGTATCTGCACCTCTGGCTGTAATCTCTGTAAATTACTCTGTATATATCTGTATTATCCAGCTGCCTGCTGCCCCATCCTGTGCCCTCCCTGTATCTGCACCTCTGGCTGTAATCTCTGTATATTACTCTGTATATATCTGTATTATCCAGCTGACTGCTGCCCCATCCTGTGCCCTCCCTGTATCTGCACCTCTGGCTGTAATCTCTGCATATTACTCTGTATATATCTGTATTATCCAGCTGACTGCTGCCCCATCCTGTGTCCTCCCTGTATCTGCACCTCTGTCTGTAATCTCTGTAAATTACTCTGTATATATCTGTATTATCCAGCTGACTGCTGTCCCATTCTGTGCCCTCCCTGTATCTGCACCTCTGGCTGTAATCTCTGGATATTACTCTGTATATATCTGTATTATCCATCTTACTGCTGCCCCATCCTGTGCCCTCCCTGTATCTGCCCCTCTGGCTGTAATCTCTGTAAATTACTCTGTATATATCTGTATTATCCAGCTGCCTGCTGTCCCATTCTGTGCCCTCCCTGTATCTGCACCTCTGGCTGTAATCTCTGGATATTACTCTGCATATATCTGTATTATCCATCTTACTGCTGCCCCATCCTGTGCCCTCCCTGTATCTGCACATCTGGCTGTAATCTCTGTATATTACTCTGTATATATCTCTATTATCCAGCTGACTGCTGCCCCATCCTGCGCCCTCCCTGTATCTGCCCCTCTGGCTGTAATCTCTGGATATTACTCTGTATATATCTGTATTATCCAGCTGACTGCTGCCCCATCCTGTGCCCTCCCTGTATCTGCACCTCTGGCTGTAATCTCTATATATTACTCTGTATATATCTGTATTATCCAGCTGACTGCTGCCCCATCCTGTGCCCTCCCTGTATCTGCACCTCTGGCTGTAATCTCTGTATATTTCTCTGTATATATCTGTATTATCCATCTTACTGCTGCCCCATCCTGTGCCCTCCCTGTATCTGCACCTCTGGCTGTAATCTCTGGATATTACTCTGTATATATCTGTATTATCCAGCTGACTGATGCCCCATCCTGCGCCCTCCCTGTATCTGCCCCTCTGTCTGTAATCTCTGGATATTACTCTGTATATATCTGTATTATCCAGCTGACTGCTGCCCCATCCTGTGCCCTCCCTGTATCTGCACCTCTGGCTGTAATCTCTGTATATTACTCTGTATATATCTGTATTATCCAGCTGACTGCTGTCCCATCCTGTGCCCTCCCTGTATCTGCACCTCTGGCTGTAATCTCTTGATATTACTCTGTATATATCTGTATTATCTGCTGAATGCTGTCCCATCCTGTGCCTTCCCTGTATCTGCACCTCTGGCTGTAATCTCTGGATATTATTCTGTATATATCTGTATTATCCAGCTGACTGCTGCCCCATCCTGCGCCCTCCCTGTATCTGCCCCTCTGTCTGTAATCTCTGGATATTACTCTGTATATATCTGTATTATCCAGCTGACTGCTGCCCCATCCTGTGCCCTCCCTGTATCTGCCCCTCTGGCTGTAATCTCTGTAAATTACTCTGTACATATCTGTATTATCCAGCTGCCTGCTGCCCCATCCTGTGCCCTCCCTGTATCTGCACCTCTGGCTGTAATCTCTGTATATTACTCTGTATATATCTGTATTATCCAGCTGACTGCTGCCCCATCCTGTGCCCTC
This sequence comes from Dendrobates tinctorius, assembly GCF_039654945.1. NCBI lineage: Eukaryota > Metazoa > Chordata > Amphibia > Anura > Dendrobatidae > Dendrobates > Dendrobates tinctorius. The sequence continues at coordinate 1,457,348 of NW_027361928.1, read as the reverse complement.
CCTGTATCTGCACCTCTGGCTGTAATCTCTGTAAATTACTCTGTATATATCTGTATTATCCAGCTGCCTGCTGCCCCATCCTGTGCCCTCCCTGTATCTGCACCTCTGGCTGTAATCTCTGTATATTGCTCTGTATAGATCTGTATTATCCAGCTGACTGCTGCCCCATCCTGTGCCCTCCCTGTATCTGCACCTCTGGCTGTAATCTCTGTATATTGCTCTGTATAGATCTGTATTATCCAGCTGACTGCTGCCCCATCCTGTGCCCTCCCTGTATCTGCACCTCTGGCTGTAATCTCTGGATATTACTCTGTATATATCTGTATTATCCATCTTACTGCTGCCCCATCCTGTGCCCTCCCTGCATCTGAACCTCTGGCTGTAATCTCTGTATATTACTCTGTATATATCTGTATTATCCAGCTGACTGCTGCCCCATCCTGTGCCCTCCCTGTATCTGCACCTCTGGCTGTAATCTCTGGATATTACTCTGTATATATCTGTATTATCCATCTTACTGCTGCCCCATCCTGTGCCCTCCCTGTATCTGCACCTCTGGCTGTAATCTCTGTATATTACTCTGTATATATCTGTATTATCCAGCTGACTGCTGCCCCATCCTGTGCCCTCCCTGTATCTGCACCTCTGGCTGTAATCTCTGTATATTACTCTGTATATATCTGGATTATCCAGCTGACTGCTGCCCCATCCTGTGCCCTCCCTGTATCTGCCCCTCTGGCTGTAATCTCTGTAAATTACTCTGTATATATCTGTATTATCCAGCTGACTGCTGCCCCATCCTGTGCCCTCCCTGTATCTGTACCTCTGGCTGTAATCTCTGTAAATTACTCTGTATATATCTGTATTATCCAGCTGCCTGCTGCCCCATCCTGTGCCCTCCCTGTATCTGCACCTCTGGCTGTAATCTCTGTAAATTACTCTGTATATATTTGTATTATCCAGCTGCCTGCTGCCCCATCCTGTGCCCTCCCTGTATCTGCACCTCTGGCTGTAATCTCTGGATATTACTCTGTATATATCTGTATTATCCATCTTACTGCTGCCCCATCCTGTGCCCTCCCTGTATCTGCCCCTCTGGCTGTAATCTCTGTAAATTACTCTGTATATATCTGTATTATCCAGCTGACTGCTGCCCCATCCTGTGCCCTCCCTGTATCTGCACCTCTGGCTGTAATCTCTGTAAATTACTCTGTATATATCTGTATTATCCAGCTGCCTGCTGCCCCATCCTATGCCCTCCCTGTATCTGCACCTCTGGCTGTAATCTCTGGATATTACTCTGTATATATCTGTATTATCCATCTTACTGCTGCCCCATCCTGTGTCCTCCCTGTATCTGCACCTCTGGCTGTAATCTCTGTATATTACTCTGTATATATCTGTATTATCCAGCTGACTGCTGTCCCATCCTGTACCCTCCATGTATCTGCACCTCTGGCTGTAATCTCTGTATATTACTCTGTATATATCTGTATTATCCAGCTGACTGCTGTCCCATCCTGTGCCCTCCCTGTATCTGCACCTCTGGCTGTAATCTCTGTATATTACTCTGTATATATCTGTATTATCCAGCTGACTGCTGCCCCATCCTGTGCCCTCCCTGTATCTGCCCCTCTGGCTGTAATCTCTGTATATTACTCTGTATATATCTGTATTATCCAGCTGACTGCTGTCCCATCCTGTGCCCTCCCAGTATCTGCACCTCTGGCTGTAATCTCTGTATATTACTCTGTATATATCTGTATTATCCAGCTGACTGCTGCCCCATCCTGTGCCCTCCCTGTATCTGCCCCTCTGGCTGTAATCTCTGTATATTACTCTGTATATATCTGTATTATCCAGCTGACTGCTGCCCCATCCTGTGCCCTCCCTGTATCTGCACCTCTGGCTGTAATCTCTGTAAATTACTCTGTATATATCTGTATTATCCAGCTGCCTGCTGCCCCATCCTGTGCCCTCCCTGTATCTGCACCTCTGGCTGTAATCTCTGTATATTACTCTGTATATATCTGTATTATCCAGCTGACTGCTGCCCCATCCTGTGCCCTCCCTGTATCTGCACCTCTGGCTGTAATCTCTGCATATTACTCTGTATATATCTGTATTATCCAGCTGACTGCTGCCCCATCCTGTGTCCTCCCTGTATCTGCACCTCTGTCTGTAATCTCTGTAAATTACTCTGTATATATCTGTATTATCCAGCTGACTGCTGTCCCATTCTGTGCCCTCCCTGTATCTGCACCTCTGGCTGTAATCTCTGGATATTACTCTGTATATATCTGTATTATCCATCTTACTGCTGCCCCATCCTGTGCCCTCCCTGTATCTGCCCCTCTGGCTGTAATCTCTGTAAATTACTCTGTATATATCTGTATTATCCAGCTGCCTGCTGTCCCATTCTGTGCCCTCCCTGTATCTGCACCTCTGGCTGTAATCTCTGGATATTACTCTGCATATATCTGTATTATCCATCTTACTGCTGCCCCATCCTGTGCCCTCCCTGTATCTGCACATCTGGCTGTAATCTCTGTATATTACTCTGTATATATCTCTATTATCCAGCTGACTGCTGCCCCATCCTGCGCCCTCCCTGTATCTGCCCCTCTGGCTGTAATCTCTGGATATTACTCTGTATATATCTGTATTATCCAGCTGACTGCTGCCCCATCCTGTGCCCTCCCTGTATCTGCACCTCTGGCTGTAATCTCTCTATATTACTCTGTATATATCTGTATTATCCAGCTGACTGCTGCCCCATCCTGTGCCCTCCCTGTATCTGCACCTCTGGCTGTAATCTCTGTATATTTCTCTGTATATATCTGTATTATCCATCTTACTGCTGCCCCATCCTGTGCCCTCCCTGTATCTGCACCTCTGGCTGTAATCTCTGGATATTACTCTGTATATATCTGTATTATCCAGCTGACTGATGCCCCATCCTGCGCCCTCCCTGTATCTGCCCCTCTGTCTGTAATCTCTGGATATTACTCTGTATATATCTGTATTATCCAGCTGACTGCTGCCCCATCCTGTGCCCTCCCTGTATCTGCACCTCTGGCTGTAATCTCTGTATATTACTCTGTATATATCTGTATTATCCAGCTGACTGCTGTCCCATCCTGTGCCCTCCCTGTATCTGCACCTCTGGCTGTAATCTCTTGATATTACTCTGTATATATCTGTATTATCTGCTGAATGCTGTCCCATCCTGTGCCTTCCCTGTATCTGCACCTCTGGCTGTAATCTCTGGATATTATTCTGTATATATCTGTATTATCCAGCTGACTGCTGCCCCATCCTGCGCCCTCCCTGTATCTGCCCCTCTGTCTGTAATCTCTGGATATTACTCTGTATATATCTGTATTATCCAGCTGACTGCTGCCCCATCCTGTGCCCTCCCTGTATCTGCCCCTCTGGCTGTAATCTCTGTAAATTACTCTGTACATATCTGTATTATCCAGCTGCCTGCTGCCCCATCCTGTGCCCTCCCTGTATCTGCACCTCTGGCTGTAATCTCTGTATATTACTCTGTATATATCTGTATTATCCAGCTGACTGCTGCCCCATCCTGTGCCCTCCCTGTATCTGCACCTCTGGCTGTAATCTCTGTAAATTACTCTGTATATATCTGTATTATCCAGCTGCCTGCTGCCCCATCCTGTGCCCTCCCTGTATCTGCACCTCTGGCTGTAATCTCTGTATATTGCTCTGTATAGATCTGTATTATCCAGCTGACTGCTGCCCCATCCTGTGCCCTCCCTGTATCTGCACCTCTGGCTGTAATCTCTGTATATTGCTCTGTATAGATCTGTATTATCCAGCTGACTGCTGCCCCATCCTGTGCCCTCCCTGTATCTGCACCTCTGGCTGTAATCTCTGGATATTACTCTGTATATATCTGTATTATCCATCTTACTGCTGCCCCATCCTGTGCCCTCCCTGCATCTGAACCTCTGGCTGTAATCTCTGTATATTACTCTGTATATATCTGTATTATCCAGCTGACTGCTGCCCCATCCTGTGCCCTCCCTGTATCTGCACCTCTGGCTGTAATCTCTGGATATTACTCTGTATATATCTGTATTATCCATCTTACTGCTGCCCCATCCTGTGCCCTCCCTGTATCTGCACCTCTGGCTGTAATCTCTGTATATTACTCTGTATATATCTGTATTATCCAGCTGACTGCTGCCCCATCCTGTGCCCTCCCTGTATCTGCACCTCTGGCTGTAATCTCTGTATATTACTCTGTATATATCTGGATTATCCAGCTGACTGCTGCCCCATCCTGTGCCCTCCCTGTATCTGCCCCTCTGGCTGTAATCTCTGTAAATTACTCTGTATATATCTGTATTATCCAGCTGACTGCTGCCCCATCCTGTGCCCTCCCTGTATCTGTACCTCTGGCTGTAATCTCTGTAAATTACTCTGTATATATCTGTATTATCCAGCTGCCTGCTGCCCCATCCTGTGCCCTCCCTGTATCTGCACCTCTGGCTGTAATCTCTGTAAATTACTCTGTATATATTTGTATTATCCAGCTGCCTGCTGCCCCATCCTGTGCCCTCCCTGTATCTGCACCTCTGGCTGTAATCTCTGGATATTACTCTGTATATATCTGTATTATCCATCTTACTGCTGCCCCATCCTGTGCCCTCCCTGTATCTGCCCCTCTGGCTGTAATCTCTGTAAATTACTCTGTATATATCTGTATTATCCAGCTGACTGCTGCCCCATCCTGTGCCCTCCCTGTATCTGCACCTCTGGCTGTAATCTCTGTAAATTACTCTGTATATATCTGTATTATCCAGCTGCCTGCTGCCCCATCCTATGCCCTCCCTGTGTCTGCACCTCTGGCTGTAATCTCTGGATATTACTCTGTATATATCTGTATTATCCAGCTGACTGCTGTCCCATCCTGCACCCTCCCTGTATCTGCACCTCTGGCTGTAATCTGTGGATATTACTCTGTATATATCTGTATTATCCAGCTGACTGCTGTCCCATCCTGTGCCCTCCCTGTATCTGCCCCTCTGGCTGTAATCTCTGGATATTACTCTGTATATATCTCTATTATCCAACTGACAGCTGTCCCATCCTGCACCCTCCCTGTATCTTCACCTCTGGCTGTAATCTCTGGATATTACTCTGTATATATCTGTATTATCCAGCTGACTGCTGCCCCATCCTGTGCCCTCCCTGTATGTGCACCTCTGGCTGTAATCTCTGTATATTACTCTGTATATATCTGTATTATCCAGCTGACTGCTGCCCCATACTGTGCCCTCCCTGTATCTGCACCTCTGGCTGTAATCTCTGTATATTACTCTGTATATATCTGTATTATCCAGCTGACTGCTGTCCCATCCTGTGCCCTCCCTGTATCTGTACCTCTGGCTGTAATCTCTGTATATTACTCTGTATATATCTGTATTATCCAGCTGACTGCTGCCCCATCCTGTGCCCTCCCTGTATCTGCCCCTCTGGCTGTAATCTCTGGATATTACTCTGTATATATCTGTATTATCCAGCTGACTGCTGCCCCATACTGTGCCCTCCCTGTATCTGCCCCTCTGGCTGCAATCTCTGTATATTACTCTGTATATATCTGTATTATCCAGCTAACTGCTGTCTCATCCTGTGCCCTCCCTGTATCTGCACCTCTGGCTGTAATCTTTGTACAGTATATTACTCTGTATATATCTGTATTATCCAGCTGACTGCTGCTCCATCCTGTGCCCTCCCTGTGTCTGCACCTCTGGCTGTAATCTCTGGATATTACTCTGTATATATCTGTATTATCCAGCTGACTGTTGTCCCATCCTGTGCCCTCCCTGTATCTGCACCTCTGGCTGTAATCTCTGGATATTACTCTGTATATATCTGTATTATCCAGCTGACTGCTGCTCCATCCTGTGCCCTCCCTGTGTCTGCACCTCTGGCTGTAATCTCTGGATATTACTCTGTATATATCTGTATTATCCAGCTGACTGCTGTCCCATCCTGTGCCCTCCCTGTATCTGCACCTCTGGCTGTAATATCTGTATATTACTCTGTATATATCTGTATTATCCAGCTGACTGCTGTCCCATCCTGTGCCCTCCCTGTATCTGCACCTCTGGCTGTAATCTCTGGATATTACTCTGTATATATCTGTATTATCCATCTTACTGCTGCCCCATCCTGTGCCCTCCCTGTATCTGCCCCTCTGGCTGTAATCTCTGTAAATTACTCTGTACATATCTGTATTATCCAGCTGCCTGCTGCCCCATCCTGTGCCCTCCCTGTATCTGCACCTCTGGCTGTAATCTCTGTATATTACTCTGTATATATCTGTATTATCCAGCTGACTGCTGCCCCATCCTGTGCCCTCCCTGTATCTGCACCTCTGGCTGTAATCTCTGTAAATTACTCTGTATATATCTGTATTATCCAGCTGCCTGCTGCCCCATCCTGTGCCCTCCCTGTATCTGCACCTCTGGCTGTAATCTCTGTATATTGCTCTGTATAGATCTGTATTATCCAGCTGACTGCTGCCCCATCCTGTGCCCTCCCTGTATCTGCACCTCTGGCTGTAATCTCTGTATATTGCTCTGTATAGATCTGTATTATCCAGCTGACTGCTGCCCCATCCTGTGCCCTCCCTGTATCTGCACCTCTGGCTGTAATCTCTGGATATTACTCTGTATATATCTGTATTATCCATCTTACTGCTGCCCCATCCTGTGCCCTCCCTGCATCTGAACCTCTGGCTGTAATCTCTGTATATTACTCTGTATATATCTGTATTATCCAGCTGACTGCTGCCCCATCCTGTGCCCTCCCTGTATCTGCACCTCTGGCTGTAATCTCTGGATATTACTCTGTATATATCTGTATTATCCATCTTACTGCTGCCCCATCCTGTGCCCTCCCTGTATCTGCACCTCTGGCTGTAATCTCTGTATATTACTCTGTATATATCTGTATTATCCAGCTGACTGCTGCCCCATCCTGTGCCCTCCCTGTATCTGCACCTCTGGCTGTAATCTCTGTATATTACTCTGTATATATCTGGATTATCCAGCTGACTGCTGCCCCATCCTGTGCCCTCCCTGTATCTGCCCCTCTGGCTGTAATCTCTGTAAATTACTCTGTATATATCTGTATTATCCAGCTGACTGCTGCCCCATCCTGTGCCCTCCCTGTATCTGTACCTCTGGCTGTAATCTCTGTAAATTACTCTGTATATATCTGTATTATCCAGCTGCCTGCTGCCCCATCCTGTGCCCTCCCTGTATCTGCACCTCTGGCTGTAATCTCTGTAAATTACTCTGTATATATTTGTATTATCCAGCTGCCTGCTGCCCCATCCTGTGCCCTCCCTGTATCTGCACCTCTGGCTGTAATCTCTGGATATTACTCTGTATATATCTGTATTATCCATCTTACTGCTGCCCCATCCTGTGCCCTCCCTGTATCTGCCCCTCTGGCTGTAATCTCTGTAAATTACTCTGTATATATCTGTATTATCCAGCTGACTGCTGCCCCATCCTGTGCCCTCCCTGTATCTGCACCTCTGGCTGTAATCTCTGTAAATTACTCTGTATATATCTGTATTATCCAGCTGCCTGCTGCCCCATCCTATGCCCTCCCTGTATCTGCACCTCTGGCTGTAATCTCTGGATATTACTCTGTATATATCTGTATTATCCATCTTACTGCTGCCCCATCCTGTGTCCTCCCTGTATCTGCACCTCTGGCTGTAATCTCTGTATATTACTCTGTATATATCTGTATTATCCAGCTGACTGCTGTCCCATCCTGTACCCTCCATGTATCTGCACCTCTGGCTGTAATCTCTGTATATTACTCTGTATATATCTGTATTATCCAGCTGACTGCTGTCCCATCCTGTGCCCTCCCTGTATCTGCACCTCTGGCTGTAATCTCTGTATATTACTCTGTATATATCTGTATTATCCAGCTGACTGCTGCCCCATCCTGTGCCCTCCCTGTATCTGCCCCTCTGGCTGTAATCTCTGTATATTACTCTGTATATATCTGTATTATCCAGCTGACTGCTGTCCCGTCCTGTGCCCTCCCAGTATCTGCACCTCTGGCTGTAATCTCTGTATATTACTCTGTATATATCTGTATTATCCAGCTGACTGCTGCCCCATCCTGTGCCCTCCCTGTATCTGCCCCTCTGGCTGTAATCTCTGTATATTACTCTGTATATATCTGTATTATCCAGCTGACTGCTGCCCCATCCTGTGCCCTCCCTGTATCTGCACCTCTGGCTGTAATCTCTGTAAATTACTCTGTATATATCTGTATTATCCAGCTGCCTGCTGCCCCATCCTGTGCCCTCCCTGTATCTGCACCTCTGGCTGTAATCTCTGTATATTACTCTGTATATATCTGTATTATCCAGCTGACTGCTGCCCCATCCTGTGCCCTCCCTGTATCTGCACCTCTGGCTGTAATCTCTGCATATTACTCTGTATATATCTGTATTATCCAGCTGACTGCTGCCCCATCCTGTGTCCTCCCTGTATCTGCACCTCTGTCTGTAATCTCTGTAAATTACTCTGTATATATCTGTATTATCCAGCTGACTGCTGTCCCATTCTGTGCCCTCCCTGTATCTGCACCTCTGGCTGTAATCTCTGGATATTACTCTGTATATATCTGTATTATCCATCTTACTGCTGCCCCATCCTGTGCCCTCCCTGTATCTGCCCCTCTGGCTGTAATCTCTGTAAATTACTCTGTATATATCTGTATTATCCAGCTGCCTGCTGTCCCATTCTGTGCCCTCCCTGTATCTGCACCTCTGGCTGTAATCTCTGGATATTACTCTGCATATATCTGTATTATCCATCTTACTGCTGCCCCATCCTGTGCCCTCCCTGTATCTGCACATCTGGCTGTAATCTCTGTATATTACTCTGTATATATCTCTATTATCCAGCTGACTGCTGCCCCATCCTGCGCCCTCCCTGTATCTGCCCCTCTGGCTGTAATCTCTGGATATTACTCTGTATATATCTGTATTATCCAGCTGACTGCTGCCCCATCCTGTGCCCTCCCTGTATCTGCACCTCTGGCTGTAATCTCTATATATTACTCTGTATATATCTGTATTATCCAGCTGACTGCTGCCCCATCCTGTGCCCTCCCTGTATCTGCACCTCTGGCTGTAATCTCTGTATATTTCTCTGTATATATCTGTATTATCCATCTTACTGCTGCCCCATCCTGTGCCCTCCCTGTATCTGCACCTCTGGCTGTAATCTCTGGATATTACTCTGTATATATCTGTATTATCCAGCTGACTGATGCCCCATCCTGCGCCCTCCCTGTATCTGCCCCTCTGTCTGTAATCTCTGGATATTACTCTGTATATATCTGTATTATCCAGCTGACTGCTGCCCCATCCTGTGCCCTCCCTGTATCTGCACCTCTGGCTGTAATCTCTGTATATTACTCTGTATATATCTGTATTATCCAGCTGACTGCTGTCCCATCCTGTGCCCTCCCTGTATCTGCACCTCTGGCTGTAATCTCTTGATATTACTCTGTATATATCTGTATTATCTGCTGAATGCTGTCCCATCCTGTGCCTTCCCTGTATCTGCACCTCTGGCTGTAATCTCTGGATATTATTCTGTATATATCTGTATTATCCAGCTGACTGCTGCCCCATCCTGCGCCCTCCCTGTATCTGCCCCTCTGTCTGTAATCTCTGGATATTACTCTGTATATATCTGTATTATCCAGCTGACTGCTGCCCCATCCTGTGCCCTCCCTGTATCTGCCCCTCTGGCTGTAATCTCTGTAAATTACTCTGTACATATCTGTATTATCCAGCTGCCTGCTGCCCCATCCTGTGCCCTCCCTGTATCTGCACCTCTGGCTGTAATCTCTGTATATTACTCTGTATATATCTGTATTATCCAGCTGACTGCTGCCCCATCCTGTGCCCTCCCTGTATCTGCACCTCTGGCTGTAATCTCTGTAAATTACTCTGTATATATCTGTATTATCCAGCTGCCTGCTGCCCCATCCTGTGCCCTCCCTGTATCTGCACCTCTGGCTGTAATCTCTGTATATTGCTCTGTATAGATCTGTATTATCCAGCTGACTGCTGCCCCATCCTGTGCCCTCCCTGTATCTGCACCTCTGGCTGTAATCTCTGTATATTGCTCTGTATAGATCTGTATTATCCAGCTGACTGCTGCCCCATCCTGTGCCCTCCCTGTATCTGCACCTCTGGCTGTAATCTCTGGATATTACTCTGTATATATCTGTATTATCCATCTTACTGCTGCCCCATCCTGTGCCCTCCCTGCATCTGAACCTCTGGCTGTAATCTCTGTATATTACTCTGTATATATCTGTATTATCCAGCTGACTGCTGCCCCATCCTGTGCCCTCCCTGTATCTGCACCTCTGGCTGTAATCTCTGGATATTACTCTGTATATATCTGTATTATCCATCTTACTGCTGCCCCATCCTGTGCCCTCCCTGTATCTGCACCTCTGGCTGTAATCTCTGTATATTACTCTGTATATATCTGTATTATCCAGCTGACTGCTGCCCCATCCTGTGCCCTCCCTGTATCTGCACCTCTGGCTGTAATCTCTGTATATTACTCTGTATATATCTGGATTATCCAGCTGACTGCTGCCCCATCCTGTGCCCTCCCTGTATCTGCCCCTCTGGCTGTAATCTCTGTAAATTACTCTGTATATATCTGTATTATCCAGCTGACTGCTGCCCCATCCTGTGCCCTCCCTGTATCTGTACCTCTGGCTGTAATCTCTGTAAATTACTCTGTATATATCTGTATTATCCAGCTGCCTGCTGCCCCATCCTGTGCCCTCCCTGTATCTGCACCTCTGGCTGTAATCTCTGTAAATTACTCTGTATATATTTGTATTATCCAGCTGCCTGCTGCCCCATCCTGTGCCCTCCCTGTATCTGCACCTCTGGCTGTAATCTCTGGATATTACTCTGTATATATCTGTATTATCCATCTTACTGCTGCCCCATCCTGTGCCCTCCCTGTATCTGCCCCTCTGGCTGTAATCTCTGTAAATTACTCTGTATATATCTGTATTATCCAGCTGACTGCTGCCCCATCCTGTGCCCTCCCTGTATCTGCACCTCTGGCTGTAATCTCTGTAAATTACTCTGTATATATCTGTATTATCCAGCTGCCTGCTGCCCCATCCTATGCCCTCCCTGTATCTGCACCTCTGGCTGTAATCTCTGGATATTACTCTGTATATATCTGTATTATCCATCTTACTGCTGCCCCATCCTGTGTCCTCCCTGTATCTGCACCTCTGGCTGTAATCTCTGTATATTACTCTGTATATATCTGTATTATCCAGCTGACTGCTGTCCCATCCTGTACCCTCCATGTATCTGCACCTCTGGCTGTAATCTCTGTATATTACTCTGTATATATCTGTATTATCCAGCTGACTGCTGTCCCATCCTGTGCCCTCCCTGTATCTGCACCTCTGGCTGTAATCTCTGTATATTACTCTGTATATATCTGTATTATCCAGCTGACTGCTGCCCCATCCTGTGCCCTCCCTGTATCTGCCCCTCTGGCTGTAATCTCTGTATATTACTCTGTATATATCTGTATTATCCAGCTGACTGCTGTCCCATCCTGTGCCCTCCCAGTATCTGCACCTCTGGCTGTAATCTCTGTATATTACTCTGTATATATCTGTATTATCCAGCTGACTGCTGCCCCATCCTGTGCCCTCCCTGTATCTGCCCCTCTGGCTGTAATCTCTGTATATTACTCTGTATATATCTGTATTATCCAGCTGACTGCTGCCCCATCCTGTGCCCTCCCTGTATCTGCACCTCTGGCTGTAATCTCTGTAAATTACTCTGTATATATCTGTATTATCCAGCTGCCTGCTGCCCCATCCTGTGCCCTCCCTGTATCTGCACCTCTGGCTGTAATCTCTGTATATTACTCTGTATATATCTGTATTATCCAGCTGACTGCTGCCCCATCCTGTGCCCTCCCTGTATCTGCACCTCTGGCTGTAATCTCTGCATATTACTCTGTATATATCTGTATTATCCAGCTGACTGCTGCCCCATCCTGTGTCCTCCCTGTATCTGCACCTCTGTCTGTAATCTCTGTAAATTACTCTGTATATATCTGTATTATCCAGCTGACTGCTGTCCCATTCTGTGCCCTCCCTGTATCTGCACCTCTGGCTGTAATCTCTGGATATTACTCTGTATATATCTGTATTATCCATCTTACTGCTGCCCCATCCTGTGCCCTCCCTGTATCTGCCCCTCTGGCTGTAATCTCTGTAAATTACTCTGTATATATCTGTATTATCCAGCTGCCTGCTGTCCCATTCTGTGCCCTCCCTGTATCTGCACCTCTGGCTGTAATCTCTGGATATTACTCTGCATATATCTGTATTATCCATCTTACTGCTGCCCTATCCTGTGCCCTCCCTGTATCTGCACATCTGGCTGTAATCTCTGTATATTACTCTGTATATATCTCTATTATCCAGCTGACTGCTGCCCCATCCTGCGCCCTCCCTGTATCTGCCCCTCTGGCTGTAATCTCTGGATATTACTCTGTATATATCTGTATTATCCAGCTGACTGCTGCCCCATCCTGTGCCCTCCCTGTATCTGCACCTCTGGCTGTAATCTCTCTATATTACTCTGTATATATCTGTATTATCCAGCTGACTGCTGCCCCATCCTGTGCCCTCCCTGTATCTGCACCTCTGGCTGTAATCTCTGTATATTTCTCTGTATATATCTGTATTATCCATCTTACTGCTGCCCCATCCTGTGCCCTCCCTGTATCTGCACCTCTGGCTGTAATCTCTGGATATTACTCTGTATATATCTGTATTATCCAGCTGACTGATGCCCCATCCTGCGCCCTCCCTGTATCTGCCCCTCTGTCTGTAATCTCTGGATATTACTCTGTATATATCTGTATTATCCAGCTGACTGCTGCCCCATCCTGTGCCCTCCCTGTATCTGCACCTCTGGCTGTAATCTCTGTATATTACTCTGTATATATCTGTATTATCCAGCTGACTGCTGTCCCATCCTGTGCCCTCCCTGTATCTGCACCTCTGGCTGTAATCTCTTGATATTACTCTGTATATATCTGTATTATCTGCTGAATGCTGTCCCATCCTGTGCCTTCCCTGTATCTGCACCTCTGGCTGTAATCTCTGGATATTATTCTGTATATATCTGTATTATCCAGCTGACTGCTGCCCCATCCTGCGCCCTCCCTGTATCTGCCCCTCTGTCTGTAATCTCTGGATATTACTCTGTATATATCTGTATTATCCAGCTGACTGCTGCCCCATCCTGTGCCCTCCCTGTATCTGCCCCTCTGGCTGTAATCTCTGTAAATTACTCTGTACATATCTGTATTATCCAGCTGCCTGCTGCCCCATCCTGTGCCCTCCCTGTATCTGCACCTCTGGCTGTAATCTCTGTATATTACTCTGTATATATCTGTATTATCCAGCTGACTGCTGCCCCATCCTGTGCCCTCCCTGTATCTGCACCTCTGGCTGTAATCTCTGTAAATTACTCTGTATATATCTGTATTATCCAGCTGCCTGCTGCCCCATCCTGTGCCCTCCCTGTATCTGCACCTCTGGCTGTAATCTCTGTATATTGCTCTGTATAGATCTGTATTATCCAGCTGACTGCTGCCCCATCCTGTGCCCTCCCTGTATCTGCACCTCTGGCTGTAATCTCTGTATATTGCTCTGTATAGATCTGTATTATCCAGCTGACTGCTGCCCCATCCTGTGCCCTCCCTGTATCTGCACCTCTGGCTGTAATCTCTGGATATTACTCTGTATATATCTGTATTATCCATCTTACTGCTGCCCCATCCTGTGCCCTCCCTGCATCTGAACCTCTGGCTGTAATCTCTGTATATTACTCTGTATATATCTGTATTATCCAGCTGACTGCTGCCCCATCCTGTGCCCTCCCTGTATCTGCACCTCTGGCTGTAATCTCTGGATATTACTCTGTATATATCTGTATTATCCATCTTACTGCTGCCCCATCCTGTGCCCTCCCTGTATCTGCACCTCTGGCTGTAATCTCTGTATATTACTCTGTATATATCTGTATTATCCAGCTGACTGCTGCCCCATCCTGTGCCCTCCCTGTATCTGCACCTCTGGCTGTAATCTCTGTATATTACTCTGTATATATCTGGATTATCCAGCTGACTGCTGCCCCATCCTGTGCCCTCCCTGTATCTGCCCCTCTGGCTGTAATCTCTGTAAATTACTCTGTATATATCTGTATTATCCAGCTGACTGCTGCCCCATCCTGTGCCCTCCCTGTATCTGTACCTCTGGCTGTAATCTCTGTAAATTACTCTGTATATATCTGTATTATCCAGCTGCCTGCTGCCCCATCCTGTGCCCTCCCTGTATCTGCACCTCTGGCTGTAATCTCTGTAAATTACTCTGTATATATTTGTATTATCCAGCTGCCTGCTGCCCCATCCTGTGCCCTCCCTGTATCTGCACCTCTGGCTGTAATCTCTGGATATTACTCTGTATATATCTGTATTATCCATCTTACTGCTGCCCCATCCTGTGCCCTCCCTGTATCTGCCCCTCTGGCTGTAATCTCTGTAAATTACTCTGTATATATCTGTATTATCCAGCTGACTGCTGCCCCATCCTGTGCCCTCCCTGTATCTGCACCTCTGGCTGTAATCTCTGTAAATTACTCTGTATATATCTGTATTATCCAGCTGCCTGCTGCCCCATCCTATGCCCTCCCTGTATCTGCACCTCTGGCTGTAATCTCTGGATATTACTCTGTATATATCTGTATTATCCATCTTACTGCTGCCCCATCCTGTGTCCTCCCTGTATCTGCACCTCTGGCTGTAATCTCTGTATATTACTCTGTATATATCTGTATTATCCAGCTGACTGCTGTCCCATCCTGTACCCTCCATGTATCTGCACCTCTGGCTGTAATCTCTGTATATTACTCTGTATATATCTGTATTATCCAGCTGACTGCTGTCCCATCCTGTGCCCTCCCTGTATCTGCACCTCTGGCTGTAATCTCTGTATATTACTCTGTATATATCTGTATTATCCAGCTGACTGCTGCCCCATCCTGTGCCCTCCCTGTATCTGCCCCTCTGGCTGTAATCTCTGTATATTACTCTGTATATATCTGTATTATCCAGCTGACTGCTGTCCCATCCTGTGCCCTCCCAGTATCTGCACCTCTGGCTGTAATCTCTGTATATTACTCTGTATATATCTGTATTATCCAGCTGACTGCTGCCCCATCCTGTGCCCTCCCTGTATCTGCACCTCTGGCTGTAATCTCTGTAAATTACTCTGTATATATCTGTATTATCCAGCTGCCTGCTGCCCCATCCTGTGCCCTCCCTGTATCTGCACCTCTGGCTGTAATCTCTGTATATTACTCTGTATATATCTGTATTATCCAGCTGACTGCTGCCCCATCCTGTGCCCTCCCTGTATCTGCACCTCTGGCTGTAATCTCTGCATATTACTCTGTATATATCTGTATTATCCAGCTGACTGCTGCCCCATCCTGTGTCCTCCCTGTATCTGCACCTCTGTCTGTAATCTCTGTAAATTACTCTGTATATATCTGTATTATCCAGCTGACTGCTGTCCCATTCTGTGCCCTCCCTGTATCTGCACCTCTGGCTGTAATCTCTGGATATTACTCTGTATATATCTGTATTATCCATCTTACTGCTGCCCCATCCTGTGCCCTCCCTGTATCTGCCCCTCTGGCTGTAATCTCTGTAAATTACTCTGTATATATCTGTATTATCCAGCTGCCTGCTGTCCCATTCTGTGCCCTCCCTGTATCTGCACCTCTGGCTGTAATCTCTGGATATTACTCTGCATATATCTGTATTATCCATCTTACTGCTGCCCCATCCTGTGCCCTCCCTGTATCTGCACATCTGGCTGTAATCTCTGTATATTACTCTGTATATATCTCTATTATCCAGCTGACTGCTGCCCCATCCTGCGCCCTCCCTGTATCTGCCCCTCTGGCTGTAATCTCTGGATATTACTCTGTATATATCTGTATTATCCAGCTGACTGCTGCCCCATCCTGTGCCCTCCCTGTATCTGCACCTCTGGCTGTAATCTCTATATATTACTCTGTATATATCTGTATTATCCAGCTGACTGCTGCCCCATCCTGTGCCCTCCCTGTATCTGCACCTCTGGCTGTAATCTCTGTATATTTCTCTGTATATATCTGTATTATCCATCTTACTGCTGCCCCATCCTGTGCCCTCCCTGTATCTGCACCTCTGGCTGTAATCTCTGGATATTACTCTGTATATATCTGTATTATCCAGCTGACTGATGCCCCATCCTGCGCCCTCCCTGTATCTGCCCCTCTGTCTGTAATCTCTGGATATTACTCTGTATATATCTGTATTATCCAGCTGACTGCTGCCCCATCCTGTGCCCTCCCTGTATCTGCACCTCTGGCTGTAATCTCTGTATATTACTCTGTATATATCTGTATTATCCAGCTGACTGCTGTCCCATCCTGTGCCCTCCCTGTATCTGCACCTCTGGCTGTAATCTCTTGATATTACTCTGTATATATCTGTATTATCTGCTGAATGCTGTCCCATCCTGTGCCTTCCCTGTATCTGCACCTCTGGCTGTAATCTCTGGATATTATTCTGTATATATCTGTATTATCCAGCTGACTGCTGCCCCATCCTGCGCCCTCCCTGTATCTGCCCCTCTGGCTGTAATCTCTGGATATTACTCTGTATATATCTGTATTATCCAACTTACTGCTGCCCCATCCTGTGCCCTCCCTGTATCTGCACCTCTGGCTGTAATCTCTGTATATTACTCTGTATATATCTGTATTATCCAGCTGACTGCTGCCCCATCCTGTGCCCTCCCTGTATCTGCACCTCTGGCTGTAATCTCTGTATATTTCTCTGTATATATCTGTATTATCCAGCTGACTGCTGCCCCATCCTGTGCCCTCCCTGTATCTGCACCTCTGGCTATAATCTCTGTATATTTCTCTGTATATATCTGTATTATCCAGCTGACTGCTGCCCCATCCTGTGCCCTCCCTGTATCTGCATCTCTGCCTGTAATCTCTGTATATTACTCTGTATATATCTGTATTATCCAGCTGACTGCTGCCCCATCCTGTGCCCTCCCTGTATCTGCACCTCTGGCTGTAATCTCTGGATATTACTCTGTATATATCTGTATTATCCAGCTGACTGCTGCCCCATCCTGTGCCCTCCCTGTATCTGCACCTCTGGCTGTAATCTCTGTATATTACTCTGTATATATCTGTATTATCCAGCTGACTGCTGTCCCATCCTCTGCCCTCCCTGTATCTGCACCTCTGGCTGTAATCTCTGGATATTACTCTGTATATATCTGTATTATCCAGCTGACTGCTGCCCCATCCTGTGCCCTCCCTGTATCTGCACCTCTGGCTGTAATCTCTGTATATTAATCTGTATATATCTGTATTATCGAGCTGACTGCTGTCCCATCCTGTGCCTCCCTGTATCTGCACCTCTGGTTGTAATCTCTGGATATTACTCTGTATATATCTGTATTATCCAGCTGACTGCTGTCCCATCCTGTGCCCACCCTGTATCTGCACCTCTGGCTGTAATCTCTGGATATTACTCTGTATATATCTGTATTATCCAGCTGACTGCTGCCCATCCTGTGCCCTCCCTGTATCTGCACCTCTGGCTGTAATCTCTGGATATTACTCTGTATATATCTGTATTATCCAGCTGACTGCTACCCCATCCTGTGCCCTCCCTGTATCTGCACCTCTGGCTGTAATCTCTGTATATTCCTCTGTATATATCTGTATTATCCAGCTGACTGCTGCCCCATCCTGTGCCCTCCCTGTATCTGCACCTCTGGCTGTAATCTCTGTATATTCCTCTGTATATATCTGTATTATACAGCTGACTGCTGTCCCATCCTGTGCCCTCCCTGTATCTGCCCCTCTGGCTGTAATCTCTGTATATTACTCTGTATATATCTGTATTATCCAGCTGACTGCAGTCCCATACTGTGCCCTCCCTGTATCTGCACCTCTGGCTGTAATATCTGGATATTACTCTGTATATATCTGTATTATCCAGCTGACTGCTGCCCCATCCTGTGCCCTCCCTGTATCTGCACCTCTGGCTGTAATCTCTGTATATTCCTCTGTATATATCTGTATTATCCAGCTGACTGCTGTCCCATCCTGTGCCCTCCCTGTATCTGCCCCTCTGGCTGTAATCTCTCTATATTACTCTGTATATATCTGTATTATCCAGCTGACTGCAGTCCCATCCTGTGCCCTCCCTGTATCTGCACCTCTGGCTGTAATATCTGGATATTACTCTGTATATATCTGTATTATCCAGCTGACTGCTGCCCCATCCTGTGCCCTCCCTGTATCTGCACCTCTGGCAGTAATCTCTGTATATTCCTCTGTATATATCTGTATTATCCAGCTGACTGCTGTCCCATCCTATGCCCTCCCTGTATCTGCACCTCTGGCTGTAATCTCTGTATATTCCTCTGTATATATCTGTATTATCCAGCTGACTGCTGTCCCATCCTGTGCCCTCCCTGTATCTGCCCCTCTGGCTGTAATCTCTGTATATTACTCTGTATATATCTGTATTATCCAGCTGACTGCTGCCCCATCCTGTGCCCTCCCTGTATCTTCACCTCTGGCTGTAATATCTGGATATTACTCTGTATATATCTGTATTATCCAGCTGACTGCTGCCCCATCCTGTGCCCTCCCTGTATCTGCACCTCTGGCTGTAATCTCTGTATATTACTCTGTATATATCTGTGTTATCCAGCTGACTGCTGCCCCATCCTGTGCCCTCCCTGTACCTGCACCTCTGGCTGTAATCTCTGTATATTACTCTGTATATATCTGTATTATCCAGCTGACTGCAGTCCCATCCTGTGCCCTCCCTGTATCTGCACCTCTGGCTGTAATCTCTGTATAATCTCTGTATATTACTCTGTATATATCTGTATTATCCAGCTGACTGCTGTCCCATCCTGTGCCCTCCCTGTATCTGTACCTCTGGCAGTAATCTCTGTATATTACTCTGTATATATCTCTATTATCCAGCTGACTGCTGCCCCATCCTGTGCCCTCCCTGTACCCGCACCTCTGGCTGTAATCTCTGTATATTACTCTGTATATATCTGTATTATCAAGCTGACTGCAGTCCCATCCTGTGCCCTCCCTGTATCTGCACCTCTGGCTGTAATCTCTGTATATTACTCTGTATATATCTGTATTATCCAGCTGACTGCTGCCCCATCCTGTGCCCTCCCTGTATCTGCACCTCTGGCTGTAATCTCTGTATAATACTCTGTTTATATCTGTATTATCCAGCTGACTGCTGTCCCATCCTGTGCCCTCCCTGTATCTGCACCTCTGGCTGTAATCTCTGTATATTACTCTGTATATATCTGTATTATCCAGCTGACTGCTGCCCCATCCTGTGCCCTCCCTGTATCTGCACCTCTGGCTGTAATCTCTGTATAATACTCTGTATATATCTGTATTATCCAGCTGACTGCTGCCCCATCCTGTGCCCTCCCTGTATCTGCACCTCTGGCTGTAATCTCTGTATAATACTCTGTATATATCTGTATTATCCAGCTGACTGCTGTCCCATCCTGTGCCCTCCCTGTATCTGCACCTCTGGCTGTAATCTCTGTATATTACTCTGTATATATCTGTATTATCCAGCTGACTGCTGTCCCATCCTGTGCCCTCCCTGTATCTTCACCTCTGGCTGTAATCTCTGGATATTACTCTGTATATATCTGTATTATCCAGCTGACTGCTGCCCCATCCTGTACCCTCACTGTATCTGCCCCTCTTGCTGTAATCTCTGTATATTACTCTGTATATATCTGTATTATCCAGCTGACTGCTGTCCCATCCTGTGCCCTCCCTGTATCTGCACCTCTGGCTGTAATCTCTGTATATTACTCTGTATATATCTGTATTATCCAGCTGACTGCTGCCCCATCCTGTGCCCTCCCTGTATCTGCACCTCTGGCTGTAATCTCTGTATAATACTCTGTATATATCTGTATTATCCAGCTGACTGCTGTCCCATCCTGTGCCCTCCCTGTATCTGCACCTCTGGCTGTAATATCTGTATATTACTCTGTATATATCTGTATTATCCAGCTGACTGCTGTCCCATCCTGTGCCCTCCCTGTATCTTCCCCTCTGGCTGTAATCTCTGGAAATTACTCTGTATATATCTGTATTATCCAGCTGACTGCTGCCCCATCCTGTGCCCTCCCTGTATCTGCTCCTCTGGCTGTAATCTCTGTATATTACTCAGTATATATCTGGATTATTCAGCTGACTGCTGTCCCATCCTGTGCCCTCCCTGTATCTGCACCTCTGGCTGTAATCTCTGTATATTACTCTGTATATATTTGTATTATCCAGCTGACTGCTGCCCCATCCTGTGCCCTCCCTGTGTCTGCACCTCTGGCTGTAATCTCTGGATATTACTCTTCATATATCTGTATAATCCAGCTGACTGCTGCCCCATCCTGTGCCCTCCCTGTATCTGCACCTCTGGCTGTAATCTCTGGATATTACTCTGTATATATCTGTATTATTCAGCTGACTGCTTTCCCAACCTGTGCCCTCCCTGTATCTGCACCTCTGGCTGTAATCTCTGTATATTACTCTGTATATATTTGTATTATCCAGCTGACTGCTGCCCCATCCTGTGCCCTCCCTGTGTCTGCACCTCTGGCTGTAATCTCTGGATATTACTCTGTATATATCTGTATTATCCAGCTGACTGCTGTCCCATCCTGCACCCTCCCTGTATCTGCACCTCTGGCTGTAATCTGTGGATATTACTCTGTATATATCTGTATTATCCAGCTGACTGCTGTCCCATCCTGTGCCCTCCCTGTATCTGCCCCTCTGGCTGTAATCTCTGGATATTACTCTGTATATATCTGTATTATCCAGCTGACAGCTGTCCCATCCTGCACCCTCCCTGTATCTTCACCTCTGGCTGTAATCTCTGGATATTACTCTGTATATATCTGTATTATCCAGCTGACTGCTGCCCCATCCTGTGCCCTCCCTGTGTGTGCACCTCTGGCTGTAATCTCTGTATATTACTCTGTATATATCTGTATTATCCAGCTGACTGCTGCCCCATCCTGTGCCCTCCCTGTATCTGCACCTCTGGCTGTAATCTCTGTATATTACTCTGTATATATCTGTATTATCCAGCTGACTGCTGTCCCATCCTGTGCCCTCCCTGTATCTGTACCTCTGGCTGTAATCTCTGTATATTACTCTGTATATATCTGTATTATCCAGCTGACTGCTGCCCCATCCTGTCCCCTCCCTGTATCTGCCCCTCTGGCTGTAATCTCTGGATATTACTCTGTATATATCTGTATTATCCAGCTGACTGCTGCCCCATCCTGTGCCCTCCCTGTATCTGCACCTCTGGCTGTAATCTCTGTATATTACTCTGTATATATCTGTATTATCCAGCTAACTGCTGTCTCATCCTGTGCCCTCCCTGTATCTGCACCTCTGGCTGTAATCTCTGTATTTTACTCTGTATATATCTGTATTATCCAGCTGACTGCTGTCCCATCCTGTGCCCTCCCTGTATCTGCACCTCTGGCTGTAATCTCTGTATATTACTCTGTATATATCTGTATTATCCAGCTGACTGCTGCCTCATCCTGTGCCCTCCCTGTATCTGCACCTCTGGCTGTAATCT
Source organism: Dendrobates tinctorius (assembly GCF_039654945.1). NCBI lineage: Eukaryota > Metazoa > Chordata > Amphibia > Anura > Dendrobatidae > Dendrobates > Dendrobates tinctorius. The sequence continues at coordinate 1,435,440 of NW_027361928.1, read as the reverse complement.
CTGTATATTACTCTGTATATATCTGTATTATCCAGCTGACTGCTGTCCCATCCTGTGCCCTCCCTGTATCTGCACCTCTGGCTGTAATCTGTGGATATTACTCTGTATATATCTGTATTATCCAGCTGACTGCTGCCCCATCCTGTGCCCTCCCTGTATCTGCACATCTGGCTGTAATCTCTGTATATTACTCTGTATATATCTGTATTATCCAGCTGCCTGCTGTCCCATTCTGTGCCCTCCCTGTATCTGCACCTCTGGCTGTAATCTCTGGATATTACTCTGTATATATCTGTATTATCCATCTTACTGCTGCCCCATCCTGTGCCCTCCCTGTATCTGCACATCTGGCTGTAATCTCTGTATATTACTCTGTATATATCTGTATTATCCAGCTGACTGCTGCCCCATCCTGCGCCCTCCCTGTATCTGCCCCTCTGGCTGTAATCTCTGGATATTACTCTGTATATATCTGTATTATCCAGCTGACTGCTGCCCCATCCTGTGCCCTCACTGTATCTGCACCTCTGGCTGTAATCTCTGTATATTACTCTGTATATATCTGTATTATCCAGCTGACTGCTGCCCCATCCTGTGCCCTCCCTGTATCTGCACCTCTGGCTGTAATCTCTGTATATTTCTCTGTATATATCTGTATTATCCATCTTACTGCTGCCCCATCCTGTGCCCTCCCTGTATCTGCACCTCTGGCTGTAATCTCTGGATATTACTCTGTATATATCTGTATTATCCAGCTGACTGATGCCCCATCCTGCGCCCTCCCTGTATCTGCACCTCTGTCTGTAATCTCTGGATATTACTCTGTATATATCTGTGTTATCCAGCTGACTGCTGCCCCATCCTGTGCCCTCCCTGTATCTGCACCTCTGGCTGTAATCTCTGTATATTACTCTGTATATATCTGTATTATCCAGCTGACTGCTGTCCCATCCTGTGCCCTCCCTGTATCTGCACCTCTGGCTGTAATCTCTTGATATTACTCTGTATATATCTGTATTATCTGCTGAATGCTGTCCCATCCTGTGCCTTCCCTGTATCTGCACCTCTGGCTGTAATCTCTGGATATTATTCTGTATATATCTGTATTATCCAGCTGACTGCTGCCCCATCCTGCGCCCTCCCTGTATCTGCCCCTCTGGCTGTAATCTCTGGATATTACTCTGTATATATCTGTATTATCCAACTTACTGCTGCCCCATCCTGTGCCCTCCCTGTATCTGCACCTCTGGCTGTAATCTCTGTATATTACTCTGTATATATCTGTATTATCCAGCTGACTGCTGCCCCATCCTGTGCCCTCCCTGTATCTGCACCTCTAGCTGTAATCTCTGGATATTACTCTGTATATATCTGTATTATCCAGCTGACTGCTGCCCATCCTGTGCCCTCCCTGTATCTGCACCTCTGGCTGTAATCTCTGGATATTACTCTGTATATATCTGTATTATCCAGCTGACTGCTACCCCATCCTGTGCCCTCCCTGTATCTGCACCTCTGGCTGTAATCTCTGTATATTCCTCTGTATATATCTGTATTATCCAGCTGACTGCTGCCCCATCCTGTGCCCTCCCTGTATCTGCACCTCTGGCTGTAATCTCTGTATATTCCTCTGTATATATCTGTATTATACAGCTGACTGCTGTCCCATCCTGTGCCCTCCCTGTATCTGCCCCTCTGGCTGTAATCTCTGTATATTACTCTGTATATATCTGTATTATCCAGCTGACTGCAGTCCCATACTGTGCCCTCCCTGTATCTGCACCTCTGGCTGTAATATCTAGATATTACTCTGTATATATCTGTATTATCCAGCTGACTGCTGCCCCATCCTGTGCCCTCCCTGTATCTGCACCTCTGGCTGTAATCTCTGTATATTCCTCTGTATATATCTGTATTATCCAGCTGACTGCTGTCCCATCCTGTGCCCTCCCTGTATCTGCCCCTCTGGCTGTAATCTCTCTATATTACTCTGTATATATCTGTATTATCCAGCTGACTGCAGTCCCATCCTGTGCCCTCCCTGTATCTGCACCTCTGGCTGTAATATCTGGATATTACTCTGTATATATCTGTATTATCCAGCTGACTGCTGCCCCATCCTGTGCCCTCCCTGTATCTGCACCTCTGGCAGTAATCTCTGTATATTCCTCTGTATATATCTGTATTATCCAGCTGACTGCTGTCCCATCCTATGCCCTCCCTGTATCTGCACCTCTGGCTGTAATCTCTGTATATTCCTCTGTATATATCTGTATTATCCAGCTGACTGCTGTCCCATCCTGTGCCCTCCCTGTATCTTCACCTCTGGCTGTAATATCTGGATATTACTCTGTATATATCTGTATTATCCAGCTGACTGCTGCCCCATCCTGTGCCCTCCCTGTATCTTCACCTCTGGCTGTAATATCTGGATATTACTCTGTATATATCTGTATTATCCAGCTGACTGCTGCCCCATCCTGTGCCCTCCCTGTATCTGCACCTCTGGCTGTAATCTCTGTATATTACTCTGTATATATCTGTATTATCCAGCTGACTGCTGCCCCATCCTGTGCCCTCCCTGTACCTGCACCTCTAGCTGTAATCTCTGTATATTACTCTGTATATATCTGTATTATCCAGCTGACTGCAGTCCCATCCTGTGCCCTCCCTGTATCTGCACCTCTGGCTGTAATCTCTGTATAATCTCTGTATATATCTGTATTATCCAGCTGACTGCTGTCCCATCCTGTGCCCTCCCTGTATCTGCCCCTCTGGCTGTAATCTCTGTATATTACTCTGTATATATCTGTATTATCCAGCTGACTGCTGCCCCATCCTGTGCCCTCCCTGTATCTTCACCTCTGGCTGTAATATCTGGATATTACTCTGTATATATCTGTATTATCCAGCTGACTGCTGCCCCATCCTGTGCCCTCCCTGTATCTGCACCTCTGGCTGTAATCTCTGTATATTACTCTGTATATATCTGTATTATCCAGCTGACTGCTGCCCCATCCTGTGCCCTCCCTGTACCTGCACCTCTAGCTGTAATCTCTGTATATTACTCTGTATATATCTGTATTATCCAGCTGACTGCTGTCCCATCCTGTGCCCTCCCTGTATCTGTACCTCTGGCAGTAATCTCTGTATATTACTCTGTATATATCTGTATTATCCAGCTGACTGCTGCCCCATCCTGTGCCCTCCCTGTACCTGCACCTCTGGCTGTAATCTCTGTATATTACTCTGTATATATCTGTATTATCAAGCTGACTGCAGTCCCATCCTGTGCCCTCCCTGTATCTGCACCTCTGGCTGTAATCTCTGTATATTACTCTGTATATATCTGTATTATCCAGCTGACTGCTGCCCCATCCTGTGCCCTCCCTGTATCTGCACCTCTGGCTGTAATCTCTGTATAATACTCTGTATATATCTGTATTATCCAGCTGACTGCTGTCCCATCCTGTGCCCTCCCTGTATCTGCACCTCTGGCTGTAATCTCTGTATATTACTCTGTATATATCTGTATTATCCAGCTGACTGCTGTCCCATCCTGTGCCCTCCCTGTATCTTCACCTCTGGCTGTAATCTCTGGATATTACTCTGTATATATCTGTATTATCCAGCTGACTGCTGCCCCATCCTGTACCCTCACTGTATCTGCCCCTCTTGCTGTAATCTCTGTATATTACTCTGTATATATCTGTATTATCCAGCTGACTGCTGTCCCATCCTGTGCCCTCCCTGTATCTGCACCTCTGGCTGTAATCTCTGTATATTACTCTGTATATATCTGTAATATCCAGCTGACTGCTGCCCCATCCTGTGCCCTCCCTGTATCTGCACCTCTGGCTGTAATCTCTGTATAATACTCTGTATATATCTGTATTATCCAGCTGACTGCTGTCCCATCCTGTGCCCTCCCTGTATCTGCACCTCTGGCTGTAATATCTGTATATTACTCTGTATATATCTGTATTATCCAGCTGACTGCTGTCCCATCCTGTGCCCTCCCTGTATCTTCACCTCTGGCTGTAATCTCTGGAAATTACTCTGTATATATCTGTATTATCCAGCTGACTGCTGCCCCATCCTGTGCCCTCCCTGTATCTGCTCCTCTGGCTGTAATCTCTGTATATTACTCAGTATATATCTGGATTATTCAGCTGACTGCTGTCCCATCCTGTGCCCTCCCTGTATCTGCACCTCTGGCTGTAATCTCTGTATATTACTCTGTATATATTTGTATTATCCAGCTGATTGCTGCCCCATCCTGTGCCCTCCCTGTGTCTGCACCTCTGGCTGTAATCTCTGGATATTACTCTTCATATATCTGTATAATCCAGCTGACTGCTGCCCCATCCTGTGCCCTCCCTGTATCTGCACCTCTGGCTGTAATCTCTGGATATTACTCTGTATATATATGTATTATTCAGCTGACTGCTTTCCCATCCTGTGCCCTCCCTGTATCTGCACCTCTGGCTGTAATCTCTGTATATTACTCTGTATATATTTGTATTATCCAGCTGACTGCTGCCCCATCCTGTGCCCTCCCTGTGTCTGCACCTCTGGCTGTAATCTCTGGATATTACTCTGTATATATCTGTATTATCCAGCTGACTGCTGTCCCATCCTGCACCCTCCCTGTATCTGCACCTCTGGCTGTAATCTCTGGATATTACTCTGTATATATCTGTATTATCCAGCTGACTGCTGTCCCATCCTGTGCCCTCCCTGTATCTGCCCCTCTGGCTGTAATCTCTGGATATTACTCTGTATATATCTGTATTATCCAGCTGACAGCTGTCCCATCCTGCACTGTCCCTGTATCTTCACCTCTGGCTGTAATCTCTGGATATTACTCTGTATATATCTGTATTATCCAGCTGACTGCTGCCCCATCCTGTGCCCTCCCTGTGTGTGCACCTCTGGCTGTAATCTCTGTATATTACTCTGTATATATCTGTGTTATCCAGCTGACTGCTGCCCCATCCTGTGCCCTCCCTGTATCTGCACCTCTGGCTGTAATCTCTGTATATTACTCTGTATATATCTGTATTATCCAGCTGACTGCTGTCCCATCCTGTGCCATACCTATATCTGTACCTCTGGCCCTAATCTCTGTATATTACTCTGTATATATCTGTATTATCCAGCTGACTGCTGCCCCATCCTGTGCCCTCCCTGTATCTGCCCCTCTGGCTGTAATCTCTGGATATTACTCTGTATATATCTGTATTATCCAGCTGACTGCTGCCCCATCCTGTGCCCTCCCTGTATCTGCACCTCTGGCTGTAATCTCTGTATATTACTCTGTATATATCTGTATTATCCAGCTAACTGCTGTCTCATCCTGTGCCCTCCCTGTATCTGCACCTCTGGCTGTAATCTCTGTATTTTACTCTGTATATATCTGTATTATCCAGCTGACTGCTGTCCCATCCTGTGCCCTCCCTGTATCTGCACCTCTGGCTGTAATCTCTGTATATTACTCTGTATATATCTGTATTATCCAGCTGACTGCTGCCTCATCCTGTGCCCTCCCTGTATCTGCACCTCTGGCTGTAATCTCTGTATATTACTCTGTATATATCTGTATTATCCAGCTGACTGCTGTCCCATCCTGTGCCCTCCCTGTATCTGCACCTCTGGCTGTAATCTGTGGATATTACTCTGTATATATCTGTATTATCCAGCTGACTGCTGCCCCATCCTGTGCCCTCCCTGTATCTGCACCTCTGGCTGTAATCTCTGTATATTATTCTGTATATATCTGTATTATCCAGCTGACTGCTGCCCCATCCTGTGCCCTCCCTGTATCTGCACCTCTGGCTGTAATCTCTGTATATTACTCTGTATATATCTGTATTATCCAGCTGACTGCTGTCCCATCCTGTGCCCTCCCTGTATCTGCACCTCTGGCTGTAATCTCTGTAAATTCCTCTATATATCTGTATTATCCAGCTGACTGCTGTCCCATCCTGTGCCCTCCCTGTATGTGCACCTCTGGCCGTAATCTCTGTATATTCCTCTGTATATATCTGTATTATCCAGCTGACTGCTGTCCCATCCTGTGCCCTCCCTGTATGTGCACCTCTGGCTGTAATCTCTGTATATTACTCTGTATATATCTGTATTATCCAGCTGACTGCTGCCCCATCCTGTGCCCTCCCTGTATCTGCACCTCTGGCTGTAATCTCTGTATTTTACTCTGTATATATCTGTATTATCCAACTGACTGCTGTCCCATCCTGTGCCCTCCCTGTATCTGCACCTCTGGCTGTAATCTCTGTATATTACTCTGTATATATCTGTATTATCCAGCTGAATGCTGCCCCATCCTGTGCCCTCCCTGTATCTTCACCTCTGGCTGTAATCTCTGGATATTACTCTATATATATTTGTATTATCCAGCTGACTGCTGCCCCATCCTGTGCCCTCCCTGTATCTGCCCCTCTGGCTGTAATCTCTGTATATTACTCAGTATATATCTGGATTATTCAGCTGACTGCTGTCCCATCCTGTGCCCTCCCTGTATCTGCCCCTCTGGCTGTAATCTCTGTATATTACTCTGTATATATCTGTATTATCCAGCTGACTGCTGTCCCATCCTGTGCCCTCCCTGTATCTTCATTTCTGGCTGTAATCTCTGTATATTACTCTGTATATATTTGTATTATCCAGCTGACTGCTGCCCCATCCAGTGCCCTCCCTGTGTCTGCACCTCTGGCTGTAATCTCTGGATATTACTCTGCATATATCTGTATTATCCAGCTGACTGCTGCCCCATCCTGTGCCCTCCCTGTATCTGCACCTCTGGCTGTAATCTCTAGATATTACTCTGTATATATCTGTATTATTCAGCTGACTGCTGTCCCATCCTGTGCCCTCCCTGTATCTGCTCCTCTGGCTGTAATCTCTGTATATTACTCTGTATATATTTGTATTATCCAGCTGACTGCTGCCCCATCCTGTGCCCTCCCTGTGTCTGCACCTCTGGCTGTAATCTCTGGATATTATTCTGTATATATCTGTATTATCCAGCTGACTGCTGTCCCATCCTGCACCCTCCCTGTATCTGCACCTCTGGCTGTAATCTGTGGATATTACTCTGTATATATCTGTATTATCCAGCTGACTGCTGTCCCATCCTGTGCCCTCCCTGTATCTGCCCCTCTGGCTGTAATCTCTGGATATTACTCTGTATATATCTGTATTATCCAACTGACAGCTGTCCCATCCTGCACCCTCCCTGTATCTTCACCTCTGGCTGTAATCTCTGGATATTACTCTGTATATATCTGTATTATCCAGCTGACTGCTGTCCCATCCTGTGCCCTCCCTGTATGTGCACCTCTGGCCGTAATCTCTGTATATTCCTCTGTATATATCTGTATTATCCAGCTGACTGCTGTCCCATCCTGTGCCCTCCCTGTATGTGCACCTCTGGCTGTAATCTCTGTATATTACTCTGTATATATCTGTATTATCCAGCTGACTGCTGCCCCATCCTGTGCCCTCCCTGTATCTGCACCTCTGGCTGTAATCTCTGTATTTTACTCTGTATATATCTGTATTATCCAACTGACTGCTGTCCCATCCTGTGCCCTCCCTGTATCTGCACCTCTGGCTGTAATCTCTGTATATTACTCTGTATATATCTGTATTATCCAGCTGAATGCTGCCCCATCCTGTGCCCTCCCTGTATCTTCACCTCTGGCTGTAATCTCTGGATATTACTCTATATATATTTGTATTATCCAGCTGACTGCTGCCCCATCCTGTGCCCTCCCTGTATCTGCCCCTCTGGCTGTAATCTCTGTATATTACTCAGTATATATCTGGATTATTCAGCTGACTGCTGTCCCATCCTGTGCCCTCCCTGTATCTGCCCCTCTGGCTGTAATCTCTGTATATTACTCTGTATATATCTGTATTATCCAGCTGACTGCTGTCCCATCCTGTGCCCTCCCTGTATCTTCATTTCTGGCTGTAATCTCTGTATATTACTCTGTATATATTTGTATTATCCAGCTGACTGCTGCCCCATCCTGTGCCCTCCCTGTATCTGCACCTCTGGCTGTAATCTCTAGATATTACTCTGTATATATCTGTATTATTCAGCTGACTGCTGTCCCATCCTGTGCCCTCCCTGTATCTGCTCCTCTGGCTGTAATCTCTGTATATTACTCTGTATATATTTGTATTATCCAGCTGACTGCTGCCCCATCCTGTGCCCTCCCTGTGTCTGCACCTCTGGCTGTAATCTCTGGATATTACTCTGTATATATCTGTATTATCCAGCTGACTGCTGTCCCATCCTGCACCCTCCCTGTATCTGCACCTCTGGCTGTAATCTGTGGATATTACTCTGTATATATCTGTATTATCCAGCTGACTGCTGTCCCATCCTGTGCCCTCCCTGTATCTGCCCCTCTGGCTGTAATCTCTGGATATTACTCTGTATATATCTGTATTATCCAACTGACAACTGTCCCATCCTGCACCCTCCCTGTATCTTCACCTCTGGCTGTAATCTCTGGATATTACTCTGTATATATCTGTATTATCCAGCTGACTGCTGCCCCATCCTGTGCCCTCCCTGTATGTGCACCTCTGGCTGTAATCTCTGTATATTACTCTGTATATATCTGTATTATCCAGCTGACTGCTGCCCCATACTGTGCCCTCCCTGTATCTGCACCTCTGGCTGTAATCTCTGTATATTACTCTGTATATATCTGTATTATCCAGCTGACTGCTGTCCCATCCTGTGCCCTCCCTGTATCTGTACCTCTGGCTGTAATCTCTGTATATTACTCTGTATATATCTGTATTATCCAGATGACTGCTGCCCCATCCTGTGCCCTCCCTGTATCTGCCCCTCTGGCTGTAATCTCTGGATATTACTCTGTATATATCTGTATTATCCAGCTGACTGCTGCCCCATCCTGTGCCCTCCCTGTATCTGCACCTCTGGCTGTAATCTCTGTATATTACTCTGTATATATCTGTATTATCCAGCTAACTGCTGTCTCATCCTGTGCCCTCCCTGTATCTGCACCTCTGGCTGTAATCTCTGTATATTACTCTGTATATATCTGTATTATCCAGCTGAATGCTGTCCCATCCTGTGCCCTCCCTGTATCTGCACCTCTGGCTGTAATCTCTGTATATTACTCTGTATATATCTGTATTATCCAGCTGACTGCTGCCTCATCCTGTGCCCTCCCTGTATCTGCACCTGTGGCTGTAATCTCTGTATATTACTCTGTATATATCTGTATTATCCAGCTGACTGCTGCCCCATCCTGTGCCCTCCCTGTATCTGCACCTCTGGCTGTAATCTCTGTATATTATTCTGTATATATCTGTATTATCCAGCTGACTGCTGCCCCATCCTGTGCCCTCCCTGTATCTGCACCTCTGGCTGTAATCTCTGTATATTACTCTGTATATATCTGTATTATCCAGCTGACTGCTGTGCCCTCCCTGTATCTGGACCTCTGGCTGTAATCTCTGGATATTACTCTGTATATATCTGTATTATCCAGCTGACTGCTGTCCCATCCTGTGCCCTCCCTGTATGTGCACCTCTGGCTGTAATCTCTGTATATTCCTCTGTATATATCTGTATTATCCAGCTGACTGCTGTCCCATCCTGTGCCCTCCCTGTATCTGCACCTCTGGCTGTAATCTCTGTATATTACTCTGTATATATCTGTATTATCCAGCTGACTGCTGCCCATTCCTGTGCCCTCCCTGTATCTGCACCTCTGGCTGTAATCTCTGTATTTTACTCTGTATATATCTGTATTATCCAGCTGACTGCTGCCCCATCCTGTGCCCTCCCTGTATCTGCACCTCTGGCTGTAATCTCTGTATATTACTCTGTATATATCTGTATTATCCAGCTGACTGCTGTCCCATCCTGTGCCCTCCCTGTATCTTCACTTCTGCCTGTAATCTCTGTATATTACTCTGTATATATCTGTATTATCCAGCTGACTGCTGTCCCATCCTGTGCCCTCCCTGTATCTGCACCTCTGGCTGTAATCTCTGTATATTACTCTGTATATATCTGTATTATCCAGCTGACTGCTGTCCCATCCTGTGCCCTCCCTGTATCTACACCTCTGGCTGTAATCTCTGTATATTACTCTGTATATATCTGTATTATCCAGCTGACTGCTGTCCCATCCTGTGCCCTCCCTGTATCTGCCCCTCTGGCTGTAATCTCTGGATATTACTCTGTATATATCTGTATTATCCAGCTGACAGCTGTCCCATCCTGCACCCTCCCTGTATCATCACCTCTGGCTGTAATCTCTGGATATTACTCTGTATATATCTGTATTATCCAGCTGACTGCTGCCCCATCCTGTGCCCTCCCTGTATGTGCACCTCTGGCTGTAATCTCTGTATATTACTCTGTATATATCTGTATTATCCAGCTGACTGCTGCCCCATCCTGTGCCCTCCCTGTATCTGCACCTCTGGCTGTAATCTCTGTATATTACTCTGTATATATCTGTATTATCCAGCTGACTGCTGTCCCATCCTGTGCCCTCCCTGTATCTGTACCTCTGGCTGTAATCTCTGTATATTACTCTGTATATATCTGTATTATCCAGCTGACTGCTGCCCCATCCTGTGCCCTCCCTGTATCTGCACCTCTGGCTGTAATCTCTGTATATTACTCTGTATATATCTGTATTATCCAGCTGACTGCTGTCCCATCCTGTGCCCTCCCTGTATCTGCACCTCTGGCTGTAATCTCTGTATATTACTCTGTATATATCTGTTTTATCCAGCTGACTGCTGCCCCATCCTGTGCCCTCCCTGTATCTGCACCTCTGGCTGTAATCTCTGTATAATACTCTGTATATATCTGTATTATCCAGCTGACTGCTGTCCCATCCTGTGCCCTCCCTGTATCTGCACCTCTGGCTGTAATATCTGTATATTACTCTGTATATATCTGTATTATCCAGCTGACTGCTGTCCCATCCTGTGCCCTCCCTGTATCTTCACCTCTGGCTGTAATCTCTGGATATTACTCTGTATATATCTGTATTATCCAGCTGACTGCTGCCCCATCCTGTGCCCTCCCTGTATCTGCTCCTCTGGCTGTAATCTCTGTATATTACTCAGTATATATCTGGATTATTCAGCTGACTGCTGTCCCATCCTGTGCCCTCACTGTATCTGCACCTCTGGCTGTAATCTCTGGATATTACTCTGTATATATTTGTATTATCCAGCTGACTGCTGCCCCATCCTGTGCCCTCCCTGTGTCTGCACCTCTGGCTGTAATCTCTGGATATTACTCTTCATATATCTGTATTATCCAGCTGACTGCTGCCCCATCCTGTGCCCTCCCTGTATGTGCACCTCTGGCTGTAATCTCTGTATATTACTCTGTATATATCTGTATTATCCAGCTGACTGCTGCCCCATCCTGTGCCCTCCCTGTATCTGCACCTCTGGCTGTAATCTCTGTATATTACTCTGTATATATCTGTATTATCCAGCTGACTGCTGTCCCATCCTGTGCCCTCCCTGTATCTGTACCTCTGGCTGTAATCTCTGTATATTACTCTGTATATATCTGTATTATCCAGCTGACTGCTGCCCCATCCTGTGCCCTCCCTGTATCTGCACCTCTGGCTGTAATCTCTGTATATTACTCTGTATATATCTGTATTATCCAGCTGACTGCTGTCCCATCCTGTGCCCTCCCTGTATCTGCACCTCTGGCTGTAATCTCTGTATATTACTCTGTATATATCTGTTTTATCCAGCTGACTGCTGCCCCATCCTGTGCCCTCCCTGTATCTGCACCTCTGGCTGTAATCTCTGTATAATACTCTGTATATATCTGTATTATCCAGCTGACTGCTGTCCCATCCTGTGCCCTCCCTGTATCTGCACCTCTGGCTGTAATATCTGTATATTACTCTGTATATATCTGTATTATCCAGCTGACTGCTGTCCCATCCTGTGCCCTCCCTGTATCTTCACCTCTGGCTGTAATCTCTGGATATTACTCTGTATATATCTGTATTATCCAGCTGACTGCTGCCCCATCCTGTGCCCTCCCTGTATCTGCTCCTCTGGCTGTAATCTCTGTATATTACTCAGTATATATCTGGATTATTCAGCTGACTGCTGTCCCATCCTGTGCCCTCACTGTATCTGCACCTCTGGCTGTAATCTCTGGATATTACTCTGTATATATTTGTATTATCCAGCTGACTGCTGCCCCATCCTGTGCCCTCCCTGTGTCTGCACCTCTGGCTGTAATCTCTGGATATTACTCTTCATATATCTGTATTATCCAGCTGACTGCTGCCTTATCCTGTGCCCTCCCTGTATCTGCACCTCTGGCTGTAATCTCTGGATATTACTCTGTATATATCTGTATTATCCAGCTGACTGCTGCCCCATCCTGTGCCCTCCCTGTATCTGCACCTCTGGCTGCAATCTCTGTATATTACTCTGTATATATCTGTATTATCCAGCTGACTGCTGTCCCATCCTGTGCCCTCCCTGTATCTGTACCTCTGGCTGTAATCTCTGTATATTACTCTGTATATATCTGTATTATCCAGCTGACTGCTGCCCCATCCTGTACCCTCACTGTATCTGCCCCTCTTGCTGTAATCTCTGTATATTACTCTGTATATATCTGTATTATCCAGCTGACTGCTGTCCCATCCTGTGCCCTCCCTGTATATGCACCTCTGGCTGTAATCTCTGTATATTACTCTGTATATATCTGTATTATCCAGCTGACTGCTGCCTCATCCTGTGCCCTCCCTGTATCTGCCCCTCTGGCTGTAATCTCTGTATATTACTCTGTATATATCTGTATTATCCAGCTGACTGCTGCCCCATCCTGTGCCCTCCCTGTATCTGCACCTCTGGCTGTAATCTCTGTATATTACTCTGTATATATCTGTATTATCCAGCTGACTGCTGCCCCATCCTGTGCCCTCCCTGTATCTGCACCTCTGGCTGTAATCTCTATATATTACTCTGTATATATCTGTATTATCCAGCTGGCTGCTGCCCCATCCTGCGCCCTCCCTGTATCTGCACCTCTGGCTGTAATCTCTGTATATTACTCTGTATATATCTGTATTATCCAGCTGACTGCTGTCCCATCCTGTGCCCTCCCTGTATCTACACCTCTGGCTGTAATCTCTGTATATTACTCTGTATATATCTGTATTATCCAGCTGACTGCTGTCCCATCCTGTGCCCTCCCTGTATCTGCCCCTCTGGCTGTAATCTCTGGATATTACTCTGTATATATCTGTATTATCCAGCTGACAGCTGTCCCATCCTGCACCCTCCCTGTATCATCACCTCTGGCTGTAATCTCTGGATATTACTCTGTATATATCTGTATTATCCAGCTGACTGCTGCCCCATCCTGTGCCCTCCCTGTATGTGCACCTCTGGCTGTAATCTCTGTATATTACTCTGTATATATCTGTATTATCCAGCTGACTGCTGCCCCATCCTGTGCCCTCCCTGTATCTGCACCTCTGGCTGTAATCTCTGTATATTACTCTGTATATATCTGTATTATCCAGCTGACTGCTGTCCCATCCTGTGCCCTCCCTGTATCTGTACCTCTGGCTGTAATCTCTGTATATTACTCTGTATATATCTGTATTATCCAGCTGACTGCTGCCCCATCCTGTACCCTCACTGTATCTGCCCCTCTTGCTGTAATCTCTGTATATTACTCTGTATATATCTGTATTATCCAGCTGACTGCTGTCCCATCTTGTGCCCTCCCTGTATCTGCACCTCTGGCTGTAATCTCTGTATAATACTCTGTATATATCTGTATTATCCAGCTGACTGCTGTCCCATCCTGTGCCCTCCCTGTATCTGCACCTCTGGCTGTAATCTCTGTATAATACTCTGTATATATCTGTATTATCCAGCTGACTGCTGTCCCATCCTGTGCCCTCCCTGTATCTGCACCTCTGGCTGTAATATCTGTATATTACTCTGTATATATCTGTATTATCCAGCTGACTGCTGTCCCATCCTGTGCCCTCCCTGTATCTTCACCTCTGGCTGTAATCTCTGGATATTACTCTGTATATATCTGTATTATCCAGCTGACTGCTGCCCCATCCTGTGCCCTCCCTGTATCTGCTCCTCTGGCTGTAATCTCTGTATATTACTCAGTATATATCTGGATTATTCAGCTGATTGCTGTCCCATCCTGTGCCCTCACTGTATCTGCACCTCTGGCTGTAATCTCTGGATATTACTCTGTATATATTTGTATTATCCAGCTGACTGCTGCCCCATCCTGTGCCCTCCCTGTGTCTGCACGTCTGGCTGTAATCTCTGGATATTACTCTTCATATATCTGTATTATCCAGCTGACTGCTGCCTTATCCTGTGCCCTCCCTGTATCTGCACCTCTGGCTGTAATCTCTGGATATTACTCTGTATATATCTGTATTATCCAGCTGACTGCTGCCCCATCCTGTGCCCTTCCTGTATCTGCACCTCTGGCTGTAATCTCTGTATATTACTCTGTATATATCTGTATTATCCAGCTGACTGCTGTCCCATCCTGTGCCCTCCCTGTATCTGTACCTCTGGCTGTAATCTCTGTATATTACTCTGTATATATCTGTATTATCCAGCTGACTGCTGCCCCATCCTGTACCCTCACTGTATCTGCCCCTCTTGCTGTAATCTCTGTATATTACTCTGTATATATCTGTATTATCCAGCTGACTGCTGTCCCATCCTGTGCCCTCCCTGTATCTGCACCTCTGGCTGTAATCTCTGTATATTACTCTGTATATATCTGTATTATCCAGCTGACTGCTGCCCCATCCTATGCCCTCCCTGTATCTGCACCTCTGGCTGTAATCTCTGTATAATACTCTGTATATATCTGTATTATCCAGCTGACTGCTGTCCCATCCTGTGCCCTCCCTGTATCTGCACCTCTGGCTGTAATATCTGTATATTACTCTGTATATATCTGTATTATCCAGCTGACTGCTGTCCCATCCTGTGCCCACCCTGTATCTTCACCTCTGTCTGTAATCTCTGGATATTACTCTGTATATATCTGTATTATCCAACTGACTGCTGCCCCATCCTGTGCCCTCCCTGTATCTGCTCCTCTGGCTGTAATCTCTGTATATTACTCAGTATATATCTGGATTATTCAGCTGACTGCTGTCCCATCCTGTGCCCTACCTGTATCTGCACCTCTGGCTGTAATCTCTGTATATTACTCTGTATATATTTGTATTATCCAGCTGACTGCTGCCCCATCCTGTGCCCTCCCTGTGTCTGCACCTCTGGCTGTAATCTCTGGATATTACTCTTCATATATCTGTATTATCCAGCTGACTGCTGCCCCATCCTGTGCCCTCCCTGTATCTGCACCTCTGGCTGTAATCTCTGGATATTACTCTGTATATATCTGTATTATTCAGCTGACTGCTGTCCCATCCTGTGCCCTCCCTGTATCTGCACCTCTGGCTGTAATCTCTGTATATTACTCTGTATATATTTGTATTATCCAGCTGACTGCTGCCCCATCCTGTGCCCTCCCTGTGTCTGCACCTCTGGCTGTAATCTCTGGATATTACTCTGTATATATCTGTATTATCCAGCTGACTGCTGTCCCATCCTGCACCCTCCCTGTATCTGCACCTCTGGCTGTAATCTGTGGATATTACTCTGTATATATCTGTATTATCCAGCTGACTGCTGTCCCATCCTGTGCCCTCCCTGTATCTGCCCCTCTGGCTGTAATCTCTGGATATTACTCTGTATATATCTGTATTATCCAGCTGACATCTGTCCCATCCTGCACCCTCCCTGTATCTTCACCTCTGGCTGTAATCTCTGGATATTACTCTGTATATATCTGTATTATCCAGCTGACTGCTGCCCCATCCTGTGCCCTCCCTGTATGTGCACCTCTGGCTGTAATCTCTGTATATTACTCTGTATATATCTGTATTATCCAGCTGACTGCTGCCCCATCCTGTGCCCTCCCTGTATCTGCACCTCTGGCTGTAATCTCTGTATATTACTCTGTATATATCTGTATTATCCAGCTGACTGCTGTCCCATCCTGTGCCCTCCCTGTATCTGTACCTCTGGCTGTAATCTCTGTATATTACTCTGTATATATCTGTATTATCCAGCTGACTGCTGCCCCATCCTGTGCCCTCCCTGTATCTGCACCTCTGGCTGTAATCTCTGTATATTATTCTGTATATATCTGTATTATCCAGCTGACTGCTGCCCCATCCTGTGCCCTCCCTGTATCTGCACCTCTGGCTGTAATCTCTGTATATTACTCTGTATATATCTGTATTATCCAGCTGACTGCTGTCCCATCCTGTGCCCTCCCTGTATCTGCACCTCTGGCTGTAATCTCTGGATATTACTCTGTATATATCTGTATTATCCAGCTGACTGCTACCCCATCCTGTGCCCTCCCTGTATCTGCACCTCTGGCTGTAATCTCTGTAAATTCCTCTATATATCTGTATTATCCAGCTGACTGCTGTCCCATCCTGTGCCCTCCCTGTATGTGCACCTCTGGCTGTAATCTCTGTATATTCCTCTGTATATATCTGTATTATCCAGCTGACTGCTGCCCCATCCTATGTCCTCCCTGTATCTGCACCTCTGGCTGTAATCTCTGTATATTACTCTGTATATATCTGTATTATCCAGCTGACTGCTTCACCATCCTGTGCCCTCCCTGTATCTGCACCTCTGGCTGTATCCTCTGTATATTACTCTGTATATATCTGTATTATCCAGCTGACTGCTGTCCCATCCTGTGTCCTCCCTGTATCTGCACCTCTGGCTGTAATCTCTGTATATTACTCTGTATATATCTGTATTATCCAGCTGACTGCTGCCCCATCCTGTGCCCTCCCTGTATCTGCCCCTCTGGCTGTAATCTCTGTATATTACTCTGTATATATCTGTATTATCCAGCTGACTGCTGTCCCATCCTGTGTCCTCCCTGTATCTGCACCTCTGGCTGTAATCTCTGTATATTACTCTGTATATATCTGTATTATCCAGCTGACTGCTGTCCCATCCTGTGTCCTCCCTGTATCTGCACCTCTGGCTGTAATCTCTGTATATTACTCTGTATATATCTGTATTATCCAGCTGACTGCTGTCCCATCCTGTGCCCTCCCAGTATCTGCCCCTCTGGCTGTAATTTCTGGATATTACTCTGTATATATCTGTATTATCCAGCTGACTGCTGTCCCATCCTGTGTCCTCCCTCTATCTGCTCCTCTGGCTGTAATCTCTGTATATTACTCTGTATATATCTGTATTATCCAGCTGACTGCTGTCCCATCCTGTGCCCTCCCTTTATCTTCACCTCTGGCAGTAATCTCTGGATATTACTCTGTATATATCTGTATTATCCAGCTAACTGCTGCCCCATCCTGTGCCCTCCCTGTACCTGCACCTCTGGCTGTAATCTCTGTATATTACTCTGTATATATCTGTATTATCCAGCTGACTGCAGTCCCATCCTGTGCCCTCCCTGTATCTGCACCTATGGCTGTAATCTCTGTATATTACTCTGTATATATCTGTATTATCCAGCTGACTGCTGCCCCATCCTGTGCCCTCCCTGTATCTGCACCTCTGGCTGTAATCTCTGTATAATACTCTGTATATATCTGTATTATCCAGCTGACTGCTGTCCCATCCTGTGCCCTCCCTGTATGTGCACCTCTGGCTGTAATCTCTGTATATTACTCTGTATATATCTGTATTATCCAGCTGACTGCTGTCCCATCCTGTGCCCTCCCTGTATCTTCACCTCTGGATGTAATCTCTGGATATTACTCTGTATATATCTGTATTATCCAGCTGACTGCTGCCCCATCCTGTGCCCTCCCTGTATCTGCCCCTCTGGCTGTAATCTCTGTATATTACTCTGTATATATCTGTATTATCCAGCTGACTGCTGTCCCATCCTGTGCCCTCCCTGTATCTGCACCTCTGGCTGTAATCTCTGTATATTACTCTGTATATATCTGTATTATCCAGCTGACTGCTGCCCCATCCTGTTCCCTCCCTGTATCTGCACCTCTGGCTGTAATCTCTGTATAATACTCTGTATATATCTGTATTATCCAGCTGACTGCTGTCCCATCCTGTGCCCTCCCTGTATCTGCACCTCTGGCTGTAATCTCTGTATATTACTCTGTATATATCTGTATTATCCAGCTGACTGCTGTCCCATCCTGTGCCCTCCCTGTATCTTCACCTCTGGCTGTAATCTCTGGATATTACTCTGTATATATCTGTATTATCCAGATGACTGCTGCCCCATCCTGTGCCCTCCCTGTATCTGCCCCTCTGGCTGTAATCTCTGTATATTACTCAGTATATATCTGGATTATTCAGCTGACTGCTGTCCCATCCTGTGCCCTCCCTGTATCTGCATCTCTGGCTGTAATCTCTGTATATTACTCTGTATATATTTGTATTATCCAGCTGACTGCTGCCCCATCCTTTGCCCTCCCTGTGTCTGCACCTCTGGCTGTAATCTCTGGATATTACTCTGCATATATCTGTATTATCCAGCTGACTGCTGCCCCATCCTGTGCCCTCCCTGTATCTGCACCTCTGGCTGTAATCTCTGGATATTACTCTGTATATATCTGTATTAGTCAGCTGACTGCTGTCCCATCCTGTGCCCTCCCTGTATCTGCACCTCTGGCTGTAATCTCTGTATATTACTCTGTATATATTTGTATTATCCAGCTGACTGCTGCCCCATCCTGTGCCCTCCCTGTGTCTGCACCTCTGGCTGTAATCTCTGGATATTACTCTGTATATATCTGTATTATCCAGCTGACTGCTGTCCCATCCTGCACCCTCCCTGTATCTGCACCTCTGGCTGTAATCTGTGGATATTACTTTGTATATATCTGTATTATCCAGCTGACTGCTGTCCCATCCTGTGCCCTCCCTGTATGTGCACCTCTGGCTGTAATCTCTGTATATTCCTCTGTAAATATCTGTATTATCCAGCTGACTGCTGCCCCATCCTGTGCCCTCCCTGTATCTGCACCTCTGGCTGTAATCTCTGTATATTACTCTGTATATATCTGTATTATCCAGCTGACTGCTGCCCCATCCTGTGCCCTCCCTGTATCTGCCCCTCTGGCTGTAATCTCTGTATATTACTCTGTATATATCTGTATTATCCAGCTGACTGCTGTCCCATCCTGTGTCCTCCCTGTATCTGCCCCTCTGGCTGTAATCTCTGTATATTACTCTGTATATATCTGTATTATCCAGCTGACTGCTGCCCCATCCTGTGCCCTCCCTGTATCTGCACCTCTGGCTGTAATCTCTGTATATTACTCTGTATATATCTGTATTATCCAGCTGACTGCTGTCCCATCCTGTGCCCTCCCTGTATGTGCACCTCTGGCTGTAATCTCTGTATATTCCTCTGTAAATATCTGTATTATCCAGCTGACTGCTGCCCCATCCTGTGCCCTCCCTGTATCTGCACCTCTGGCTGTAATCTCTGTATATTACTCTGTATATATCTGTATTATCCAGCTGACTGCTGCCCCATCCTGTGCCCTCCCTGTATCTGCCCCTCTGGCTGTAATCTCTGTATATTACTCTGTATATATCTGTATTATCCAGCTGACTGCTGCCCCATCCTGTGCCCTCCCTGTATCTGCCCCTCTGGCTGTAATCTCTGGATATTACTCTGTATATATCTGTATTATCCAGCTGACTGCTGTCCCATCCTGTGTCCTCCCTGTATCTGCACCTCTGGCTGTAATCTCTGTATATTACTCTGTATATATCTGTATTATCCAGCTGACTGCTGTCCCATCCTGTGCCCTCCCAGTATCTGCCCCTCTGGCTGTAATTTCTGGATATTACTCTGTATATATCTGTATTATCCAGCTGACTGCTGTCCCATCCTGTGTCCTCCCTGTATCTGCACCCCTGGCTGTAATCTCTGTATATTACTCTGTATATATCTGTATTATCCAGCTGACTGTTGTCCCATCCTGTGCCCTCCCTGTTTCTGCACCTCTGGCTGTAATCTCTGTATATTACTCTGTATATATCTGTATTATCCAGCTGAATGCTGCCCCATCCTCTCCCCTCCCTGTATCTGCACCTCTGGCTGTAATCTCTGTATATTACCCTGTATATATCTGTATTATCCGTCTGACTGCTGCCCCATCCTGTGCCCTCCCTGTATCTGCACCTCTGGCTGTAATCTCTGTATATTATTCTGTATATATCTGTATTATCCAGCTGACTGCTGTCCCATCCTGTGCCCTCCCTGTATCTGCACCTCTGGCTGTAATCTCTGTATATTACTCTGTATATATCTGTATTATCCAGCTGACTGCTGCCCCATCCTGTGCCCTCCCTGTATCTGCACCTCTGGATGTAATCTCTGGATATTACTCTGTATATATCTGTATTATCCAGCTGACTGCTACCCCATCCTGTGCCCTCCCTGTATCTGCACCTCTGGCTGTAATCTCTGTAAATTCCTCTATATATCTGTATTATCCAGCTGACTGCTGTCCCATCCTGTGCCCTCCCTGTATGTGCACCTCTGACTGTAATCTCTGTATATTCCTCTGTATATATCTGTATTATCCAGCTGACTGCTGTCCCATCCTGTGCCCTCCCTGTATCTGCACCTCTGGCTGTAATCTCTGTATATTACTCTGTATATATCTGTATTATCCAGCTGACTGCTGCCCCATCCTGTGCCCTCCCTGTATCTGCACCTCTGGCTGTAATCTCTGTATTTTACTCTGTATATATCTGTATTATCCAGCTGACTGCTGTCCTATCCTGTGCCCTCCCTGTATCTGCACCTCTGGCTGTAATCTCTGTATATTACTCTGTATATATCTGTATTATCCAGCTGACTGCTGCCCCATCCTGTGCCCTCCCTGTATCTTCACCTCTGCCTGTAATCTCTGTATATTACTCTTTATATATCTGTATTATCCTGCTGACTGCTGTCCCATCCTGTGCCCTCCCTGTATCTGCACCTCTGGCTGTAATCTCTGTATATTACTCTGTATATATCTGTATTATCCAGCTGACTGCTGTCCCATCCTGTGCCCTCCCTGTATCTACACCTCTGGCTGTAATCTCTGTATATTACTCTGTATATATCTGTTTTATCCAGCTGACTGCTGTCCCATCCTGTGCCCTCCCTGTATCTGCCCCTCTGGCTGTAATCTCTGGATATTACTCTGTATATATCTGTATTATCCAGCTGACAGCTGTCCCATCCTGCACCCTCCCTGTATCTTCACCTCTGGCTGTAATCTCTGGATATTACTCTGTATATATCTGTATTATCCAGCTGACTGCTGCCCCATCCTGTGCCCTCCCTGTATGTGCACCTCTGGCTGTAATCTCTGTATATTACTCTGTATATATCTGTATTATCGAGCTGACTGCTGCCCCATCCTGTGCCCTCCCTGTATCTGCACCTCTGGCTGTAATCTCTGTATATTACTCTGTATATATCTGTATTATCCAGCTGACTGCTGCCCCATCCTGTGCCCTCCCTGTATCTGCCCCTCTGGCTGTAATCTCTGGATATTACTCTGTATATATCTGTATTATCCAGCTGACTGCTGCCCCATCCTGTGCCCTCCCTGTATCTGCACCTCTGGCTTTAATCTCTGTATATTACTCTGTATATATCTGTATTATCCAGCTAACTGCTGTCTCATCCTGTGCCCTCCCTGTATCTGCACCTCTGGCTGTAATCTCTGTATATTACTCTGTATATATCTGTATTATCCAGCTGACTGCTGTCCCATCCTGTGCCCTCCCTGTATCTGCACCTCTGGCTGTAATCTCTGTATATTACTCTGTATATATCTGTATTATCCAGCTGACTGCTGCCTCATCCTGTGCCCTCCCTGTATCTGCACCTGTGGCTGTAATCTCTGTATATTACTCTGTATATATCTGTATTATCCAGCTGACTGCTGCCCCATCCTGTGCCCTTCCTGTATCTGCACCTCTGGCTGTAATCTCTGTATATTATTCTGTATATATCTGTATTATCCAGCTGACTGCTGCCCCATCCTGTGCCCTCCCTGTATCTGCACCTCTGGCTGTAATCTCTGTATATTACTCTGTATATATCTGTATTATCCAGCTGACTGCTGTCCCATCCTGTGCCCTCCCTGTATCTGCACCTCTGGCTGTAATCTCTGGATATTACTCTGTATATATCTGTATTATCCAGCTGACTGCTACCCCATCCTGTGCCCTCCCTGTATCTGCACCTCTGGCTGTAATCTCTGTAAATTCCTCTATATATCTGTATTATCCAGCTGACTGCTGTCCCATCCTGTGCCCTCCCTGTATGTGCACCTCTGGCTGTAATCTCTGTATATTCCTCTGTATATATCTGTATTATCCAGCTGACTGCTGCCCCATCCTATGTCCTCCCTGTATCTGCACCTCTGGCTGTAATCTCTGTATATTACTCTGTATATATCTGTATTATCCAGCTGACTGCTTCACCATCCTGTGCCCTCCCTGTATCTGCACCTCTGGCTGTATCCTCTGTATATTACTCTGTATATATCTGTATTATCCAGCTGACTGCTGTCCCATCCTGTGTCCTCCCTGTATCTGCACCTCTGGCTGTAATCTCTGGATATTACTCTGTATATATCTGTATTATCCAGCTGACTGCTGCCCCATCCTGCACCCTCCCTGTATCTGCACCTCTGGCTGTAATCTCTGTATATTACTCTGTATATATCTGTATTATCCAGCTGACTGCTGCCCCATCCTGTGCCCTCCCTGTATCTGCCCCTCTGGCTGTAATCTCTGTATATTACTCTGTATATATCTGTATTATCCAGCTGACTGCTGTCCCATCCTGTGTCCTCCCTGTATCTGCACCTCTGGCTGTAATCTCTGTATATTACTCTGTATATATCTGTATTATCCAGCTGACTGCTGCCCCATCCTGTGCCCTCCCTGTATCTGCCCCTCTGGCTGTAATCTCTGTATATTACTCTGTATATATCTGTATTATCCAGCTGACTGCTGTCCCATCCTGTGTCCTCCCTGTATCTGCACCTCTGGCTGTAATCTCTGTATATTACTCTGTATATATCTGTATTATCCAGCTGACTGCTGTCCCATCCTGTGTCCTCCCTGTATCTGCACCTCTGGCTGTAATCTCTGTATATTACTCTGTATATATCTGTATTATCCAGCTGACTGCTGTCCCATCCTGTGCCCTCCCAGTATCTGCCCCTCTGGCTGTAATTTCTGGATATTACTCTGTATATATCTGTATTATCCAGCTGACTGCTGTCCCATCCTGTGTCCTCCCTCTATCTGCTCCTCTGGCTGTAATCTCTGTATATTACTCTGTATATATCTGTATTATCCAGCTGACTGCTGTCCCATCCTGTGCCCTCCCTGTATCTTCACCTCTGGCAGTAATCTCTGGATATTACTCTGTATATATCTGTATTATCCAGCTAACTGCTGCCCCATCCTGAGCCCTCCCTGTACCTGCACCTCTGGCTGTAATCTCTGTATATTACTCTGTATATATCTGTATTATCCAGCTGACTGCAGTCCCATCCTGTGCCCTCCCTGTATCTGCACCTATGGCTGTAATCTCTGTATATTACTCTGTATATATCTGTATTATCCAGCTGACTGCTGCCCCATCCTGTGCCCTCCCTGTATCTGCACCTCTGGCTGTAATCTCTGTATAATACTCTGTATATATCTGTATTATCCAGCTGACTGCTGTCCCATCCTGTGCCCTCCCTGTATGTGCACCTCTGGCTGTAATCTCTGTATATTACTCTGTATATATCTGTATTATCCAGCTGACTGCTGTCCCATCCTGTGCCCTCCCTGTATCTTCACCTCTGGATGTAATCTCTGGATATTACTCTGTATATATCTGTATTATCCAGCTGACTGCTGCCCCATCCTGTGCCCTCCCTGTATCTGCCCCTCTTGCTGTAATCTCTGTATATTACTCTGTATATATCTGTATTATCCAGCTGACTGCTGTCCCATCCTGTGCCCTCCCTGTATCTGCACCTCTGGCTGTAATCTCTGTATATTACTCTGTATATATCTGTATTATCCAGCTGACTGCTGCCCCATCCTGTTCCCTCCCTGTATCTGCACCTCTGGCTGTAATCTCTGTATAATACTCTGTATATATCTGTATTATCCAGCTGACTGCTGTCCCATCCTGTGCCCTCCCTGTATCTGCACCTCTGGCTGTAATCTCTGTATATTACTCTGTATATATCTGTATTATCCAGCTGACTGCTGTCCCATCCTGTGCCCTCCCTGTATCTTCACCTCTGGCTGTAATCTCTGGATATTACTCTGTATATATCTGTATTATCCAGCTGACTGCTGCCCCATCCTGTGCCCTCCCTGTATCTGCCCCTCTGGCTGTAATCTCTGTATATTACTCAGTATATATCTGGATTATTCAGCTGACTGCTGTCCCATCCTGTGCCCTCCCTGTATCTGCATCTCTGGCTGTAATCTCTGTATATTACTCTGTATATATTTGTATTATCCAGCTGACTGCTGCCCCATCCTTTGCCCTCCCTGTGTCTGCACCTCTGGCTGTAATCTCTGGATATTACTCTGCATATATCTGTATTATCCAGCTGACTGCTGCCCCATCCTGTGCCCTCCCTGTATCTGCACCTCTGGCTGTAATCTCTGGATATTACTCTGTATATATCTGTATTAGTCAGCTGACTGCTGTCCCATCCTGTGCCCTCCCTGTATCTGCACCTCTGGCTGTAATCTCTGTATATTACTCTGTATATATTTGTATTATCCAGCTGACTGCTGCCCCATCCTGTGCCCTCCCTGTGTCTGCACCTCTGGCTGTAATCTCTGGATATTACTCTGTATATATCTGTATTATCCAGCTGACTGCTGTCCCATCCTGCACCCTCCCTGTATCTGCACCTCTGGCTGTAATCTGTGGATATTACTTTGTATATATCTGTATTATCCAGCTGACTGCTGTCCCATCCTGTGCCCTCCCTGTATGTGCACCTCTGGCTGTAATCTCTGTATATTCCTCTGTAAATATCTGTATTATCCAGCTGACTGCTGCCCCATCCTGTGCCCTCCCTGTATCTGCACCTCTGGCTGTAATCTCTGTATATTACTCTGTATATATCTGTATTATCCAGCTGACTGCTGCCCCATCCTGTGCCCGCCCTGTATCTGCCCCTCTGGCTGTAATCTCTGTATATTACTCTGTATATATCTGTATTATCCAGCTGACTGCTGTCCCTTCCTGTGTCCTCCCTGTATCTGCACCTCTGGCTGTAATCTCTGTATATTACTCTGTATATATCTGTATTATCCAGCTGACTGCTGCCCCATCCTGTGCCCTCCCTGTATCTGCCCCTCTGGCTGTAATCTCTGGATATTACTCTGTATATATCTGTATTATCCAGCTGATTGCTGCCCCATCCTGTGCCCTCCCTGTATCTGCACCTCTGGCTGTAATTTCTGGATATTACTCTGTATATATCTGGTTTTTCCAGCTGACTGCTGTCCCATCCTGTGTCCTCCCTGTATCTGCACCCCTGGCTGTAATCTCTGTATATTACTCTGTATATATCTGTATTATCCAGCTGACTGTTGTCCCATCCTGTGCCCTCCCTGTTTCTGCACCTCTGGCTGTAATCTCTGTATATTACTCTGTATATATCTGTATTATCCAGCTGAATGCTGCCCCATCCTCTGCCCTCCCTGTATCTGCACCTCTGGCTGTAATCTCTGTATATTACCCTGTATATATCTGTATTATCCGTCTGACTGCTGCCCCATCCTGTGTCCTCCCTGTATCTGCACCTCTGGCTGTAATCTCTGTATATTACTCTGTATATATCTGTATTATCCAGCTGCCTGCTGCCCCATCCTGTGCTCTCCCTGTATCTGCACCTCTGGCTGTAATCTCTGTATATTACTCTGTATATATCTGTATTATCCAGCAGACTGCTGTCTCATCCTTTGCCCTCCCTGTATCTGCACCTCTGGCTGTAATCTCTGTATATTACTCTGTATATATCTGTATTATCCAGCTGACTGCTGTCCCATCCTGTGCCCTCCCTGTATCTGTACCTCTGGCTGTAATCTCTGGATATTACTCTGTATATATCTGTATTATCCAGCTGACTGCTGCCCCATCCTGTGCCATCCCTGTATCTGCACCTCTGGCTGTAATCTCTGTATATTACTCTGTATATATCTGTATTATCCAGCTGACTGCTGTCCCATCCTGTGTCCTCCCTGTATCTGCACCTCTGGCTGTAATCTCTGTATATTACTCTGTATATATCTGTATTATCCAGCTGACTGCTGCCCCAACCTGTGCCCTCCCTGTATCTGCACCTCTGGCTGTAATCTCTGGATATTACTCTGTATATATCTGTATTATCCAGCTGACTGATGTCCCATCCTGTGTCCTCCCTGTATCTGCACCTCTGGCTGTAATCTCTGTATATTACTCTGTATATATCTGTATTATCCAGCTGACTGCTGCCCCATCCTGTGCCCTCCCTGTATCTGCACCTCTGGCTGTAATCTCTGTATATTTCTCTGTATATATCTGTATTATCCTGCTGACTGCTGTCCCATCCTGTGCCCTCCCTGTATCTGTACCTCTGACTGTAATCTCTGTATATTACTCTGTATATATCTGTATTATCCAGCTGACTGCTGTCCCATCCTGCGCCCTCCCTGTATCTGCACCTCTGGCTGTAATCTCTGTATATTTCTCTGTATATATCTGTATTATCCAGCTGACTGCTGCCCCATCCTTTGCCCTCCCTGTATCTGCACCTCTGGCTGTAATCTCTGGATATTACTCTGTATATATCTGTATTATCCAGCTGACTGCTGTCCCATCCTGTGCCCTCCCTGTATCTGCACCTCTGGCTGTAATCTCTGTATATTACTCTGTATATATCTGTATTATCCAGCTGACTGCTGTCCCATCCTGTGCCCTCCCTGTATCTGTACCTCTGGCTGTAATCTCTGGATATTACTCTGTATATATCTGTATTATCCAGCTGACTGCTGTCCCATCCTGTGCCCTCCCTGTATCTGCACCTCTGGCTGTAATCTCTGTATATTACTCTGTATATATCTGTATTATCCAGCTGACTGCTGTCCCATCCTGTGTCCTCCCTGTATCTGCACCTCTGGCTGTAATCTCTGGATATTACTCTGTATATATCTGTATTATCCAGCTGACTGCTGTCCCATCCTGTGCCCTCCCTGTATCTGCACCTCTGGCTGTAATCTCTGTATATTACTCTGTATATATCTGTATTATCCAGTTGAATGCTGTCCCATACTGTGTCCTCCCTGTATCTGCACCTCTGGCTGTAATCTCTGTATATATCTGCATTATCCAGCTGACTGCTGTCCCATCCTGTGCCCTCCCTGTATCTGCACCTCTGGCTGTAATCTCTGTATATTACTCTGTATATATCTGTATTATCCAGCTGATTGCTGCCCCATCCTGTGCCCTCCCTGTATCTGCACCTCTGGCTGTAATCTCTGGATATTACTCAGTATATATCTGTATTATCCAGCTGACTGCTGTCCCATCCTGTGCCCTCCTTGTATCTGCACCTCTGGCTGTAATCTCTGGATGTTACTCTGTATATATCTGTATTATCCAGCTGACTGCTGTCCCATCCTGTGCCCTCCCTGTATCTGCACCTGTGGCTGTAATCTCTGAATATTACTCTGTATATATCTGTATTATCCAGCTGACTGCGGTCCCATCCTGCGCCCTCCCTGTATCTGCACCTCTGGCTGTAATCTCTGTATATTACTCTGTGTATATCTGTATTTTCCAGCTGACTGCAGTCCCATCCTGTGCCCTTCCTGTATCTGCACCTCTGGCTGTAATCTCTGTATATTACTCTGTATATATCTGTGTTATCCAGCTGACAGCTGTCCCATCCTGTGCCCTCCCTGTATCTGCACCTCTGGCTGTAATCTCTGTATATTACTCTGTATATATCTGTATTATCCAGCTGCCTGCTGCCCCATCCTGTGCCCTCCCTGTATCTGCACCTCTGGCTGTAATCTCTGTAAATTACTCTGTATATATCTGTATTATCCAGCTGCCTGCTGCCCCATCCTGTGCCCTCCCTGTATCTGCACCTCTGACTGTAATCTCTGGATATTACTCTGTATATATCTGTATTATCCATCTTACTGCTGCCCCATCCTGTGCCCTCCCTGTATCTGCCCCTCTGGCTGTAATCTCTGTAAATTACTCTGTATATATCTGTATTATCCAGCTGCCTGCTGCCCCATCCTGTGCCCTCCCTGTATCTGCACCTCTGGCTGTAATCTCTGGATATTACTCTGTATATATCTGTATTATCCATCTTACTGCTGCCCCATCCTGTGCCCTCCCTGTATCTGCACCTCTGGCTGTAATCTCTGTATATTACTCTATATATATCTGTATTATCCAGCTGCCTGCTGCCCCATCCTGTGCCCTCCCTGTATCTGCACCTCTGGCTGTAATCTCTGTATATTACTCTGTATATATCTGTATTATCCAGCTGACTGCTGCCCCATCCTGTGCCCTCCCTGTATCTGCACCTCTGGCTGTAATCTCTGTAAATTACTCTGTATATATCTGTATTATCCAGCTGCCTGCTGCCCCATCCTGTGCCCTCCCTGTATCTGCACCTCTGGCTGTAATCTCTGTATATTGCTCTGTATAGATCTGTATTATGCAGCTGACTGCTGCCCCATCCTGTGCCCTCCCTGTATCTGCACCTGTGGCTGTAATCTCTGGATATTACTCTGTATATATCTGTATTATCCATCTTACTGCTGCCCCATCCTGTGCCCTCCCTGTATCTGCACCTCTGGCTGTAATCTCTGTATATTACTCTGTATATATCTGTATTATCCAGCTGACTGCTGCCCCATCCTGTGCCCTCCCTGTATCTGCACCTCTGGCTGTAATCTCTGGATATTACTCTGTATATATCTGTATTATCCATCTTACTGCTGCCCCATCCTGTGCCCTCCCTGTATCTGCACCTCTGGCTGTAATCTCTGTATATTACTCTGTATATATCTGTATTATCCAGCTGACTGCTGCCCCATCCTGTGCTCTCCCTGTATCTGCACCTCTGGCTGTAATCTCTGTATATTACTCTGTATATATCTGTATTATCCAGCTGACTGCTGCCCCATCCTGTGCCCTCCCTGTATCTGCCCCTCTGGCTGTAATCTCTGTAAATTACTCTGTATATATCTGTATTATCCAGCTGACTGCTGCCCCATCCTGTGCCCTCCCTGTATCTGTACCTCTGGCTGTAATCTCTGTAAATTACTCTGTATATATCTGTATTATCCAGCTGCCTGCTGCCCCATCCTGTGCCCTCCCTGTACCTGCACCTCTGGCTGTAATCTCTGTAAATTACTCTGTATATATCTGTATTATCCAGCTGCCTGCTGCCCCATCCTGTGCCCTCCCTGTATCTGCACCTCTGGCTGTAATCTCTGGATATTACTCTGTATATATCTGTATTATCCATTTTACTGCTGCCCCATCCTGTGCCCTCCCTGTATCTGCCCCTCTGGCTGTAATCTCTGTAAATTACTCTGTATATATCTGTATTATCCAGCTGACTGCTGCCCCATCCTGTGCCCTCCCTGTATCTGCACCTCTGGCTGTAATCTCTGTAAATTACTCTGTATATATCTGTATTATCCAGCTGCCTGCTGCCCCATCCTATGCCCTCCCTGTATCTGCACCTCTGGCTGTAATCTCTGGATATTAGTCTGTATATATCTGTATTATCCATCTTACTGCTGCCCCATCCTGTGTCCTCCCTGTATCTGCACCTCTGGCTGTAATCTCTGTATATTACTCTGTATATATCTGTATTATCCAGCTGACTGCTGTCCCATCCTGTGCCCTCCCTGTATCTGCACCTCTGGCTGTAATCTCTGTATATTACTCTGTATATATCTGTATTATCCAGCTGACTGCTGTCCCATCCTGTGCCCTCCCTGTATCTCCACCTCTGGCTGTAATCTCTGTATATTACTCTGTATATATCTGTATTATCCAGCTGACTGCTGCCCCATCCTGTGCCCTCCCTGTATCTGCCCCTCTGGCTGTAATCTCTGTATATTACTCTGTATATATCTGTATTATCCAGCTGACTGCTGTCCCATCCTGTGCTCTCCCTGTATCTGCACCTCTGGCTGTAATCTCTGTATATTACTCAGTATATATCTGTATTATCCTGCTGACTGCTGCCCCATCCTGTGCCCTCCCTGTATTTGCCCCTCTGGCTGTAATCTCTGTATATTACTCTGTATATATCTGTATTATCCAGCTGACTGCTGCCCCATCCTGTGCCCTCCCTGTATCTGCACCTCTGGCAGTAATCTCTGTATATTACTCTGTATATATCTGTATTATCCAGCTGCCTGCTGCCCCATCCTGTGCCCTCCCTGTATCTGCACCTCTGGCTGTAATCTCTGTATATTACTCTGTATATATCTGTATTATCCAGCTGACTGCTGTCCCATTCTGTGCCCTCCCTGTATCTGCACCTCTGGCTGTAATCTCTGGATATTACTCTGTATATATCTGTATTATCCATCTTACTGCTGCCCCATCCTGTGCCCTCCCTGTATCTGCCCCTCTGGCTGTAATCTCTGTAAATTACTCTGTATATATCTGTATTATCCAGCTGCCTGCTGTCCCATTCTGTGCCCTCCCTGTATCTGCACCTCTGGCTGTAATCTCTGGATATTACTCTGTATATATCTGTATTATCCATCTTACTGCTGCCCCATCCTGTGCCCTCCCTGTATCTGCCCCTCTGGCTGTAATCTCTGTATATTACTCTGTATATATCTGTATTATCCAGCTCACTGCTGTCCCATCCTGTGTCCTCCCTGTATCTGCACCTCTGGCTGTAATCTCTGTATATTACTCTGTATATATCTGTATTATCCAGCTGACTGCTGCCCCATCCTGTGCCCTCCCAGTATCTGCCCCTCTGGCTGTAATTTCTGGATATTACTCTGTATATATCTGTATTATCCAGCTGACTGCTGTCCCATCCTGTGTCCTCCCTCTATCTGCTCCTCTGGCTGTAATCTCTGTATATTACTCTGTATATATCTGTATTATCCAGCTGACTGCTGTCCCATCCTGTGTCCTCCCTCTATCTGCCCCTCTGTCTGTAATCTCTGGATATTACTCTGTATATATCTGTATTATCCAGCTAACTGCTGCCCCATCCTGTGCCCTCCCTGTACCTGCACCTCTTGCTGTAATCTCTGTATATTACTCTGTATATATCTGTATTATCCAGTTGAATGCTGTCCCATACTGTGTCCTCCCTGTATCTGCACCTCTGGCTGTAATCTCTGTATATATCTGCATTATCCAGCTGACTGCTGTCCCATCCTGTGCCCTCCCTGTATCTGCACCTCTGGCTGTAATCTCTGTATATTACTCTGTATATATCTGTATTATCCAGCTGATTGCTGCCCCATCCTGTGCCCTCCCTGTATCTGCACCTCTGGCTGTAATCTCTGGATATTACTCAGTATATATCTGTATTATCCAGCTGACTGCTGTCCCATCCTGTGCCCTCCTTGTATCTGCACCTCTGGCTGTAATCTCTGGATGTTACTCTGTATATATCTGTATTATCCAGCTGACTGCTGTCCCATCCTGTGCCCTCCCTGTATCTGCACCTCTGGCTGTAATCTCTGAATATTACTCTGTATATATCTGTATTATCCAGCTGACTGCGGTCCCATCCTGCGCCCTCCCTGTATCTGCACCTCTGGCTGTAATCTCTGTATATTACTCTGTGTATATCTGTATTTTCCAGCTGACTGCAGTCCCATCCTGTGCCCTTCCTGTATCTGCACCTCTGGCTGTAATCTCTGTATATTACTCTGTATATATCTGTGTTATCCAGCTGACAGCTGTCCCATCCTGTGCCCTCCCTGTATCTGCACCTCTGGCTGTAATCTCTGTATATTACTCTGTATATATCTGTATTATCCAGCTGCCTGCTGCCCCATCCTGTGCCCTCCCTGTATCTGCACCTCTGGCTGTAATCTCTGTAAATTACTCTGTATATATCTGTATTATCCAGCTGCCTGCTGCCCCATCCTGTGCCCTCCCTGTATCTGCACCTCTGACTGTAATCTCTGGATATTACTCTGTATATATCTGTATTATCCATCTTACTGCTGCCCCATCCTGTGCCCTCCCTGTATCTGCCCCTCTGGCTGTAATCTCTGTAAATTACTCTGTATATATCTGTATTATCCAGCTGCCTGCTGCCCCATCCTGTGCCCTCCCTGTATCTGCACCTCTGGCTGTAATCTCTGGATATTACTCTGTATATATCTGTATTATCCATCTTACTGCTGCCCCATCCTGTGCCCTCCCTGTATCTGCACCTCTGGCTGTAATCTCTGTATATTATTCTATATATATCTGTATTATCCAGCTGCCTGCTGCCCCATCCTGTGCCCTCCCTGTATCTGCACCTCTGGCTGTAATCTCTGTATATTACTCTGTATATATCTGTATTATCCAGCTGACTGCTGCCCCATCCTGCGCCCTCCCTGTATCTGCACCTCTGGCTGTAATCTCTGTAAATTACTCTGTATATATCTGTATTATCCAGCTGCCTGCTGCCCCATCCTGTGCCCTCCCTGTATCTGCACCTCTGGCTGTAATCTCTGTATATTGCTCTGTATAGATCTGTATTATCCAGCTGACTGCTGCCCCATCCTGTGCCCTCCCTGTATCTGCACCTGTGGCTGTAATCTCTGGATATTACTCTGTATATATCTGTATTATCCATCTTACTGCTGCCCCATCCTGTGCCCTCCCTGTATCTGCACCTCTGGCTGTAATCTCTGTATATTACTCTGTATATATCTGTATTATCCAGCTGACTGCTGCCCCATCCTGTGCCCTCCCTGTATCTGCACCTCTGGCTGTAATCTCTGGATATTACTCTGTATATATCTGTATTATCCA
Organism: Dendrobates tinctorius; assembly: GCF_039654945.1. Lineage (NCBI taxonomy): Eukaryota > Metazoa > Chordata > Amphibia > Anura > Dendrobatidae > Dendrobates > Dendrobates tinctorius. The sequence continues at coordinate 1,402,241 of NW_027361928.1, read as the reverse complement.
TCTTACTGCTGCCCCATCCTGTGCCCTCCCTGTATCTGCACCTCTGGCTGTAATCTCTGTATATTACTCTGTATATATCTGTATTATCCAGCTGACTGCTGCCCCATCCTGTGCTCTCCCTGTATCTGCACCTCTGGCTGTAATCTCTGTATATTACTCTGTATATATCTGTATTATCCAGCTGACTGCTGCCCCATCCTGTGCCCTCCCTGTATCTGCCCCTCTGGCTGTAATCTCTGTAAATTACTCTGTATATATCTGTATTATCCAGCTGACTGCTGCCCCATCCTGTGCCCTCCCTGTATCTGTACCTCTGGCTGTAATCTCTGTAAATTACTCTGTATATATCTGTATTATCCAGCTGCCTGCTGCCCCATCCTGTGCCCTCCCTGTACCTGCACCTCTGGCTGTAATCTCTGTAAATTACTCTGTATATATCTGTATTATCCAGCTGCCTGCTGCCCCATCCTGTGCCCTCCCTGTATCTGCACCTCTGGCTGTAATCTCTGGATATTACTCTGTATATATCTGTATTATCCATTTTACTGCTGCCCCATCCTGTGCCCTCCCTGTATCTGCCCCTCTGGCTGTAATCTCTGTAAATTACTCTGTATATATCTGTATTATCCAGCTGACTGCTGCCCCATCCTGTGCCCTCCCTGTATCTGCACCTCTGGCTGTAATCTCTGTAAATTACTCTGTATATATCTGTATTATCCAGCTGCCTGCTGCCCCATCCTATGCCCTCCCTGTATCTGCACCTCTGGCTGTAATCTCTGGATATTAGTCTGTATATATCTGTATTATCCATCTTACTGCTGCCCCATCCTGTGTCCTCCCTGTATCTGCACCTCTGGCTGTAATCTCTGTATATTACTCTGTATATATCTGTATTATCCAGCTGACTGCTGTCCCATCCTGTGCCCTCCCTGTATCTGCACCTCTGGCTGTAATCTCTGTATATTACTCTGTATATATCTGTATTATCCAGCTGACTGCTGTCCCATCCTGTGCCCTCCCTGTATCTCCACCTCTGGCTGTAATCTCTGTATATTACTCTGTATATATCTGTATTATCCAGCTGACTGCTGCCCCATCCTGTGCCCTCCCTGTATCTGCCCCTCTGGCTGTAATCTCTGTATATTACTCTGTATATATCTGTATTATCCAGCTGACTGCTGTCCCATCCTGTGCTCTCCCTGTATCTGCACCTCTGGCTGTAATCTCTGTATATTACTCAGTATATATCTGTATTATCCTGCTGACTGCTGCCCCATCCTGTGCCCTCCCTGTATTTGCCCCTCTGGCTGTAATCTCTGTATATTACTCTGTATATATCTGTATTATCCAGCTGACTGCTGTCCCATTCTGTGCCCTCCCTGTATCTGCACCTCTGGCTGTAATCTCTGGATATTACTCTGTATATATCTGTATTATCCATCTTACTGCTGCCCCATCCTGTGCCCTCCCTGTATCTGCCCCTCTGGCTGTAATCTCTGTAAATTACTCTGTATATATCTGTATTATCCAGCTGCCTGCTTTCCCATTCTGTGCCCTCCCTGTATCTGCACCTCTGGCTGTAATCTCTGGATATTACTCTGTATATATCTGTATTATCCATCTTACTGCTGCCCCATCCTGTGCCCTCCCTGTATCTGCCCCTCTGGCTGTAATCTCTGTATATTACTCTGTATATATCTGTATTATCCAGCTGACTGCTGTCCCATCCTGTGTCCTCCCTGTATCTGCACCTCTGGCTGTAATCTCTGTATATTACTCTGTATATATCTGTATTATCCAGCTGACTGCTGCCCCATCCTGTGCCCTCCCAGTATCTGCCCCTCTGGCTGTAATTTCTGGATATTACTCTGTATATATCTGTATTATCCAGCTGACTGCTGTCCCATCCTGTGTCCTCCCTCTATCTGCTCCTCTGGCTGTAATCTCTGTATATTACTCTGTATATATCTGTATTATCCAGCTGACTGCTGTCCCATCCTGTGTCCTCCCTCTATCTGCCCCTCTGTCTGTAATCTCTGGATATTACTCTGTATATATCTGTATTATCCAGCTAACTGCTGCCCCATCCTGTGCCCTCCCTGTACCTGCACCTCTTGCTGTAATCTCTGTATATTACTCTGTATATATCTGTATTATCCAGCTGACTGCAGTCCCATCCTGTGCCCTCCCTGTATCTGCACCTCTTGCTGTAATCTCTGTATATTACTCTGTATATATCTGTATTATCCATCTTACTGCTGCCCCATCCTGTGCCCTCCCTGTATCTGCCCCTCTGGCTGTAATCTCTGTATATTACTCTGTATATATCTGTATTATCCAGCTGACTGCTGTCCCATCCTGTGTCCTCCCTGTATCTGCACCTCTGGCTGTAATCTCTGTATATTACTCTGTATATATCTGTATTATCCAGCTGACTGCTGCCCCATCCTGTGCCCTCCCAGTATCTGCCCCTCTGGCTGTAATTTCTGGATATTACTCTGTATATATCTGTATTATCCAGCTGACTGCTGTCCCATCCTGTGTCCTCCCTCTATCTGCTCCTCTGGCTGTAATCTCTGTATATTACTCTGTATATATCTGTATTATCCAGCTGACTGCTGTCCCATCCTGTGTCCTCCCTCTATCTGCCCCTCTGTCTGTAATCTCTGGATATTACTCTGTATATATCTGTATTATCCAGCTAACTGCTGCCCCATCCTGTGCCCTCCCTGTACCTGCACCTCTTGCTGTAATCTCTGTATATTACTCTGTATATATCTGTATTATCCAGCTGACTGCAGTCCCATCCTGTGCCCTCCCTGTACCTGCACCTCTTGCTGTAATCTCTGTATATTACTCTGTATATATCTGCATTATCCAGCTGACTGCTGTCCCATCCTGTGCCCTCCCTGTATCTGCACCTCTGGCTGTAATCTCTGTATATTACTCTGTATATATCTGTATTATCCAGCTGACTGCTGCCCCATCCTGTGCCCTCCCTGTATCTGCACCTCTGGCTGTAATCTCTGTATAATACTCTGTATATATCTGTATTATCCAGCTGACTGCTGTCCCATCCTGTGCCCTCCCTGTATCTGCCCCTCTGGCTGTCATCTCTGTATATTACTCTGTATATATCTGTATTATCCAGCTGACTGCTGCCCCATCCTGTGCCCTCCCTGTATCTGCACCTCTGGCTGTAATCTCTGTATATTACTCTGTATATATCTGTATTATCCAGCTGACTGCTGTCCCATCCTGTGCCCTCCCTGTATCTTCACCTCTGGCTGTAATCTCTGTATATTACTCTGTATATATCTGTATTATCCAGCTGACTGCGGTCCCATCCTGTGCCCTCCCTGTATCTGTACCTCTGGCTGTAATCTCTGTATATTACTCTGTATATATCTGTATTATCCAGCTGACTGCTGTCCCATCCTGTGCCCTCCCTGTATCTTCACCTCTGGCTGTAATCTCTGTATATTACTCTGTATATATCTGTATTATCCAGCTGACTGCTGCCCCATCCTGTGCCCTCCCTGTATCTGCACCTCTGGCTGTAATCTCTGTATATTACTCTGTATATATCTGTATTATCCAGCTGACTGCTGCCCCATCCTGTGCCCTCCCTGTATCTGCACCTCTGGCTGTAATCTCTGTATATTACTCTGTATATATCTGTATTATCCAGCTGACTGCTGTCCCATCCTGTGCCCTCCCTGTAGCTGCACCTCTGGCTGTAATCTCTGTATATTACTCTGTATATATCTGTATTATCCAGCTGACTGCTGTCCCATCCTGTGCCCTCCCTGTATCTTCACCTCTGGCTGTAATCTCTGTATATTACTCTGTATATATCTGTATTATTCAGCTGACTGCAGTCCCATCCTGTGCCCTCCCTGTATCTGCACCTCTGGCTGTAATCTCTGTATATTACTCTGTATACAGTATATCTATATTATCTACTGCGCCTTTCACTAATTACAAGATCAATTAATCTTTTATCGCGATTCCCGATTCCCCGCGTCCGTGAGTCCGGCTGGTCCTTATACGCTACCTGGGGTTGGTGTCTTACCCGATATAAGCTGATAACGGACCGGGCTTATATCTAACGAGGTGTTATTGGGGGATGCTGGCAGTGACGGACCAGAGGTTTATATAGATATTCCCGGCCTAGGACTGGTGATATATACACCGCCCTCACTGCAGAGTGCCCCGATAACCAGTACAGGACAGGGCAGCCTCTCCGGCGACTACTTATCCTAGGTGTAATTCTCTGACTGACCTGAGGGTAAAGGAAGCACCATAGAGCTGCGACTGTGTAAGCTGTCATCGATTGGTGATGGCCGGGGGATATCTGCATCCCCCAGCTCGCTCCCGTGTGTTTACCCTACAGTGTATAGGCAGTATATAGGGCCACGACTCCATACAGGGTGGTATACAGGCAGTATATAGGGTCAGAACTCCATACAGAGTGGTGTATGGGAAGTATATAGGGCTAGGACTCCATACAGGGTGGTATACGGGCAGTATATAGGGCCAGGACTCCATACAGGGTGGTATATGGGCAGTATATAGGGCCAGGACTTCATACAGGGTGGTGTACGGGCAGTATATAGGGCCAGGACTCCATACAGGGTGGTATACGGGCAGTATATAGGGCCAGGACTCCATACAGGGTGGTATGCGGGCAGTATATAGGGTCCAGACTCCATACAGGGTGGTGTACGGGCAGTATATAGGGCCAGGACTCCATACAGGGTAGTGTTGGTATACGGGCAGTATATAGGGTCAGGACTCCATACAGGGTGGTATACGGGCAGTATATAGGGTCAGGGCTCCATACAGGGTGGTATACGGGCAGTATATAGGGTCAGGATTACATACAGGGTAGTGTACGGGCAGTATATAGGGTCAGGACTCCATAGAGGGTGCTATTAGGGCAGTTTATAGGGTCAGGACTCCTCACATGGTGGTGTACAGGTAGTATATAGGGCGAGGACTCCATACAGGGTGGTATACGGGCAGTATATAGGGTCAGGACTCCATACAGGGTGGTATACAGGAAGTATATAGGGCCATGACTCCATACAGGGTGGTGTACAGGCCGTATATAGGGTCAGGACTCCACACAGGGTGGTATTCGGGCAGTATATACGGCTAGGACTCCATACAGGGTGGTATATAGGGCCATGACTCCATACAGGGTGGTATACAGGCAGTAAGTAGGGTCAGGCCTCCATACAGGGTGGTATACGGGCGGTATATAGGGTCAGGACTCCATACAGGGTGGTTTACAGGCAGCATATAGGGTCAGGACTCCATACAGGGTGGTATACGGGCAGTATATAGGGCCAGGACTCCATACAGGGTGGTATATGGGCAGTATATAGGGCCAGGACTCCATACAGGGTGGTATACGGGCAGTATATAGGGTCAGGACTCCATACAGGGTGGTATACGGGCAGTATATAGGGTCAGGACTTCTTATAGGGTGGTATACGGGCAGTATATAGGGCCAGGACTCCATACAGGGTGGTATACGGGCAGTATATAGGGCCAGGACTCCATACAGGGTGGTATACGGGCAGTATATAGGGCCAGGACTCCATATAGGGTGATATACGGGCAGTATATCGGGTCAGGACTCCATACAGGGTGGTATGCGGGTAGTATATAGGGTCAGGACTCCATATAGGGTGATATACAGGCAGTATATAGGGTCAGGACTCCATACAGGGTGGTATACATGCAGTATATAGGGTCAGGATTCCATATAAGGTGGTATATGGGCAGTATATAGGGCCAGGACTCCATACAAGGTGGTATATGGGCAGTATATAGGGCCAGGACTCCATACAGGGTGGTATACGGGCAGTATATAAGGTCAGGACTCCATACAGGGTGGTATACGGGCAGTATATAGGGTCAGGACTCCATATAGGGTGATATACGGGCAGTATATAGGGTCAGGACTCCATACAGGGTGGTATGCGGTTAGTATATAGGGTCAGGACTCCATACAGGGTGGTATACGGGCAGTATATAGGGCCAGGACTCCATACAGGGTGGTATGCGGGCAGTATATAGGGCCAGGACGCCATACAGGGTGGTATGCGGGCAGTATATAGGGCCAGGACTCCATACAGGGTGGTACACGGGCAGTATATAGGGCCAGGACTCCATACAGGGTGGTACACGGGTAGTATATAGGGCCAGGACTCCATACAGGGTGGTATGCGGGCAGTATATAGGGCCAGGACTCCATACAGGGTGGTATGCGGGCAGTATATAGGGCCAGGACTCCATACAGGGTGGTATGCGGGCAGTGTATAGGGCCAGGACTCCATACAGGGTGGTATGCGGGCAGTATATAGGGCCAGGACTCCATACAGGGTGGCATGCGGGCAGTATATAGGGCTGGACTCCATACAGGGTGGTACGCGGGCAGTATATAGGGTCAGGACTCCATGCAGGGTGGTATACGGGCAGTATATAGGGCCAGGACTCCATGCAGGGTGGTATGCGGGCAGTATATAGGGCCAGGACTCCATACAGGGTGGTACGCGGGCAGTATATAGGGCCAGGACTCCATGCAGGGTGGTATACGGGCAGTATATAGGGCCAGGACTCCATGCGGGATGGTATGCGGGCAGTATATAGGGCCAGGACTCCATACAGGGTGGTATGCGGGCAGTAATTAGGGCCAGGACTCCATGCAGGGTGGTACGTGGGCAGTATATAGGGCCAGGACTCCATACAGGGTGATATACGGGCAGTATATAGGGCCAGGACTCCATACAGGGTGGTACGCGGGCAGTATATAGGGCCAGGACTCCATGCAGGGTGGTACGCGGGCAGTATATAGGGCCAGGACTCCATACAGGGTGGTATGCGGGCAGTATATAGGGCCAGGACTCCATATAGGGTGATATACGGGCAGTATATCGGGTCAGGACTCCATGCAGGGTGGTATGCGGGCAGTATATAGGGCCAGGACTCCATACAGGGTGGTATACGGGCAGTATATAGGGCCAGGACTCCATACAGGGTGGTACGCGGGCAGTATATCGGGTCAGGACTCCATGCAGGGTGGTATGCGGGCAGTATATAGGGCCAGGACTCCATATAGGGTGATATACGGGCAGTATATCGGGTCAGGACTCCATGCAGGGTGGTATGCGGGCAGTATATAGGGCCAGGACTCCATACAGGGTGGTATACGGGCAGTATATAGGGCC